>NC_142399.1:20098367-20415867 GCF_059441095.1 Idiotropiscis lumnitzeri | reverse complement strand
TTTTTGCGGTGCAAAAGCTTACTGCACCTGGTATTCCCAGGCGGTCTCCCATCCAAGTACTAACCAGGCCCGACCCTGCTTAGCTTCCGAGATCGGACGAGATCGGGCGTTCTCAGGGTAGTATGGCCGTAAGCGAGAATTCCTTTCAAAATTTTGCATTTTATACATGTTGTCTTTATTGTGGCAAATACTTCAATCCAAAAATACGTAACAAGAATCTGAAACTATAACCACAGTCACAAATGTGTCACAACAATCTACAATGCATGATTGAAGTCACAGATATATGACAAATATCAGCAAATGTGTACAATGATTTGTTGGCACATACACATGGTTAAATGCGGACAAAAATCCGTAGATGGGCGACCTGTAAAAACGGGACCTTTTCTTACAGGTGACGTTTGCTACAGTCCTGCCGCGGACGACTCGCAAATGCGTGTGCTGATTTGTAAATGCGTGTCAGGAGACTTGTGTGTGGCTCCGTAGCTACACATTCGGACCACATGGGGGCACTAATATTATACCAGCCCCGTACCACCAATATATACACCAATAACTTGGGGGGGCGTTCACTGCTATCCACCCATGGTCATGTACCATTTATTTGACATTATTTAAATTAAATTGGAATAAATGGAAGAATAAAGTGGAACTAATAAAATAAGAACCAATGATATAACCAGTGAAGCTAAAAAAAATGAATGAAGCTTCTCCACACCTGCTCATTGCCACATTAACTATACTTCCCTTTATTGCATTCAGTAAACACCATTTTTTAAAATTGATTCATTAACTTTTTATTTAGTAAACACTCACTGCACCAACCCAACCGGACTGCATCGGGTCATCTGTCTGCTACACCTGTAGACTACGAGAGTCCCCTTTTGGTCTTAATGTGGAGCTCCGGAGCCACACTCAAGTCTCCAGACACGCATTTTCAAATTGCCACACGCATTTGCGAGTCGTCCACGGCGAGACTGTAGCAACACCCAAAGGCAGGGGACGCTGAATGTTGGCATTTTGTGCTCTCAGCCTGTCAGGCGAATATGTGGAAATTTATAAAAAAAGCAGCTCGCATACTTGCTTACATTTGTCAAAAGTTTTTTTTATTTTTGCGGTGCAAAAGCTTACAGCACCTGGTATTCCCAGGCGGTCTCCCATCCAAGAACCAACCAGGCCCGACCCTGCTTAGCTTCCGAGATCGGACGAGATCGGGCGTTCTCAGGGTAGTATGGCCGTAAGCGAGAATTCCTTTCAAAATTTTGCATTTTATACATGTTGTCTTTATTGTGGCAAATACTTCAATCCAAAAATACGTAACAAGAATCTGAAACTATAACCACAGTCACAAATGTGTCACAACAATCTACAATGCATGATTGAAGTCACAGATATATGACAAATATCAGCAAATGTGTACAATGATTTGTTGGCACATACACATGGTTAAATGCGGACAAAAATCCGTAGATGGGCGACCTGTAAAAACGGGACCTTTTCTTACAGGTGACGTTTGCTACAGTCCTGCCGCGGACGACTCGCAAATGCGTGTGCTGATTTGCAAATGCGTGTCAGGAGACTTGTGTGTGGCTCCGTAGCTACACATTCGGACCACATGGGGGCACTAATATTATACCAGCCCCGTACCACCAATATATACACCAATAACTTGGGGGGGCGTTCACTGCTATCCACCCATGGTCATGTACCATTTATTTGACATTATTTAAATTAAATTGGAATAAATGGAAGAATAAAGTGGAACTAATAAAATAAGAACCAATGATATAACCAGTGAAGCTAAAAAAAATGAATGAAGCTTCTCCACACCTGCTCATTGCCACATTAACTATACTTCCCTTTATTGCATTCAGTAAACACCATTTTTTAAAATTGATTCATTAACTTTTTATTTAGTAAACACTCACTGCACCAACCCAACCGGACTGCATCGGGTCATCTGTCTGCTACACCTGTAGACTACGAGAGTCCCCTTTTGGTCTTAATGTGGAGCTCCGGAGCCACACTCAAGTCTCCAGACACGCATTTTCAAATTGCCACACGCATTTGCGAGTCGTCCACGGCGAGACTGTAGCAACACCCAAAGGCAGGGGACGCTGAATGTTGGCATTTTGTGCTCTCAGCCTGTCAGGCGAATATGTGGGAATTTATAAAAAAGCAGCTCGCATACTTGCTTACATTTGTCAAAAGTTTTTTTTATTTTTGCGGTGCAAAAGCTTACAGCACCTGGTATTCCCAGGCGGTCTCCCATCCAAGTACTAACCAGGCCCGACCCTGCTTAGCTTCCGAGATCGGACGAGATCGGGCGTTCTCAGGGTAGTATGGCCGTAAGCGAGAATTCCTTTCAAAATTTTGCATTTTATACATGTTGTCTTTATTGTGGCAAATACTTCAATCCAAAAATACGTAACAAGAATCTGAAACTATAACCACAGTCACAAATGTGTCACAACAATCTACAATGCATGATTGAAGTCACAGATATATGACAAATATCAGCAAATGTGTACAATGATTTGTTGGCACATACACATGGTTAAATGCGGACAAAAATCCGTAGATGGGCGACCTGTAAAAACGGGACCTTTTCTTACAGGTGACGTTTGCTACAGTCCTGCCGCGGACGACTCGCAAATGCGTGTGCTGATTTGCAAATGCGTGTCAGGAGACTTGTGTGTGGCTCCGTAGCTACACATTCGGACCACATGGGGGCACTAATATTATACCAGCCCCGTACCACCAATATATACACCAATAACTTGGGGGGGCGTTCACTGCTATCCACCCATGGTCATGTACCATTTATTTGACATTATTTAAATTAAATTGGAATAAATGGAAGAATAAAGTGGAACTAATAAAATAAGAACCAATGATATAACCAGTGAAGCTAAAAAAAATGAATGAAGCTTCTCCACACCTGCTAATTGCCACATTAACTATACTTCCCTTTATTGCATTCAGTAAACACCATTTTTTTAAATTGATTCATTAACTTTTTATTTAGTAAACACTCACTGCACCAACCCAACCGGACTGCATCGGGTCATCTGTCTGCTACACCTGTAGACTACGAGAGTCCCCTTTTGGTCTTAATGTGGAGCTCCGGAGCCACACTCAAGTCTCCAGACACGCATTTGCAAATTGCCACACGCATTTGCGAGTCGTCCACGGCGAGACTGTAGCAACACCCAAAGGCAGGGGACGCTGAATGTTGGCATTTTGTGCTCTCAGCCTGTCAGGCGAATATGTGGAAATTTATAAAAAAAGCAGCTCGCATACTTGCTTACATTTGTCAAAAGTTTTTTTTATTTTTGCGGTGCAAAAGCTTACTGCACCTGGTATTCCCAGGCGGTCTCCCATCCAAGTACTAACCAGGCCCGACCCTGCTTAGCTTCCGAGATCGGACGAGATCGGGCGTTCTCAGGGTAGTATGGCCGTAAGCGAGAATTCCTTTCAAAATTTTGCATTTTATACATGTTGTCTTTATTGTGGCAAATACTTCAATCCAAAAACACGTAACAAGAATCTGAAACTATAACCACAGTCACAAATGTGTCACAACAATCTACAATGCATGATGATTGAAGTCACAGATATATGACAAATATCAGCAAATGTGTACAATGATTTGTTGGCACATACACATGGTTAAATGCGGACAAAAATCCGTAGATGGGCGACCTGTAAAAACGGGACCTTTTCTTACAGGTGACGTTTGCTACAGTCCTGCCGCGGACGACTCGCAAATGCGTGTGCTGATTTGCAAATGCGTGTCAGGAGACTTGTGTGTGGCTCCGTAGCTACACATTCGGACCACATGGGGGCACTAATATTATACCAGCCCCGTACCACCAATATATACACCAATAACTTGGGGGGGCGTTCACTGCTATCCACCCATGGTCATGTACCATTTATTTGACATTATTTAAATTAAATTGGAATAAATGGAAGAATAAAGTGGAACTAATAAAATAAGAACCAATGATATAACCAGTGAAGCTAAAAAAAATGAATGAAGCTTCTCCACACCTGCTAATTGCCACATTAACTATACTTCCCTTTATTGCATTCAGTAAACACCATTTTTTTAAATTGATTCATTAACTTTTTATTTAGTAAACACTCACTGCACCAACCCAACCGGACTGCATCGGGTCATCTGTCTGCTACACCTGTAGACTACGAGAGTCCCCTTTTGGTCTTAATGTGGAGCTCCGGAGCCACACTCAAGTCTCCAGACACGCATTTGCAAATTGCCACACGCATTTGCGAGTCGTCCACGGCGAGACTGTAGCAACACCCAAAGGCAGGGGACGCTGAATGTTGGCATTTTGTGCTCTCAGCCTGTCAGGCGAATATGTGGAAATTTATAAAAAAAGCAGCTCGCATACTTGCTTACATTTGTCAAAAGTTTTTTTTATTTTTGCGGTGCAAAAGCTTACTGCACCTGGTATTCCCAGGCGGTCTCCCATCCAAGTACTAACCAGGCCCGACCCTGCTTAGCTTCCGAGATCGGACGAGATCGGGCGTTCTCAGGGTAGTATGGCCGTAAGAGAGAATTCCTTTAAAAATTTTGCATTTTATACATGTTGTCTTTATTGTGGCAAATACTTCAATCCAAAAATACGTAACAAGAATCTGAAACTATAACCACAGTCACAAATGTGTCACAACAATCTACAATGCATGATTGAAGTCACAGATATATGACAAATATCAGCAAATGTGTACAATGATTTGTTGGCACATACACATGGTTAAATGCGGACAAAAATCCGTAGATGGGCGACCTGTAAAAACGGGACCTTTTCTTACAGGTGACGTTTGCTACAGTCCTGCCGCGGACGACTCGCAAATGCGTGTGCTGATTTGCAAATGCGTGTCAGGAGACTTGTGTGTGGCTCCGTAGCTACACATTCGGACCACATGGGGGCACTAATATTATACCAGCCCCGTACCACCAATATATACACCAATAACTTGGGGGGGCGTTCACTGCTATCCACCCATGGTCATGTACCATTTATTTGACATTATTTAAATTAAATTGGAATAAATGGAAGAATAAAGTGGAACTAATAAAATAAGAACCAATGATATAACCAGTGAAGCTAAAAAAAATGAATGAAGCTTCTCCACACCTGCTAATTGCCACATTAACTATACTTCCCTTTATTGCATTCAGTAAACGCCATTTTTTAAAATTGATTCATTAACTTTTTATTTAGTAAACACTCACTGCACCAACCCAACCGGACTGCATCGGGTCATATGTCTGCTACACCTGTAGACTCCGAGGGTACCCTTTTGGTCTTAATGTGTGGCTCCGGAGCCACAGTCAAGTCTCCAGACACGCATTTGCAAATTGCCACACGCATTTGCGAGTCGTCCACGGCGAGACTGTAGCAACACCCAAAGGCAGGGGACGCTGAATGTTGGCAATTTGTGCTCTCAGCCTGTCAGGCGAATATGTGGAAATTTATAAAAAAGCAGCTCGCATACTTGCTTAGATTTGTCAAAGTTTTTTTTATTTTTGCGGTGCAAAAGCTTACAGCACCTGGTATTCCCAGGCGGTCTCCCATCCAAGTACTAACCAGGCCCGACCCTGCTTAGCTTCCGAGATCGGACGAGATCGGGCGTTCTCAGGGTAGTATGGCCGTAAGCGAGAATTCCTTTCAAAATTTTGCATTTTATACATGTTGTCTTTATTGTGGCAAATACTTCAATCCAAAAATACGTAACAAGAATCTGAAACTATAACCACAGTCACAAATGTGTCACAACAATCTACAATGCATGATTGAAGTCACAGATATATGACAAATATCAGCAAATGTGTACAATGATTTGTTGGCACATACACATGGTTAAATGCGGACAAAAATCCGTAGATGGGCGACCTGTAAAAACGGGACCTTTTCTTACAGGTGACGTTTGCTACAGTCCTGCCGCGGACGACTCGCAAATGCGTGTGCTGATTTGCAAATGCGTGTCAGGAGACTTGTGTGTGGCTCCGTAGCTACACATTCGGACCACATGGGGGCACTAATATTATACCAGCCCCGTACCACCAATATATACACCAATAACTTGGGGGGGCGTTCACTGCTATCCACCCATGGTCATGTACCATTTATTTGACATTATTTAAATTAAATTGGAATAAATGGAAGAATAAAGTGGAACTAATAAAATAAGAACCAATGATATAACCAGTGAAGCTAAAAAAAAATGAATGAAGCTTCTCCACACCTGCTCATTGCCACATTAACTATACTTCCCTTTATTGCATTCAGTAAACACCATTTTTTAAAATTGATTCATTAACTTTTTATTTAGTAAACACTCACTGCACCAACCCAACCGGACTGCATCGGGTCATCTGTCTGCTACACCTGTAGACTACGAGAGTCCCCTTTTGGTCTTAATGTGGAGCTCCGGAGCCACACTCAAGTCTCCAGACACGCATTTGCAAATTGCCACACGCATTTGCGAGTCGTCCACGGCGAGACTGTAGCAACACCCAAAGGCAGGGGACGCTGAATGTTGGCATTTTGTGCTCTCAGCCTGTCAGGCGAATATGTGGGAATTTATAAAAAAGCAGCTCGCATACTTGCTTACATTTGTCAAAAGTTTTTTTTATTTTTGCGGTGCAAAAGCTTACAGCACCTGGTATTCCCAGGCGGTCTCCCATCCAAGTACTAACCAGGCCCGACCCTGCTTAGCTTCCGAGATCGGACGAGATCGGGCGTTCTCAGGGTAGTATGGCCGTAAGCGAGAATTCCTTTCAAAATTTTGCATTTTATACATGTTGTCTTTATTGTGGCAAATACTTCAATCCAAAAATACGTAACAAGAATCTGAAACTATAACCACAGTCACAAATGTGTCACAACAATCTACAATGCATGATTGAAGTCACAGATATATGACAAATATCAGCAAATGTGTACAATGATTTGTTGGCACATACACATGGTTAAATGCGGACAAAAATCCGTAGATGGGCGACCTGTAAAAACGGGACCTTTTCTTACAGGTGACGTTTGCTACAGTCCTGCCGCGGACGACTCGCAAATGCGTGTGCTGATTTGCAAATGCGTGTCAGGAGACTTGTGTGTGGCTCCGTAGCTACACATTCGGACCACATGGGGGCACTAATATTATACCAGCCCCGTACCACCAATATATACACCAATAACTTGGGGGGGCGTTCACTGCTATCCACCCATGGTCATGTACCATTTATTTGACATTATTTAAATTAAATTGGAATAAATGGAAGAATAAAGTGGAACTAATAAAATAAGAACCAATGATATAACCAGTGAAGCTAAAAAAAAATGAATGAAGCTTCTCCACACCTGCTCATTGCCACATTAACTATACTTCCCTTTATTGCATTCAGTAAACACCATTTTTTAAAATTGATTCATTAACTTTTTATTTAGTAAACACTCACTGCACCAACCCAACCGGACTGCATCGGGTCATCTGTCTGCTACACCTGTAGACTACGAGAGTCCCCTTTTGGTCTTAATGTGGAGCTCCGGAGCCACACTCAAGTCTCCAGACACGCATTTGCAAATTGCCACACGCATTTGCGAGTCGTCCACGGCGAGACTGTAGCAACACCCAAAGGCAGGGGACGCTGAATGTTGGCATTTTGTGCTCTCAGCCTGTCAGGCGAATATGTGGGAATTTATAAAAAAGCAGCTCGCATACTTGCTTACATTTGTCAAAAGTTTTTTTTATTTTTGCGGTGCAAAAGCTTACAGCACCTGGTATTCCCAGGCGGTCTCCCATCCAAGTACTAACCAGGCCCGACCCTGCTTAGCTTCCGAGATCGGACGAGATCGGGCGTTCTCAGGGTAGTATGGCCGTAAGCGAGAATTCCTTTCAAAATTTTGCATTTTATACATGTTGTCTTTATTGTGGCAAATACTTCAATCCAAAAATACGTAACAAGAATCTGAAACTATAACCACAGTCACAAATGTGTCACAACAATCTACAATGCATGATTGAAGTCACAGATATATGACAAATATCAGCAAATGTGTACAATGATTTGTTGGCACATACACATGGTTAAATGCGGACAAAAATCCGTAGATGGGCGACCTGTAAAAACGGGACCTTTTCTTACAGGTGACGTTTGCTACAGTCCTGCCGCGGACGACTCGCAAATGCGTGTGCTGATTTGCAAATGCGTGTCAGGAGACTTGTGTGTGGCTCCGTAGCTACACATTCGGACCACATGGGGGCACTAATATTATACCAGCCCCGTACCACCAATATATACACCAATAACTTGGGGGGGCGTTCACTGCTATCCACCCATGGTCATGTACCATTTATTTGACATTATTTAAATTAAATTGGAATAAATGGAAGAATAAAGTGGAACTAATAAAATAAGAACCAATGATATAACCAGTGAAGCTAAAAAAAATGAATGAAGCTTCTCCACACCTGCTAATTGCCACATTAACTATACTTCCCTTTATTGCATTCAGTAAACACCATTTTTTAAAATTGATTCATTAACTTTTTATTTAGTAAACACTCACTGCACCAACCCAACCGGACTGCATCGGGTCATCTGTCTGCTACACCTGTAGACTACGAGAGTCCCCTTTTGGTCTTAATGTGGAGCTCCGGAGCCACACTCAAGTCTCCAGACACGCATTTGCAAATTGCCACACGCATTTGCGAGTCGTCCACGGCGAGACTGTAGCAACACCCAAAGGCAGGGGACGCTGAATGTTGGCATTTTGTGCTCTCAGCCTGTCAGGCGAATATGTGGAAATTTATAAAAAAGCAGCTCGCATACTTGCTTACATTTGTCAAAAGTTTTTTTTATTTTTGCGGTGCAAAAGCTTACAGCACCTGGTATTCCCAGGCGGTCTCCCATCCAAGTACTAACCAGGCCCGACCCTGCTTAGCTTCCGAGATCGGACGAGATCGGGCGTTCTCAGGGTAGTATGGCCGTAAGCGAGAATTCCCTGCAAAATTTTGCATTTTATACATGTTGTCTTTATTGTGGCAAATACTTCAATCCAAAAATACGTAACAAGAATCTGAAACTATAACCACAGTCACAAATGTGTCACAACAATCTACAATGCATGATTGAAGTCACAGATATATGACAAATATCAGCAAATGTGTACAATGATTTGTTGGCACATACACATGGTTAAATGCGGACAAAAATCCGTAGATGGGCGACCTGTAAAAACGGGACCTTTTCTTACAGGTGACGTTTGCTACAGTCCTGCCGCGGACGACTCGCAAATGCGTGTGCTGATTTGCAAATGCGTGTCAGGAGACTTGTGTGTGGCTCCGTAGCTACACATTCGGACCACATGGGGGCACTAATATTATACCAGCCCCGTACCACCAATATATACACCAATAACTTGGGGGGGCGTTCACTGCTATCCACCCATGGTCATGTACCATTTATTTGACATTATTTAAATTAAATTGGAATAAATGGAAGAATAAAGTGGAACTAATAAAATAAGAACCAATGATATAACCAGTGAAGCTAAAAAAAATGAATGAAGCTTCTCCACACCTGCTAATTGCCACATTAACTATACTTCCCTTTATTGCATTCAGTAAACACCATTTTTTAAAATTGATTCATTAACTTTTTATTTAGTAAACACTCACTGCACCAACCCAACCGGACTGCATCGGGTCATCTGTCTGCTACACCTGTAGACTACGAGAGTCCCCTTTTGGTCTTAATGTGGAGCTCCGGAGCCACACTCAAGTCTCCAGACACGCATTTGCAAATTGCCACACGCATTTGCGAGTCGTCCACGGCGAGACTGTAGCAACACCCAAAGGCAGGGGACGCTGAATGTTGGCATTTTGTGCTCTCAGCCTGTCAGGCGAATATGTGGAAATTTATAAAAAAGCAGCTCGCATACTTGCTTACATTTGTCAAAAGTTTTTTTTATTTTTGCGGTGCAAAAGCTTACAGCACCTGGTATTCCCAGGCGGTCTCCCATCCAAGTACTAACCAGGCCCGACCCTGCTTAGCTTCCGAGATCGGACGAGATCGGGCGTTCTCAGGGTAGTATGGCCGTAAGCGAGAATTCCCTGCAAAATTTTGCATTTTATACATGTTGTCTTTATTGTGGCAAATACTTCAATCCAAAAATACGTAACAAGAATCTGAAACTATAACCACAGTCACAAATGTGTCACAACAATCTACAATGCATGATTGAAGTCACAGATATATGACAAATATCAGCAAATGTGTACAATGATTTGTTGGCACATACACATGGTTAAATGCGGACAAAAATCCGTAGATGGGCGACCTGTAAAAACGGGACCTTTTCTTACAGGTGACGTTTGCTACAGTCCTGCCGCGGACGACTCGCAAATGCGTGTGCTGATTTGCAAATGCGTGTCAGGAGACTTGTGTGTGGCTCCGTAGCTACACATTCGGACCACATGGGGGCACTAATATTATACCAGCCCCGTACCACCAATATATACACCAATAACTTGGGGGGGCGTTCACTGCTATCCACCCATGGTCATGTACCATTTATTTGACATTATTTAAATTAAATTGGAATAAATGGAAGAATAAAGTGGAACTAATAAAATAAGAACCAATGATATAACCAGTGAAGCTAAAAAAAATGAATGAAGCTTCTCCACACCTGCTAATTGCCACATTAACTATACTTCCCTTTATTGCATTCAGTAAACACCATTTTTTAAAATTGATTCATTAACTTTTTATTTAGTAAACACTCACTGCACCAACCCAACCGGACTGCATCGGGTCATCTGTCTGCTACACCTGTAGACTACGAGAGTCCCCTTTTGGTCTTAATGTGGAGCTCCGGAGCCACACTCAAGTCTCCAGACACGCATTTGCAAATTGCCACACGCATTTGCGAGTCGTCCACGGCGAGACTGTAGCAACACCCAAAGGCAGGGGACGCTGAATGTTGGCATTTTGTGCTCTCAGCCTGTCAGGCGAATATGTGGAAATTTATAAAAAAGCAGCTCGCATACTTGCTTACATTTGTCAAAAGTTTTTTTTATTTTTGCGGTGCAAAAGCTTACAGCACCTGGTATTCCCAGGCGGTCTCCCATCCAAGTACTAACCAGGCCCGACCCTGCTTAGCTTCCGAGATCGGACGAGATCGGGCGTTCTCAGGGTAGTATGGCCGTAAGCGAGAATTCCCTGCAAAATTTTGCATTTTATACATGTTGTCTTTATTGTGGCAAATACTTCAATCCAAAAATACGTAACAAGAATCTGAAACTATAACCACAGTCACAAATGTGTCACAACAATCTACAATGCATGATTGAAGTCACAGATATATGACAAATATCAGCAAATGTGTACAATGATTTGTTGGCACATACACATGGTTAAATGCGGACAAAAATCCGTAGATGGGCGACCTGTAAAAACGGGACCTTTTCTTACAGGTGACGTTTGCTACAGTCCTGCCGCGGACGACTCGCAAATGCGTGTGCTGATTTGCAAATGCGTGTCAGGAGACTTGTGTGTGGCTCCGTAGCTACACATTCGGACCACATGGGGGCACTAATATTATACCAGCCCCGTACCACCAATATATACACCAATAACTTGGGGGGGCGTTCACTGCTATCCACCCATGGTCATGTACCATTTATTTGACATTATTTAAATTAAATTGGAATAAATGGAAGAATAAAGTGGAACTAATAAAATAAGAACCAATGATATAACCAGTGAAGCTAAAAAAAATGAATGAAGCTTCTCCACACCTGCTCATTGCCACATTAACTATACTTCCCTTTATTGCATTCAGTAAACACCATTTTTTAAAATTGATTCATTAACATTTTATTTAGTAAACACTCACTGCACCAACCCAACCGGACTGCATCGGGTCATCTGTCTGCTACACCTGTAGACTACGAGAGTCCCCTTTTGGTCTTAATGTGGAGCTCCGGAGCCACACTCAAGTCTCCAGACACGCATTTTCAAATTGCCACACGCATTTGCGAGTCGTCCACGGCGAGACTGTAGCAACACCCAAAGGCAGGGGACGCTGAATGTTGGCATTTTGTGCTCTCAGCCTGTCAGGCGAATATGTGGGAATTTATAAAAAAGCAGCTCGCATACTTGCTTACATTTGTCAAAAGTTTTTTTTATTTTTGCGGTGCAAAAGCTTACAGCACCTGGTATTCCCAGGCGGTCTCCCATCCAAGTACTAACCAGGCCCGACCCTGCTTAGCTTCCGAGATCGGACGAGATCGGGCGTTCTCAGGGTAGTATGGCCGTAAGCGAGAATTCCTTTCAAAATTTTGCATTTTATACATGTTGTCTTTATTGTGGCAAATACTTCAATCCAAAAATACGTAACAAGAATCTGAAACTATAACCACAGTCACAAATGTGTCACAACAATCTACAATGCATGATTGAAGTCACAGATATATGACAAATATCAGCAAATGTGTACAATGATTTGTTGGCACATACACATGGTTAAATGCGGACAAAAATCCGTAGATGGGCGACCTGTAAAAACGGGACCTTTTCTTACAGGTGACGTTTGCTACAGTCCTGCCGCGGACGACACGCAAATGCGTGTGCTGATTTGCAAATGCGTGTCAGGAGACTTGTGTGTGGCTCCGTAGCTACACATTCGGACCACATGGGGGCACTAATATTATACCAGCCCCGTACCACCAATATATACACCAATAACTTGGGGGGGCGTTCACTGCTATCCACCCATGGTCATGTACCATTTATTTGACATTATTTAAATTAAATTGGAATAAATGGAAGAATAAAGTGGAACTAATAAAATAAGAACCAATGATATAACCAGTGAAGCTAAAAAAAATGAATGAAGCTTCTCCACACCTGCTCATTGCCACATTAACTATACTTCCCTTTATTGCATTCAGTAAACACCATTTTTTAAAATTGATTCATTAACTTTTTATTTAGTAAACACTCACTGCACCAACCCAACCGGACTGCATCGGGTCATCTGTCTGCTACACCTGTAGACTACGAGAGTCCCCTTTTGGTCTTAATGTGGAGCTCCGGAGCCACACTCAAGTCTCCAGACACGCATTTTCAAATTGCCACACGCATTTGCGAGTCGTCCACGGCGAGACTGTAGCAACACCCAAAGGCAGGGGACGCTGAATGTTGGCATTTTGTGCTCTCAGCCTGTCAGGCGAATATGTGGGAATTTATAAAAAAGCAGCTCGCATACTTGCTTACATTTGTCAAAAGTTTTTTTTATTTTTGCGGTGCAAAAGCTTACATCACCTGGTATTCCCAGGCGGTCTCCCATCCAAGTACTAACCAGGCCCGACCCTGCTTAGCTTCCGAGATCGGACGAGATCGGGCGTTCTCAGGGTAGTATGGCCGTAAGCGAGAATTCCTTTCAAAATTTTGCATTTTATACATGTTGTCTTTATTGTGGCAAATACTTCAATCCAAAAATACGTAACAAGAATCTGAAACTATAACCACAGTCACAAATGTGTCACAACAATCTACAATGCATGATTGAAGTCACAGATATATGACAAATATCAGCAAATGTGTACAATGATTTGTTGGCACATACACATGGTTAAATGCGGACAAAAATCCGTAGATGGGCGACCTGTAAAAACGGGACCTTTTCTTACAGGTGACGTTTGCTACAGTCCTGCCGCGGACGACTCGCAAATGCGTGTGCTGATTTGCAAATGCGTGTCAGGAGACTTGTGTGTGGCTCCGTAGCTACACATTCGGACCACATGGGGGCACTAATATTATACCAGCCCCGTACCACCAATATATACACCAATAACTTGGGGGGGCGTTCACTGCTATCCACCCATGGTCATGTACCATTTATTTGACATTATTTAAATTAAATTGGAATAAATGGAAGAATAAAGTGGAACTAATAAAATAAGAACCAATGATATAACCAGTGAAGCTAAAAAAAATGAATGAAGCTTCTCCACACCTGCTAATTGCCACATTAACTATACTTCCCTTTATTGCATTCAGTAAACACCATTTTTTTAAATTGATTCATTAACTTTTTATTTAGTAAACACTCACTGCACCAACCCAACCGGACTGCATCGGGTCATCTGTCTGCTACACCTGTAGACTACGAGAGTCCCCTTTTGGTCTTAATGTGGAGCTCCAGAGCCACACTCAAGTCTCCAGACACGCATTTGCAAATTGCCACACGCATTTGCGAGTCGTCCACGGCGAGACTGTAGCAACACCCAAAGGCAGGGGACGCTGAATGTTGGCATTTTGTGCTCTCAGCCTGTCAGGCGAATATGTGGAAATTTATAAAAAAAGCAGCTCGCATACTTGCTTACATTTGTCAAAAGTTTTTTTTATTTTTGCGGTGCAAAAGCTTACTGCACCTGGTATTCCCAGGCGGTCTCCCATCCAAGTACTAACCAGGCCCGACCCTGCTTAGCTTCCGAGATCGGACGAGATCGGGCGTTCTCAGGGTAGTATGGCCGTAAGCGAGAATTCCTTTCAAAATTTTGCATTTTATACATGTTGTCTTTATTGTGGCAAATACTTCAATCCAAAAATACGTAACAAGAATCTGAAACTATAACCACAGTCACAAATGTGTCACAACAATCTACAATGCATGATTGAAGTCACAGATATATGACAAATATCAGCAAATGTGTACAATGATTTGTTGGCACATACACATGGTTAAATGCGGACAAAAATCCGTAGATGGGCGACCTGTAAAAACGGGACCTTTTCTTACAGGTGACGTTTGCTACAGTCCTGCCGCGGACGACTCGCAAATGCGTGTGCTGATTTGCAAATGCGTGTCAGGAGACTTGTGTGTGGCTCCGTAGCTACACATTCGGACCACATGGGGGCACTAATATTATACCAGCCCCGTACCACCAATATATACACCAATAACTTGGGGGGGCGTTCACTGCTATCCACCCATGGTCATGTACCATTTATTTGACATTATTTAAATTAAATTGGAATAAATGGAAGAATAAAGTGGAACTAATAAAATAAGAACCAATGATATAACCAGTGAAGCTAAAAAAAATGAATGAAGCTTCTCCACACCTGCTAATTGCCACATTAACTATACTTCCCTTTATTGCATTCAGTAAACACCATTTTTTTAAATTGATTCATTAACTTTTTATTTAGTAAACACTCACTGCACCAACCCAACCGGACTGCATCGGGTCATCTGTCTGCTACACCTGTAGACTACGAGAGTCCCCTTTTGGTCTTAATGTGGAGCTCCGGAGCCACACTCAAGTCTCCAGACACGCATTTGCAAATTGCCACACGCATTTGCGAGTCGTCCACGGCGAGACTGTAGCAACACCCAAAGGCAGGGGACGCTGAATGTTGGCATTTTGTGCTCTCAGCCTGTCAGGCGAATATGTGGGAATTTATAAAAAAGCAGCTCGCATACTTGCTTACATTTGTCAAAAGTTTTTTTTATTTTTGCGGTGCAAAAGCTTACAGGACCTGGTATTCCCAGGCGGTCTCCCATCCAAGTACTAACCAGGCCCGACCCTGCTTAGCTTCCGAGATCGGACGAGATCGGGCGTTCTCAGGGTAGTATGGCCGTAAGCGAGAATTCCTTTAAAAATTTTGCATTTTATACATGTTGTCTTTATTGTGGCAAATACTTCAATCCAAAAATACGTAACAAGAATCTTGAAACTATAACCACAGTCACAAATGTGTCACAACAATCTACAATGCATGATTGAAGTCACAGATATATGACAAATATCAGCAAATGTGTACAATGATTTGTTGGCACATACACATGGTTAAATGCGGACAAAAATCCGTAGATGGGCGACCTGTAAAAACGGGACCTTTTCTTACAGGTGACGTTTGCTACAGTCCTGCCGCGGACGACTCGCAAATGCGTGTGCTGATTTGCAAATGCGTGTCAGGAGACTTGTGTGTGGCTCCGTAGCTACACATTCGGACCACATGGGGGCACTAATATTATACCAGCCCCGTACCACCAATATATACACCAATAACTTGGGGGGGCGTTCACTGCTATCCACCCATGGTCATGTACCATTTATTTGACATTATTTAAATTAAATTGGAATAAATGGAAGAATAAAGTGGAACTAATAAAATAAGAACCAATGATATAACCAGTGAAGCTAAAAAAAATGAATGAAGCTTCTCCACACCTGCTAATTGCCACATTAACTATACTTCCCTTTATTGCATTCAGTAAACACCATTTTTTAAAATTGATTCATTAACTTTTTATTTAGTAAACACTCACTGCACCAACCCAACCGGACTGCATCGGGTCATCTGTCTGCTACACCTGTAGACTACGAGAGTCCCCTTTTGGTCTTAATGTGGAGCTCCGGAGCCACACTCAAGTCTCCAGACACGCATTTGCAAATTGCCACACGCATTTGCGAGTCGTCCACGGCGAGACTGTAGCAACACCCAAAGGCAGGGGACGCTGAATGTTGGCATTTTGTGCTCTCAGCCTGTCAGGCGAATATGTGGGAATTTATAAAAAAGCAGCTCGCATACTTGCTTACATTTGTCAAAAGTTTTTTTTATTTTTGCGGTGCAAAAGCTTACAGGACCTGGTATTCCCAGGCGGTCTCCCATCCAAGTACTAACCAGGCCCGACCCTGCTTAGCTTCCGAGATCGGACGAGATCGGGCGTTCTCAGGGTAGTATGGCCGTAAGCGAGAATTCCTTTAAAAATTTTGCATTTTATACATGTTGTCTTTATTGTGGCAAATACTTCAATCCAAAAATACGTAACAAGAATCTTGAAACTATAACCACAGTCACAAATGTGTCACAACAATCTACAATGCATGATTGAAGTCACAGATATATGACAAATATCAGCAAATGTGTACAATGATTTGTTGGCACATACACATGGTTAAATGCGGACAAAAATCCGTAGATGGGCGACCTGTAAAAACGGGACCTTTTCTTACAGGTGACGTTTGCTACAGTCCTGCCGCGGACGACTCGCAAATGCGTGTGCTGATTTGCAAATGCGTGTCAGGAGACTTGTGTGTGGCTCCGTAGCTACACATTCGGACCACATGGGGGCACTAATATTATACCAGCCCCGTACCACCAATATATACACCAATAACTTGGGGGGGCGTTCACTGCTATCCACCCATGGTCATGTACCATTTATTTGACATTATTTAAATTAAATTGGAATAAATGGAAGAATAAAGTGGAACTAATAAAATAAGAACCAATGATATAACCAGTGAAGCTAAAAAAAATGAATGAAGCTTCTCCACACCTGCTAATTGCCACATTAACTATACTTCCCTTTATTGCATTCAGTAAACACCATTTTTTAAAATTGATTCATTAACTTTTTATTTAGTAAACACTCACTGCACCAACCCAACCGGACTGCATCGGGTCATCTGTCTGCTACACCTGTAGACTACGAGAGTCCCCTTTTGGTCTTAATGTGGAGCTCCGGAGCCACACTCAAGTCTCCAGACACGCATTTGCAAATTGCCACACGCATTTGCGAGTCGTCCACGGCGAGACTGTAGCAACACCCAAAGGCAGGGGACGCTGAATGTTGGCATTTTGTGCTCTCAGCCTGTCAGGCGAATATGTGGGAATTTATAAAAAAGCAGCTCGCATACTTGCTTACATTTGTCAAAAGTTTTTTTTATTTTTGCGGTGCAAAAGCTTACAGCACCTGGTATTCCCAGGCGGTCTCCCATCCAAGTACTAACCAGGCCCGACCCTGCTTCGCTTCCGAGATCGGACGAGATCGGGCGTTCTCAGGGTAGTATGGCCGTAAGCGAGAATTCCTTTAAAAATTTTGCATTTTATACATGTTGTCTTTATTGTGGCAAATACTTCAATCCAAAAATACGTAACAAGAATCTGAAACTATAACCACAGTCACAAATGTGTCACAACAATCTACAATGCATGATTGAAGTCACAGATATATGACAAATATCAGCAAATGTGTACAATGATTTGTTGGCACATACACATGGTTAAATGCGGACAAAAATCCGTAGATGGGCGACCTGTAAAAACGGGACCTTTTCTTACAGGTGACGTTTGCTACAGTCCTGCCGCGGACGACTCGCAAATGCGTGTGCTGATTTGCAAATGCGTGTCAGGAGACTTGTGTGTGGCTCCGTAGCTACACATTCGGACCACATGGGGGCACTAATATTATACCAGCCCCGTACCACCAATATATACACCAATAACTTGGGGGGGCGTTCACTGCTATCCACCCATGGTCATGTACCATTTATTTGACATTATTTAAATTAAATTGGAATAAATGGAAGAATAAAGTGGAACTAATAAAATAAGAACCAATGATATAACCAGTGAAGCTAAAAAAAATGAATGAAGCTTCTCCACACCTGCTAATTGCCACATTAACTATACTTCCCTTTATTGCATTCAGTAAACACCATTTTTTTAAATTGATTCATTAACTTTTTATTTAGTAAACACTCACTGCACCAACCCAACCGGACTGCATCGGGTCATCTGTCTGCTACACCTGTAGACTACGAGAGTCCCCTTTTGGTCTTAATGTGGAGCTCCGGAGCCACACTCAAGTCTCCAGACACGCATTTGCAAATTGCCACACGCATTTGCGAGTCGTCCACGGCGAGACTGTAGCAACACCCAAAGGCAGGGGACGCTGAATGTTGGCATTTTGTGCTCTCAGCCTGTCAGGCGAATATGTGGAAATTTATAAAAAAAGCAGCTCGCATACTTGCTTACATTTGTCAAAAGTTTTTTTTATTTTTGCGGTGCAAAAGCTTACTGCACCTGGTATTCCCAGGCGGTCTCCCATCCAAGTACTAACCAGGCCCGACCCTGCTTAGCTTCCGAGATCGGACGAGATCGGGCGTTCTCAGGGTAGTATGGCCGTAAGCGAGAATTCCTTTCAAAATTTTGCATTTTATACATGTTGTCTTTATTGTGGCAAATACTTCAATCCAAAAATACGTAACAAGAATCTGAAACTATAACCACAGTCACAAATGTGTCACAACAATCTACAATGCATGATTGAAGTCACAGATATATGACAAATATCAGCAAATGTGTACAATGATTTGTTGGCACATACACATGGTTAAATGCGGACAAAAATCCGTAGATGGGCGACCTGTAAAAACGGGACCTTTTCTTACAGGTGACGTTTGCTACAGTCCTGCCGCGGACGACTCGCAAATGCGTGTGCTGATTTGCAAATGCGTGTCAGGAGACTTGTGTGTGGCTCCGTAGCTACACATTCGGACCACATGGGGGCACTAATATTATACCAGCCCCGTACCACCAATATATACACCAATAACTTGGGGGGGCGTTCACTGCTATCCACCCATGGTCATGTACCATTTATTTGACATTATTTAAATTAAATTGGAATAAATGGAAGAATAAAGTGGAACTAATAAAATAAGAACCAATGATATAACCAGTGAAGCTAAAAAAAATGAATGAAGCTTCTCCACACCTGCTAATTGCCACATTAACTATACTTCCCTTTATTGCATTCAGTAAACACCATTTTTTAAAATTGATTCATTAACTTTTTATTTAGTAAACACTCACTGCACCAACCCAACCGGACTGCATCGGGTCATCTGTCTGCTACACCTGTAGACTACGAGAGTCCCCTTTTGGTCTTAATGTGGAGCTCCGGAGCCACACTCAAGTCTCCAGACACGCATTTGCAAATTGCCACACGCATTTGCGAGTCGTCCACGGCGAGACTGTAGCAACACCCAAAGGCAGGGGACGCTGAATGTTGGCATTTTGTGCTCTCAGCCTGTCAGGCGAATATGTGGGAATTTATAAAAAAGCAGCTCGCATACTTGCTTACATTTGTCAAAAGTTTTTTTTATTTTTGCGGTGCAAAAGCTTACAGCACCTGGTATTCCCAGGCGGTCTCCCATCCAAGTACTAACCAGGCCCGACCCTGCTTAGCTTCCGAGATCGGACGAGATCGGGCGTTCTCAGGGTAGTATGGCCGTAAGCGAGAATTCCTTTAAAAATTTTGCATTTTATACATGTTGTCTTTATTGTGGCAAATACTTCAATCCAAAAATACGTAACAAGAATCTGAAACTATAACCACAGTCACAAATGTGTCACAACAATCTACAATGCATGATTGAAGTCACAGATATATGACAAATATCAGCAAATGTGTACAATGATTTGTTGGCACATACACATGGTTAAATGCGGACAAAAATCCGTAGATGGGCGACCTGTAAAAACGGGACCTTTTCTTACAGGTGACGTTTGCTACAGTCCTGCCGCGGACGACTCGCAAATGCGTGTGCTGATTTGCAAATGCGTGTCAGGAGACTTGTGTGTGGCTCCGTAGCTACACATTCGGACCACATGGGGGCACTAATATTATACCAGCCCCGTACCACCAATATATACACCAATAACTTGGGGGGGCGTTCACTGCTATCCACCCATGGTCATGTACCATTTATTTGACATTATTTAAATTAAATTGGAATAAATGGAAGAATAAAGTGGAACTAATAAAATAAGAACCAATGATATAACCAGTGAAGCTAAAAAAAATGAATGAAGCTTCTCCACACCTGCTAATTGCCACATTAACTATACTTCCCTTTATTGCATTCAGTAAACACCATTTTTTAAAATTGATTCATTAACTTTTTATTTAGTAAACACTCACTGCACCAACCCAACCGGACTGCATCGGGTCATCTGTCTGCTACACCTGTAGACTACGAGAGTCCCCTTTTGGTCTTAATGTGGAGCTCCGGAGCCACACTCAAGTCTCCAGACACGCATTTGCAAATTGCCACACGCATTTGCGAGTCGTCCACGGCGAGACTGTAGCAACACCCAAAGGCAGGGGACGCTGAATGTTGGCATTTTGTGCTCTCAGCCTGTCAGGCGAATATGTGGGAATTTATAAAAAAGCAGCTCGCATACTTGCTTACATTTGTCAAAAGTTTTTTTTATTTTTGCGGTGCAAAAGCTTACAGCACCTGGTATTCCCAGGCGGTCTCCCATCCAAGTACTAACCAGGCCCGACCCTGCTTAGCTTCCGAGATCGGACGAGATCGGGCGTTCTCAGGGTAGTATGGCCGTAAGCGAGAATTCCTTTAAAAATTTTGCATTTTATACATGTTGTCTTTATTGTGGCAAATACTTCAATCCAAAAATACGTAACAAGAATCTGAAACTATAACCACAGTCACAAATGTGTCACAACAATCTACAATGCATGATTGAAGTCACAGATATATGACAAATATCAGCAAATGTGTACAATGATTTGTTGGCACATACACATGGTTAAATGCGGACAAAAATCCGTAGATGGGCGACCTGTAAAAACGGGACCTTTTCTTACAGGTGACGTTTGCTACAGTCCTGCCGCGGACGACTCGCAAATGCGTGTGCTGATTTGCAAATGCGTGTCAGGAGACTTGTGTGTGGCTCCGTAGCTACACATTCGGACCACATGGGGGCACTAATATTATACCAGCCCCGTACCACCAATATATACACCAATAACTTGGGGGGGCGTTCACTGCTATCCACCCATGGTCATGTACCATTTATTTGACATTATTTAAATTAAATTGGAATAAATGGAAGAATAAAGTGGAACTAATAAAATAAGAACCAATGATATAACCAGTGAAGCTAAAAAAAATGAATGAAGCTTCTCCACACCTGCTAATTGCCACATTAACTATACTTCCCTTTATTGCATTCAGTAAACGCCATTTTTTAAAATTGATTCATTAACTTTTTATTTAGTAAACACTCACTGCACCAACCCAACCGGACTGCATCGGGTCATATGTCTGCTACACCTGTAGACTCCGAGGGTACCCTTTTGGTCTTAATGTGTGGCTCCGGAGCCACAGTCAAGTCTCCAGACACGCATTTGCAAATTGCCACACGCATTTGCGAGTCGTCCACGGCGAGACTGTAGCAACACCCAAAGGCAGGGGACGCTGAATGTTGGCAATTTGTGCTCTCAGCCTGTCAGGCGAATATGTGGAAATTTATAAAAAAGCAGCTCGCATACTTGCTTAGATTTGTCAAAGTTTTTTTTATTTTTGCGGTGCAAAAGCTTACAGCACCTGGTATTCCCAGGCGGTCTCCCATCCAAGTACTAACCAGGCCCGACCCTGCTTAGCTTCCGAGATCGGACGAGATCGGGCGTTCTCAGGGTAGTATGGCCGTAAGCGAAAATTCCTTTAAAAATTTTGCATTTTATACATGTTGTCTTTATTGTGGCAAATACTTCAATCCAAAAATACGTAACAAGAATCTGAAACTATAACCACAGTCACAAATGTGTCACAACAATCTACAATGCATGATTGAAGTCACAGATATATGACAAATATCAGCAAATGTGTACAATGATTTGTTGGCACATACACATGGTTAAATGCGGACAAAAATCCGTAGATGGGCGACCTGTAAAAACGGGACCTTTTCTTACAGGTGACGTTTGCTACAGTCCTGCCGCGGACGACTCGCAAATGCGTGTGCTGATTTGCAAATGCGTGTCAGGAGACTTGTGTGTGGCTCCGTAGCTACACATTCGGACCACATGGGGGCACTAATATTATACCAGCCCCGTACCACCAATATATACACCAATAACTTGGGGGGGCGTTCACTGCTATCCACCCATGGTCATGTACCATTTATTTGACATTATTTAAATTAAATTGGAATAAATGGAAGAATAAAGTGGAACTAATAAAATAAGAACCAATGATATAACCAGTGAAGCTAAAAAAAATGAATGAAGCTTCTCCACACCTGCTAATTGCCACATTAACTATACTTCCCTTTATTGCATTCAGTAAACACCATTTTTTTAAATTGATTCATTAACTTTTTATTTAGTAAACACTCACTGCACCAACCCAACCGGACTGCATCGGGTCATCTGTCTGCTACACCTGTAGACTACGAGAGTCCCCTTTTGGTCTTAATGTGGAGCTCCGGAGCCACACTCAAGTCTCCAGACACGCATTTGCAAATTGCCACACGCATTTGCGAGTCGTCCACGGCGAGACTGTAGCAACACCCAAAGGCAGGGGACGCTGAATGTTGGCATTTTGTGCTCTCAGCCTGTCAGGCGAATATGTGGAAATTTATAAAAAAAGCAGCTCGCATACTTGCTTACATTTGTCAAAAGTTTTTTTTATTTTTGCGGTGCAAAAGCTTACTGCACCTGGTATTCCCAGGCGGTCTCCCATCCAAGTACTAACCAGGCCCGACCCTGCTTAGCTTCCGAGATCGGACGAGATCGGGCGTTCTCAGGGTAGTATGGGTGTAAGCGAGAATTCCTTTAAAAATTTTGCATTTTATACATGTTGTCTTTATTGTGGCAAATACTTCAATCCAAAAATACGTAACAAGAATCTGAAACTATAACCACAGTCACAAATGTGTCACAACAATCTACAATGCATGATTGAAGTCACAGATATATGACAAATATCAGCAAATGTGTACAATGATTTGTTGGCACATACACATGGTTAAATGCGGACAAAAATCCGTAGATGGGCGACCTGTAAAAACGGGACCTTTTCTTACAGGTGACGTTTGCTACAGTCCTGCCGCGGACGACTCGCAAATGCGTGTGCTGATTTGCAAATGCGTGTCAGGAGACTTGTGTGTGGCTCCGTAGCTACACATTCGGACCACATGGGGGCACTAATATAATACCAGACCCGTACCACCAATATATACACCAATAACTTGGGGGGGCGTTCACTGCTATCCACCCATGGTCATGTACCATTTATTTGACATTATTTAAATTAAATTGGAATAAATGGAAGAATAAAGTGGAACTAATAAAATAAGAACCAATGATATAACCAGTGAAGCTAAAAAAAATGAATGAAGCTTCTCCACACCTGCTAATTGCCACATTAACTATACTTCCCTTTATTGCATTCAGTAAACACCATTTTTTAAAATTGATTCATTAACTTTTTATTTAGTAAACACTCACTGCACCAACCCAACCGGACTGCATCGGGTCATCTGTCTGCTACACCTGTAGACTACGAGAGTCCCCTTTTGGTCTTAATGTGGAGCTCCGGAGCCACACTCAAGTCTCCAGACACGCATTTGCAAATTGCCACACGCATTTGCGAGTCGTCCACGGCGAGACTGTAGCAACACCCAAAGGCAGGGGACGCTGAATGTTGGCATTTTGTGCTCTCAGCCTGTCAGGCGAATATGTGGGAATTTATAAAAAAGCAGCTCGCATACTTGCTTACATTTGTCAAAAGTTTTTTTTATTTTTGCGGTGCAAAAGCTTACAGCACCTGGTATTCCCAGGCGGTCTCCCATCCAAGTACTAACCAGGCCCGACCCTGCTTAGCTTCCGAGATCGGACGAGATCGGGCGTTCTCAGGGTAGTATGGCCGTAAGCGAGAATTCCTTTAAAAATTTTGCATTTTATACATGTTGTCTTTATTGTGGCAAATACTTCAATCCAAAAATACGTAACAAGAATCTGAAACTATAACCACAGTCACAAATGTGTCACAACAATCTACAATGCATGATTGAAGTCACAGATATATGACAAATATCAGCAAATGTGTACAATGATTTGTTGGCACATACACATGGTTAAATGCGGACAAAAATCCGTAGATGGGCGACCTGTAAAAACGGGACCTTTTCTTACAGGTGACGTTTGCTACAGTCCTGCCGCGGACGACTCGCAAATGCGTGTGCTGATTTGCAAATGCGTGTCAGGAGACTTGTGTGTGGCTCCGTAGCTACACATTCGGACCACATGGGGGCACTAATATTATACCAGCCCCGTACCACCAATATATACACCAATAACTTGGGGGGGCGTTCACTGCTATCCACCCATGGTCATGTACCATTTATTTGACATTATTTAAATTAAATTGGAATAAATGGAAGAATAAAGTGGAACTAATAAAATAAGAACCAATGATATAACCAGTGAAGCTAAAAAAAATGAATGAAGCTTCTCCACACCTGCTAATTGCCACATTAACTATACTTCCCTTTATTGCATTCAGTAAACGCCATTTTTTAAAATTGATTCATTAACTTTTTATTTAGTAAACACTCACTGCACCAACCCAACCGGACTGCATCGGGTCATATGTCTGCTACACCTGTAGACTCCGAGGGTACCCTTTTGGTCTTAATGTGTGGCTCCGGAGCCACAGTCAAGTCTCCAGACACGCATTTGCAAATTGCCACACGCATTTGCGAGTCGTCCACGGCGAGACTGTAGCAACACCCAAAGGCAGGGGACGCTGAATGTTGGCATTTTGTGCTCTCAGCCTGTCAGGCGAATATGTGGAAATTTATAAAAAAAGCAGCTCGCATACTTGCTTACATTTGTCAAAAGTTTTTTTTATTTTTGCGGTGCAAAAGCTTACTGCACCTGGTATTCCCAGGCGGTCTCCCATCCAAGTACTAACCAGGCCCGACCCTGCTTAGCTTCCGAGATCGGACGAGATCGGGCGTTCTCAGGGTAGTATGGCCGTAAGCGAGAATTCCTTTAAAAATTTTGCATTTTATACATGTTGTCTTTATTGTGGCAAATACTTCAATCCAAAAATACGTAACAAGAATCTGAAACTATAACCACAGTCACAAATGTGTCACAACAATCTACAATGCATGATTGAAGTCACAGATATATGACAAATATCAGCAAATGTGTACAATGATTTGTTGGCACATACACATGGTTAAATGCGGACAAAAATCCGTAGATGGGCGACCTGTAAAAACGGGACCTTTTCTTACAGGTGACGTTTGCTACAGTCCTGCCGCGGACGACTCGCAAATGCGTGTGCTGATTTGCAAATGCGTGTCAGGAGACTTGTGTGTGGCTCCGTAGCTACACATTCGGACCACATGGGGGCACTAATATTATACCAGCCCCGTACCACCAATATATACACCAATAACTTGGGGGGGCGTTCACTGCTATCCACCCATGGTCATGTACCATTTATTTGACATTATTTAAATTAAATTGGAATAAATGGAAGAATAAAGTGGAACTAATAAAATAAGAACCAATGATATAACCAGTGAAGCTAAAAAAAATGAATGAAGCTTCTCCACACCTGCTAATTGCCACATTAACTATACTTCCCTTTATTGCATTCAGTAAACACCATTTTTTAAAATTGATTCATTAACTTTTTATTTAGTAAACACTCACTGCACCAACCCAACCGGACTGCATCGGGTCATCTGTCTGCTACACCTGTAGACTACGAGAGTCCCCTTTTGGTCTTAATGTGGAGCTCCGGAGCCACACTCAAGTCTCCAGACACGCATTTGCAAATTGCCACACGCATTTGCGAGTCGTCCACGGCGAGACTGTAGCAACACCCAAAGGCAGGGGACGCTGAATGTTGGCATTTTGTGCTCTCAGCCTGTCAGGCGAATATGTGGGAATTTATAAAAAAGCAGCTCGCATACTTGCTTACATTTGTCAAAAGTTTTTTTTATTTTTGCGGTGCAAAAGCTTACAGCACCTGGTATTCCCAGGCGGTCTCCCATCCAAGTACTAACCAGGCCCGACCCTGCTTAGCTTCCGAGATCGGACGAGATCGGGCGTTCTCAGGGTAGTATGGCCGTAAGCGAGAATTCCTTTAAAAATTTTGCATTTTATACATGTTGTCTTTATTGTGGCAAATACTTCAATCCAAAAATACGTAACAAGAATCTGAAACTATAACCACAGTCACAAATGTGTCACAACAATCTACAATGCATGATTGAAGTCACAGATATATGACAAATATCAGCAAATGTGTACAATGATTTGTTGGCACATACACATGGTTAAATGCGGACAAAAATCCGTAGATGGGCGACCTGTAAAAACGGGACCTTTTCTTACAGGTGACGTTTGCTACAGTCCTGCCGCGGACGACTCGCAAATGCGTGTGCTGATTTGCAAATGCGTGTCAGGAGACTTGTGTGTGGCTCCGTAGCTACACATTCGGACCACATGGGGGCACTAATATTATACCAGCCCCGTACCACCAATATATACACCAATAACTTGGGGGGGCGTTCACTGCTATCCATCCATGGTCATGTACCATTTATTTGACATTATTTAAATTAAATTGGAATAAATGGAAGAATAAAGTGGAACTAATAAAATAAGAACCAATGATATAACCAGTGAAGCTAAAAAAAATGAATGAAGCTTCTCCACACCTGCTCATTGCCACATTAACTATACTTCCCTTTATTGCATTCAGTAAACACCATTTTTTAAAATTGATTCATTAACTTTTTATTTAGTAAACACTCACTGCACCAACCCAACCGGACTGCATCGGGTCATCTGTCTGCTACACCTGTAGACTACGAGAGTCCCCTTTTGGTCTTAATGTGGAGCTCCGGAGCCACACTCAAGTCTCCAGACACGCATTTGCAAATTGCCACACGCATTTGCGAGTCGTCCACGGCGAGACTGTAGCAACACCCAAAGGCAGGGGACGCTGAATGTTGGCAATTTGTGCTCTCAGCCTGTCAGGCGAATATGTGGGAATTTATAAAAAAGCAGCTCGCATACTTGCTTACATTTGTCAAAAGTTTTTTTTATTTTTGCGGTGCAAAAGCTTACTGCACCTGGTATTCCCAGGCGGTCTCCCATCCAAGTACTAACCAGGCCCGACCCTGCTTAGCTTCCGAGATCGGACGAGATCGGGCGTTCTCAGGGTAGTATGGCCGTAAGCGAGAATTCCTTTAAAAATTTTGCATTTTATACATGTTGTCTTTATTGTGGCAAATACTTCAATCCAAAAATACGTAACAAGAATCTGAAACTATAACCACAGTCACAAATGTGTCACAACAATCTACAATGCATGATTGAAGTCACAGATATATGACAAATATCAGCAAATGTGTACAATGATTTGTTGGCACATACACATGGTTAAATGCGGACAAAAATCCGTAGATGGGCGACCTGTAAAAACGGGACCTTTTCTTACAGGTGACGTTTGCTACAGTCCTGCCGCGGACGACTCGCAAATGCGTGTGCTGATTTGCAAATGCGTGTCAGGAGACTTGTGTGTGGCTCCGTAGCTACACATTCGGACCACATGGGGGCACTAATATTATACCAGCCCCGTACCACCAATATATACACCAATAACTTGGGGGGGCGTTCACTGCTATCCACCCATGGTCATGTACCATTTATTTGACATTATTTAAATTAAATTGGAATAAATGGAAGAATAAAGTGGAACTAATAAAATAAGAACCAATGATATAACCAGTGAAGCTAAAAAAAATGAATGAAGCTTCTCCACACCTGCTAATTGCCACATTAACTATACTTCCCTTTATTGCATTCAGTAAACACCATTTTTTAAAATTGATTCATTAACTTTTTATTTAGTAAACACTCACTGCACCAACCCAACCGGACTGCATCGGGTCATATGTCTGCTACACCTGTAGACTCCGAGGGTACCCTTTTGGTCTTAATGTGTGGCTCCGGAGCCACAGTCAAGTCTCCAGACACGCATTTGCAAATTGCCACACGCATTTGCGAGTCGTCCACGGCGAGACTGTAGCAACACCCAAAGGCAGGGGACGCTGAATGTTGGCAATTTGTGCTCTCAGCCTGTCAGGCGAATATGTGGAAATTTATAAAAAAGCAGCTCGCATACTTGCTTAGATTTGTCAAAGTTTTTTTTATTTTTGCGGTGCAAAAGCTTACAGCACCTGGTATTCCCAGGCGGTCTCCCATCCAAGTACTAACCAGGCCCGACCCTGCTTAGCTTCCGAGATCGGACGAGATCGGGCGTTCTCAGGGTAGTATGGCCGTAAGCGAGAATTCCTTTAAAAATTTTGCATTTTATACATGTTGTCTTTATTGTGGCAAATACTTCAATCCAAAAATACGTAACAAGAATCTGAAACTATAACCACAGTCACAAATGTGTCACAACAATCTACAATGCATGATTGAAGTCACAGATATATGACAAATATCAGCAAATGTGTACAATGATTTGTTGGCACATACACATGGTTAAATGCGGACAAAAATCCGTAGATGGGCGACCTGTAAAAACGGGACCTTTTCTTACAGGTGACGTTTGCTACAGTCCTGCCGCGGACGACTCGCAAATGCGTGTGCTGATTTGCAAATGCGTGTCAGGAGACTTGTGTGTGGCTCCGTAGCTACACATTCGGACCACATGGGGGCACTAATATTATACCAGCCCCGTACCACCAATATATACACCAATAACTTGGGGGGGCGTTCACTGCTATCCACCCATGGTCATGTACCATTTATTTGACATTATTTAAATTAAATTGGAATAAATGGAAGAATAAAGTGGAACTAATAAAATAAGAACCAATGATATAACCAGTGAAGCTAAAAAAAATGAATGAAGCTTCTCCACACCTGCTAATTGCCACATTAACTATACTTCCCTTTATTGCATTCAGTAAACACCATTTTTTTAAATTGATTCATTAACTTTTTATTTAGTAAACACTCACTGCACCAACCCAACCGGACTGCATCGGGTCATCTGTCTGCTACACCTGTAGACTACGAGAGTCCCCTTTTGGTCTTAATGTGGAGCTCCGGAGCCACACTCAAGTCTCCAGACACGCATTTGCAAATTGCCACACGCATTTGCGAGTCGTCCACGGCGAGACTGTAGCAACACCCAAAGGCAGGGGACGCTGAATGTTGGCATTTTGTGCTCTCAGCCTGTCAGGCGAATATGTGGAAATTTATAAAAAAAGCAGCTCGCATACTTGCTTACATTTGTCAAAAGTTTTTTTTATTTTTGCGGTGCAAAAGCTTACTGCACCTGGTATTCCCAGGCGGTCTCCCATCCAAGTACTAACCAGGCCCGACCCTGCTTAGCTTCCGAGATCGGACGAGATCGGGCGTTCTCAGGGTAGTATGGCCGTAAGCGAGAATTCCTTTAAAAATTTTGCATTTTATACATGTTGTCTTTATTGTGGCAAATACTTCAATCCAAAAATACGTAACAAGAATCTGAAACTATAACCACAGTCACAAATGTGTCACAACAATCTACAATGCATGATTGAAGTCACAGATATATGACAAATATCAGCAAATGTGTACAATGATTTGTTGGCACATACACATGGTTAAATGCGGACAAAAATCCGTAGATGGGCGACCTGTAAAAACGGGACCTTTTCTTACAGGTGACGTTTGCTACAGTCCTGCCGCGGACGACTCGCAAATGCGTGTGCTGATTTGCAAATGCGTGTCAGGAGACTTGTGTGTGGCTCCGTAGCTACACATTCGGACCACATGGGGGCACTAATATTATACCAGCCCCGTACCACCAATATATACACCAATAACTTGGGGGGGCGTTCACTGCTATCCACCCATGGTCATGTACCATTTATTTGACATTATTTAAATTAAATTGGAATAAATGGAAGAATAAAGTGGAACTAATAAAATAAGAACCAATGATATAACCAGTGAAGCTAAAAAAAATGAATGAAGCTTCTCCACACCTGCTAATTGCCACATTAACTATACTTCCCTTTATTGCATTCAGTAAACACCATTTTTTAAAATTGATTCATTAACTTTTTATTTAGTAAACACTCACTGCACCAACCCAACCGGACTGCATCGGGTCATCTGTCTGCTACACCTGTAGACTACGAGAGTCCCCTTTTGGTCTTAATGTGGAGCTCCGGAGCCACACTCAAGTCTCCAGACACGCATTTGCAAATTGCCACACGCATTTGCGAGTCGTCCACGGCGAGACTGTAGCAACACCCAAAGGCAGGGGACGCTGAATGTTGGCATTTTGTGCTCTCAGCCTGTCAGGCGAATATGTGGGAATTTATAAAAAAGCAGCTCGCATACTTGCTTACATTTGTCAAAAGTTTTTTTTATTTTTGCGGTGCAAAAGCTTACAGCACCTGGTATTCCCAGGCGGTCTCCCATCCAAGTACTAACCAGGCCCGACCCTGCTTAGCTTCCGAGATCGGACGAGATCGGGCGTTCTCAGGGTAGTATGGCCGTAAGCGAGAATTCCTTTAAAAATTTTGCATTTTATACATGTTGTCTTTATTGTGGCAAATACTTCAATCCAAAAATACGTAACAAGAATCTGAAACTATAACCACAGTCACAAATGTGTCACAACAATCTACAATGCATGATTGAAGTCACAGATATATGACAAATATCAGCAAATGTGTACAATGATTTGTTGGCACATACACATGGTTAAATGCGGACAAAAATCCGTAGATGGGCGACCTGTAAAAACGGGACCTTTTCTTACAGGTGACGTTTGCTACAGTCCTGCCGCGGACGACTCGCAAATGCGTGTGCTGATTTGCAAATGCGTGTCAGGAGACTTGTGTGTGGCTCCGTAGCTACACATTCGGACCACATGGGGGCACTAATATTATACCAGCCCCGTACCACCAATATATACACCAATAACTTGGGGGGGCGTTCACTGCTATCCATCCATGGTCATGTACCATTTATTTGACATTATTTAAATTAAATTGGAATAAATGGAAGAATAAAGTGGAACTAATAAAATAAGAACCAATGATATAACCAGTGAAGCTAAAAAAAATGAATGAAGCTTCTCCACACCTGCTCATTGCCACATTAACTATACTTCCCTTTATTGCATTCAGTAAACACCATTTTTTAAAATTGATTCATTAACTTTTTATTTAGTAAACACTCACTGCACCAACCCAACCGGACTGCATCGGGTCATCTGTCTGCTACACCTGTAGACTACGAGAGTCCCCTTTTGGTCTTAATGTGGAGCTCCGGAGCCACACTCAAGTCTCCAGACACGCATTTGCAAATTGCCACACGCATTTGCGAGTCGTCCACGGCGAGACTGTAGCAACACCCAAAGGCAGGGGACGCTGAATGTTGGCAATTTGTGCTCTCAGCCTGTCAGGCGAATATGTGGGAATTTATAAAAAAGCAGCTCGCATACTTGCTTACATTTGTCAAAAGTTTTTTTTATTTTTGCGGTGCAAAAGCTTACAGCACCTGGTATTCCCAGGCGGTCTCCCATCCAAGTACTAACCAGGCCCGACCCTGCTTAGCTTCCGAGATCGGACGAGATCGGGCGTTCTCAGGGTAGTATGGCCGTAAGCGAGAATTCCTTTAAAAATTTTGCATTTTATACATGTTGTCTTTATTGTGGCAAATACTTCAATCCAAAAATACGTAACAAGAATCTGAAACTATAACCACAGTCACAAATGTGTCACAACAATCTACAATGCATGATTGAAGTCACAGATATATGACAAATATCAGCAAATGTGTACAATGATTTGTTGGCACATACACATGGTTAAATGCGGACAAAAATCCGTAGATGGGCGACCTGTAAAAACGGGACCTTTTCTTACAGGTGACGTTTGCTACAGTCCTGCCGCGGACGACTCGCAAATGCGTGTGCTGATTTGCAAATGCGTGTCAGGAGACTTGTGTGTGGCTCCGTAGCTACACATTCGGACCACATGGGGGCACTAATATTATACCAGCCCCGTACCACCAATATATACACCAATAACTTGGGGGGGCGTTCACTGCTATCCACCCATGGTCATGTACCATTTATTTGACATTATTTAAATTAAATTGGAATAAATGGAAGAATAAAGTGGAACTAATAAAATAAGAACCAATGATATAACCAGTGAAGCTAAAAAAAATGAATGAAGCTTCTCCACACCTGCTAATTGCCACATTAACTATACTTCCCTTTATTGCATTCAGTAAACGCCATTTTTTAAAATTGATTCATTAACTTTTTATTTAGTAAACACTCACTGCACCAACCCAACCGGACTGCATCGGGTCATATGTCTGCTACACCTGTAGACTCCGAGGGTACCCTTTTGGTCTTAATGTGTGGCTCCGGAGCCACAGTCAAGTCTCCAGACACGCATTTGCAAATTGCCACACGCATTTGCGAGTCGTCCACGGCGAGACTGTAGCAACACCCAAAGGCAGGGGACGCTGAATGTTGGCATTTTGTGCTCTCAGCCTGTCAGGCGAATATGTGGAAATTTATAAAAAAGCAGCTCGCATACTTGCTTACATTTGTCAAAAGTTTTTTTTATTTTTGCGGTGCAAAAGCTTACAGCACCTGGTATTCCCAGGCGGTCTCCCATCCAAGTACTAACCAGGCCCGACCCTGCTTAGCTTCCGAGATCGGACGAGATCGGGCGTTCTCAGGGTAGTATGGCCGTAAGCGAGAATTCCTTTCAAAATTTTGCATTTTATACATGTTGTCTTTATTGTGGCAAATACTTCAATCCAAAAATACGTAACAAGAATCTGAAACTATAACCACAGTCACAAATGTGTCACAACAATCTACAATGCATGATTGAAGTCACAGATATATGACAAATATCAGCAAATGTGTACAATGATTTGTTGGCACATACACATGGTTAAATGCGGACAAAAATCCGTAGATGGGCGACCTGTAAAAACGGGACCTTTTCTTACAGGTGACGTTTGCTACAGTCCTGCCGCGGACGACTCGCAAATGCGTGTGCTGATTTGCAAATGCGTGTCAGGAGACTTGTGTGTGGCTCCGTAGCTACACATTCGGACCACATGGGGGGCACTAATGTTATACCAGCCCCGTACCACCAATATATACACCAATAACGTGGGGGGGCGTTCACTGCTATCCACCCATGGTCATGTCCCATTTATTTGACATTATTTAAATTAAATTGGAATAAATGGAAGAATAAAGTGGAACTAATAAAATAAGAACCAATTATATCACCAGTGAAGCTAAAAAAAATGAATGAAGCTTCTCCACACCTGCTAATTGCCACATTAACTATACTTCCCTTTATTGCATTCAGTAAACACCATTTTTTAAAATTGATTCATTAACTTTTTATTTAGTAAACACTCACTGCACCAACCCAACCGGACTGCATCGGGTCATCTGTCTGCTACACCTGTAGACTACGAGAGTCCCCTTTTGGTCTTAATGTGTGGCTCCGGAGCCACAGTCAAGTCTCCAGACACGCATTTGCAAATTGCCACACGCATTTGCGAGTCGTCCACGGCGAGACTGTAGCAACACCCAAAGGCAGGGGACGCTGAATGTTGGCAATTTGTGCTCTCAGCCTGTCAGGCGAATATGTGGAAATTTATAAAAAAGGAGCTCGCATACTTGCTTAGATTTGTCAAAGTTTTTTTTATTTATTTATTTTTTGCGGTGCAAAAGCTTACAGCACCTGGTATTCCCAGGCGGTCTCCCATCCAAGTACTAACCAGGCCCGACCCTGCTTAGCTTCCGAGATCGGACGAGATCGGGCGTTCTCAGGGTAGTATGGCCGTAAGCGAGAATTCCTTTCAAAATTTTGCATTTTATACATGTTGTCTTTATTGTGGCAAATACTTCAATCCAAAAATACGTAACAAGAATCTGAAACTATAACCACAGTCACAAATGTGTCACAACAATCTACAATGCATGATTGAAGTCACAGATATATGACAAATATCAGCAAATGTGTACAATGATTTGTTGGCACATACACATGGTTAAATGCGGACAAAAATCCGTAGATGGGCGACCTGTAAAAACGGGACCTTTTCTTACAGGTGACGTTTGCTACAGTCCTGCCGCGGACGACTCGCAAATGCGTGTGCTGATTTGCAAATGCGTGTCAGGAGACTTGTGTGTGGCTCCGTAGCTACACATTCGGACCACATGGGGGCACTAATATTATACCAGCCCCGTACCACCAATATATACACCAATAACTTGGGGGGGCGTTCACTGCTATCCACCCATGGTCATGTACCATTTATTTGACATTATTTAAATTAAATTGGAATAAATGGAAGAATAAAGTGGAACTAATAAAATAAGAACCAATGATATAACCAGTGAAGCTAAAAAAAATGAATGAAGCTTCTCCACACCTGCTCATTGCCACATTAACTATACTTCCCTTTATTGCATTCAGTAAACACCATTTTTTAAAATTGATTCATTAACTTTTTATTTAGTAAACACTCACTGCACCAACCCAACCGGACTGCATCGGGTCATCTGTCTGCTACACCTGTAGACTACGAGAGTCCCCTTTTGGTCTTAATGTGGAGCTCCGGAGCCACACTCAAGTCTCCAGACACGCATTTGCAAATTGCCACACGCATTTGCGAGTCGTCCACGGCGAGACTGTAGCAACACCCAAAGGCAGGGGACGCTGAATGTTGGCATTTTGTGCTCTCAGCCTGTCAGGCGAATATGTGGGAATTTATAAAAAAACAGCTCGCATACTTGCTTACATTTGTCAAAAGTTTTTTTTATTTTTGCGGTGCAAAAGCTTACAGCACCTGGTATTCCCAGGCGGTCTCCCATCCAAGTACTAACCAGGCCCGACCCTGCTTAGCTTCCGAGATCGGACGAGATCGGGCGTTCTCAGGGTAGTATGGCCGTAAGCGAGAATTCCTTTAAAAATTTTGCATTTTATACATGTTGTCTTTATTGTGGCAAATACTTCAATCCAAAAATACGTAACAAGAATCTGAAACTATAACCACAGTCACAAATGTGTCACAACAATCTACAATGCATGATTGAAGTCACAGATATATGACAAATATCAGCAAATGTGTACAATGATTTGTTGGCACATACACATGGTTAAATGCGGACAAAAATCCGTAGATGGGCGACCTGTAAAAACGGGACCTTTTCTTACAGGTGACGTTTGCTACAGTCCTGCCGCGGACGACTCGCAAATGCGTGTGCTGATTTGTAAATGCGTGTCAGGAGACTTGTGTGTGGCTCCGTAGCTACACATTCGGACCACATGGGGGCACTAATATTATACCAGCCCCGTACCACCAATATATACACCAATAACTTGGGGGGGCGTTCACTGCTATCCACCCATGGTCATGTACCATTTATTTGACATTATTTAAATTAAATTGGAATAAATGGAAGAATAAAGTGGAACTAATAAAATAAGAACCAATGATATAACCAGTGAAGCTAAAAAAAATGAATGAAGCTTCTCCACACCTGCTAATTGCCACATTAACTATACTTCCCTTTATTGCATTCAGTAAACGCCATTTTTTAAAATTGATTCATTAACTTTTTATTTAGTAAACACTCACTGCACCAACCCAACCGGACTGCATCGGGTCATATGTCTGCTACACCTGTAGACTCCGAGGGTACCCTTTTGGTCTTAATGTGTGGCTCCGGAGCCACAGTCAAGTCTCCAGACACGCATTTGCAAATTGCCACACGCATTTGCGAGTCGTCCACGGCGAGACTGTAGCAACACCCAAAGGCAGGGGACGCTGAATGTTGGCAATTTGTGCTCTCAGCCTGTCAGGCGAATATGTGGAAATTTATAAAAAAGCAGCTCGCATACTTGCTTACATTTGTCAAAAGTTTTTTTTATTTTTGCGGTGCAAAAGCTTACAGCACCTGGTATTCCCAGGCGGTCTCCCATCCAAGTACTAACCAGGCCCGACCCTGCTTAGCTTCCGAGATCGGACGAGATCGGGCGTTCTCAGGGTAGTATGGCCGTAAGCGAGAATTCCTTTCAAAATTTTGCATTTTATACATGTTGTCTTTATTGTGGCAAATACTTCAATCCAAAAATACGTAACAAGAATCTGAAACTATAACCACAGTCACAAATGTGTCACAACAATCTACAATGCATGATTGAAGTCACAGATATATGACAAATATCAGCAAATGTGTACAATGATTTGTTGGCACATACACATGGTTAAATGCGGACAAAAATCCGTAGATGGGCGACCTGTAAAAACGGGACCTTTTCTTACAGGTGACGTTTGCTACAGTCCTGCCGCGGACGACTCGCAAATGCGTGTGCTGATTTGCAAATGCGTGTCAGGAGACTTGTGTGTGGCTCCGTAGCTACACATTCGGACCACATGGGGGCACTAATATTATACCAGCCCCGTACCACCAATATATACACCAATAACTTGGGGGGGCGTTCACTGCTATCCACCCATGGTCATGTACCATTTATTTGACATTATTTAAATTAAATTGGAATAAATGGAAGAATAAAGTGGAACTAATAAAATAAGAACCAATGATATAACCAGTGAAGCTAAAAAAAATGAATGAAGCTTCTCCACACCCACTAATTGCCACATTAACTATACTTCCCTTTATTGCATTCAGTAAACACCATTTTTTTAAATTGATTCATTAACTTTTTATTTAGTAAACACTCACTGCACCAACCCAACCGGACTGCATCGGGTCATCTGTCTGCTACACCTGTAGACTACGAGAGTCCCCTTTTGGTCTTAATGTGGAGCTCCGGAGCCACACTCAAGTCTCCAGACACGCATTTGCGAGTCGTCCACGGCGAGACTGTAGCAACACCCAAAGGCAGGGGACGCTGAATGTTGGCATTTTGTGCTCTCAGCCTGTCAGGCGAATATGTGGGAATTTATAAAAAAACAGCTCGCATACTTGCTTACATTTGTCAAAAGTTTTTTTTATTTTTGCGGTGCAAAAGCTTACAGCACCTGGTATTCCCAGGCGGTCTCCCATCCAAGTACTAACCAGGCCCGACCCTGCTTAGCTTCCGAGATCGGACGAGATCGGGCGTTCTCAGGGTAGTATGGCCGTAAGCGAGAATTCCTTTAAAAATTTTGCATTTTATACATGTTGTCTTTATTGTGGCAAATACTTCAATCCAAAAATACGTAACAAGAATCTGAAACTATAACCACAGTCACAAATGTGTCACAACAATCTACAATGCATGATTGAAGTCACAGATATATGACAAATATCAGCAAATGTGTACAATGATTTGTTGGCACATACACATGGTTAAATGCGGACAAAAATCCGTAGATGGGCGACCTGTAAAAACGGGACCTTTTCTTACAGGTGACGTTTGCTACAGTCCTGCCGCGGACGACTCGCAAATGCGTGTGCTGATTTGTAAATGCGTGTCAGGAGACTTGTGTGTGGCTCCGTAGCTACACATTCGGACCACATGGGGGCACTAATATTATACCAGCCCCGTACCACCAATATATACACCAATAACTTGGGGGGGCGTTCACTGCTATCCACCCATGGTCATGTACCATTTATTTGACATTATTTAAATTAAATTGGAATAAATGGAAGAATAAAGTGGAACTAATAAAATAAGAACCAATGATATAACCAGTGAAGCTAAAAAAAATGAATGAAGCTTCTCCACACCTGCTAATTGCCACATTAACTATACTTCCCTTTATTGCATTCAGTAAACGCCATTTTTTAAAATTGATTCATTAACTTTTTATTTAGTAAACACTCACTGCACCAACCCAACCGGACTGCATCGGGTCATATGTCTGCTACACCTGTAGACTCCGAGGGTACCCTTTTGGTCTTAATGTGTGGCTCCGGAGCCACAGTCAAGTCTCCAGACACGCATTTGCAAATTGCCACACGCATTTGCGAGTCGTCCACGGCGAGACTGTAGCAACACCCAAAGGCAGGGGACGCTGAATGTTGGCAATTTGTGCTCTCAGCCTGTCAGGCGAATATGTGGAAATTTATAAAAAAGCAGCTCGCATACTTGCTTACATTTGTCAAAAGTTTTTTTTATTTTTGCGGTGCAAAAGCTTACAGCACCTGGTATTCCCAGGCGGTCTCCCATCCAAGTACTAACCAGGCCCGACCCTGCTTAGCTTCCGAGATCGGACGAGATCGGGCGTTCTCAGGGTAGTATGGCCGTAAGCGAGAATTCCTTTCAAAATTTTGCATTTTATACATGTTGTCTTTATTGTGGCAAATACTTCAATCCAAAAATACGTAACAAGAATCTGAAACTATAACCACAGTCACAAATGTGTCACAACAATCTACAATGCATGATTGAAGTCACAGATATATGACAAATATCAGCAAATGTGTACAATGATTTGTTGGCACATACACATGGTTAAATGCGGACAAAAATCCGTAGATGGGCGACCTGTAAAAACGGGACCTTTTCTTACAGGTGACGTTTGCTACAGTCCTGCCGCGGACGACTCGCAAATGCGTGTGCTGATTTGCAAATGCGTGTCAGGAGACTTGTGTGTGGCTCCGTAGCTACACATTCGGACCACATGGGGGCACTAATATTATACCAGCCCCGTACCACCAATATATACACCAATAACTTGGGGGGGCGTTCACTGCTATCCACCCATGGTCATGTACCATTTATTTGACATTATTTAAATTAAATTGGAATAAATGGAAGAATAAAGTGGAACTAATAAAATAAGAACCAATGATATAACCAGTGAAGCTAAAAAAAATGAATGAAGCTTCTCCACACCCACTAATTGCCACATTAACTATACTTCCCTTTATTGCATTCAGTAAACACCATTTTTTTAAATTGATTCATTAACTTTTTATTTAGTAAACACTCACTGCACCAACCCAACCGGACTGCATCGGGTCATCTGTCTGCTACACCTGTAGACTACGAGAGTCCCCTTTTGGTCTTAATGTGGAGCTCCGGAGCCACACTCAAGTCTCCAGACACGCATTTGCGAGTCGTCCACGGCGAGACTGTAGCAACACCCAAAGGCAGGGGACGCTGAATGTTGGCATTTTGTGCTCTCAGCCTGTCAGGCGAATATGTGGAAATCTATAAAAAAGCAGCTCGCATACTTGCTTACATTTGTCAAAAGTTTTTTTTATTTTTGCGGTGCAAAAGCTTACAGCACCTGGTATTCCCAGGCGGTCTCCCATCCAAGTACTAACCAGGCCCGACCCTGCTTAGCTTCCGAGATCGGACGAGATCGGGCGTTCTCAGGGTAGTATGGCCGTAAGAGAGAATTCCTTTCAAAATTTTGCATTTTATACATGTTGTCTTTATTGTGGCAAATACTTCAATCCAAAAATACGTAACAAGAATCTGAAACTATAACCACAGTCACAAATGTGTCACAACAATCTACAATGCATGATTGAAGTCACAGATATATGACAAATATCAGCAAATGTGTACAATGATTTGTTGGCACATACACATGGTTAAATGCGGACAAAAATCCGTAGATGGGCGACCTGTAAAAACGGGACCTTTTCTTACAGGTGACGTTTGCTACAGTCCTGCCGCGGACGACTCGCAAATGCGTGTGCTGATTTGCAAATGCGTGTCAGGAGACTTGTGTGTGGCTCCGTAGCTACACATTCGGACCACATGGGGGCACTAATATTATACCAGCCCCGTACCACCAATATATACACCAATAACTTGGGGGGGCGTTCACTGCTATCCACCCATGGTCATGTACCATTTATTTGACATTATTTAAATTAAATTGGAATAAATGGAAGAATAAAGTGGAACTAATAAAATAAGAACCAATGATATAACCAGTGAAGCTAAAAAAAATGAATGAAGCTTCTCCACACCTGCTAATTGCCACATTAACTATACTTCCCTTTATTGCATTCAGTAAACGCCATTTTTTAAAATTGATTCATTAACTTTTTATTTAGTAAACACTCACTGCACCAACCCAACCGGACTGCATCGGGTCATATGTCTGCTACACCTGTAGACTCCGAGGGTACCCTTTTGGTCTTAATGTGTGGCTCCGGAGCCACAGTCAAGTCTCCAGACACGCATTTGCAAATTGCCACACGCATTTGCGAGTCGTCCACGGCGAGACTGTAGCAACACCCAAAGGCAGGGGACGCTGAATGTTGGCAATTTGTGCTCTCAGCCTGTCAGGCGAATATGTGGAAATTTATAAAAAAGCAGCTCGCATACTTGCTTACATTTGTCAAAAGTTTTTTTTATTTTTGCGGTGCAAAAGCTTACAGCACCTGGTATTCCCAGGCGGTCTCCCATCCAAGTACTAACCAGGCCCGACCCTGCTTAGCTTCCGAGATCGGACGAGATCGGGCGTTCTCAGGGTAGTATGGCCGTAAGCGAGAATTCCTTTCAAAATTTTGCATTTTATACATGTTGTCTTTATTGTGGCAAATACTTCAATCCAAAAATACGTAACAAGAATCTGAAACTATAACCACAGTCACAAATGTGTCACAACAATCTACAATGCATGATTGAAGTCACAGATATATGACAAATATCAGCAAATGTGTACAATGATTTGTTGGCACATACACATGGTTAAATGCGGACAAAAATCCGTAGATGGGCGACCTGTAAAAACGGGACCTTTTCTTACAGGTGACGTTTGCTACAGTCCTGCCGCGGACGACTCGCAAATGCGTGTGCTGATTTGCAAATGCGTGTCAGGAGACTTGTGTGTGGCTCCGTAGCTACACATTCGGACCACATGGGGGCACTAATATTATACCAGCCCCGTACCACCAATATATACACCAATAACTTGGGGGGGCGTTCACTGCTATCCACCCATGGTCATGTACCATTTATTTGACATTATTTAAATTAAATTGGAATTAATGGAAGAATAAAGTGGAACTAATAAAATAAGAACCAATGATATAACCAGTGAAGCTAAAAAAAATGAATGAAGCTTCTCCACACCCACTAATTGCCACATTAACTATACTTCCCTTTATTGCATTCAGTAAACACCATTTTTTTAAATTGATTCATTAACTTTTTATTTAGTAAACACTCACTGCACCAACCCAACCGGACTGCATCGGGTCATCTGTCTGCTACACCTGTAGACTACGAGAGTCCCCTTTTGGTCTTAATGTGGAGCTCCGGAGCCACACTCAAGTCTCCAGACACGCATTTGCAAATTGCCACACGCATTTGCGAGTCGTCCACGGCGAGACTGTAGCAACACCCAAAGGCAGGGGACGCTGAATGTTGGCATTTTGTGCTCTCAGCCTGTCAGGCGAATATGTGGAAATTTATAAAAAAGCAGCTCGCATACTTGCTTACATTTGTCAAAAGTTTTTTTTATTTTTGCGGTGCAAAAGCTTACAGCACCTGGTATTCCCAGGCGGTCTCCCATCCAAGTACTAACCAGGCCCGACCCTGCTTAGCTTCCGAGATCGGACGAGATCGGGCGTTCTCAGGGTAGTATGGCCGTAAGAGAGAATTCCTTTCAAAATTTTGCATTTTATACATGTTGTCTTTATTGTGGCAAATACTTCAATCCAAAAATACGTAACAAGAATCTGAAACTATAACCACAGTCACAAATGTGTCACAACAATCTACAATGCATGATTGAAGTCACAGATATATGACAAATATCAGCAAATGTGTACAATGATTTGTTGGCACATACACATGGTTAAATGCGGACAAAAATCCGTAGATGGGCGACCTGTAAAAACGGGACCTTTTCTTACAGGTGACGTTTGCTACAGTCCTGCCGCGGACGACTCGCAAATGCGTGTGCTGATTTGCAAATGCGTGTCAGGAGACTTGTGTGTGGCTCCGTAGCTACACATTCGGACCACATGGGGGCACTAATATTATACCAGCCCCGTACCACCAATATATACACCAATAACTTGGGGGGGCGTTCACTGCTATCCACCCATGGTCATGTACGATTTATTTGACATTATTTAAATTAAATTGGAATAAATGGAAGAATAAAGTGGAACTAATAAAATAAGAACCAATGATATAACCAGTGAAGCTAAAAAAAATGAATGAAGCTTCTCCACACCTGCTAATTGCCACATTAACTATACTTCCCTTTATTGCATTCAGTAAACGCCATTTTTTAAAATTGATTCATTAACTTTTTATTTAGTAAACACTCACTGCACCAACCCAACCGGACTGCATCGGGTCATATGTCTGCTACACCTGTAGACTCCGAGGGTACCCTTTTGGTCTTAATGTGTGGCTCCGGAGCCACAGTCAAGTCTCCAGACACGCATTTGCAAATTGCCACACGCATTTGCGAGTCGTCCACGGCGAGACTGTAGCAACACCCAAAGGCAGGGGACGCTGAATGTTGGCAATTTGTGCTCTCAGCCTGTCAGGCGAATATGTGGAAATTTATAAAAAAGCAGCTCGCATACTTGCTTAGATTTGTCAAAGTTTTTTTTATTTATTTATTTTTTGCGGTGCAAAAGCTTACAGCACCTAGTATTCCCAGGCGGTCTCCCATCCAAGTACTAAACAGGCCCGACCCTGCTTAGCTCCCGAGATCGGACGAGATCGGGCGTTCTCAGGGTAGTATGGCCGTAAGCGAGAATTCCTTTCAAAATTTTGCATTTTATACATGTTGTCTTTATTGTGGCAAATACTTCAATCCAAAAATACGTAACAAGAATCTGAAACTATAACCACAGTCACAAATGTGTCACAACAATCTACAATGCATGATTGAAGTCACAGATATATGACAAATATCAGCAAATGTGTACAATGATTTGTTGGCACATACACATGGTTAAATGCGGACAAAAATCCGTAGATGGGCGACCTGTAAAAACTGGACCTTTTCTTACAGGTGACGTTTGCTACAGTCCTGCCGCGGACGACTCGCAAATGCGTGTGCTGATTTGCAAATGCGTGTCAGGAGACTTGTGTGTGGCTCCGTAGCTACACATTCGGACCACATGGGGGCACTAATATTATACCAGCCCCGTACCACCAATATATACACCAATAACTTGGGGGGGTGTTCACTGCTATCCACCCATGGTCATGTACCATTTATTTGACATTATTTAAATTAAATTGGAATAAATGGAAGAATAAAGTGGAACTAATAAAATAAGAACCAATGATATAACCAGTGAAGCTAAAAAAAATGAATGAAGCTTCTCCACACCTGCTAATTGCCACATTAACTATACTTCCCTTTATTGCATTCAGTAAACACCATTTTTTTAAATTGATTCATTAACTTTTTATTTAGTAAACACTCACTGCACCAACCCAACCGGACTGCATCGGGTCATCTGTCTGCTACACCTGTAGACTACGAGAGTCCCCTTTTGGTCTTAATGTGGAGCTCCGGAGCCACACTCAAGTCTCCAGACACGCATTTGCAAATTGCCACACGCATTTGCGAGTCGTCCACGGCGAGACTGTAGCAACACCCAAAGGCAGGGGACGCTGAATGTTGGCATTTTGTGCTCTCAGCCTGTCAGGCGAATATGTGGAAATTTATAAAAAAGCAGCTCGCATACTTGCTTACATTTGTCAAAAGTTTTTTTTATTTTTGCGGTGCAAAAGCTTACAGCACCTGGTATTCCCAGGCGGTCTCCCATCCAAGTACTAAACAGGCCCGACCCTGCTTAGCTTCCGAGATCGGACGAGATCGGGGGTTCTCAGGGTAGTATGGCCGTAAGCGAGAATTCCTTTCAAAATTTTGCATTTTATACATGTTGTCTTTATTGTGGCAAATACTTCAATCCAAAAATACGTAACAAGAATCTGAAACTATAACCACAGTCACAAATGTGTCACAACAATCTACAATGCATGATTGAAGTCACAGATATATGACAAATATCAGCAAATGTGTACAATGATTTGTTGGCACATACACATGGTTAAATGCGGACAAAAATCCGTAGATGGGCGACCTGTAAAAACGGGACCTTTTCTTACAGGTGACGTTTGCTACAGTCCTGCCGCGGACGACTCGCAAATGCGTGTGCTGATTTGCAAATGCGTGTCAGGAGACTTGTGTGTGGCTCCGTAGCTACACATTCGGACCACATGGGGGCACTAATATTATACCAGCCCCGTACCACCAATATATACACCAATAACTTGGGGGGGCGTTCACTGCTATCCACCCATGGTCATGTACCATTTATTTGACATTATTTAAATTAAATTGGAATAAATGGAAGAATAAAGTGGAACTAATAAAATAAGAACCAATGATATAACCAGTGAAGCTAAAAAAAATGAATGAAGCTTCTCCACACCTGCTCATTGCCACATTAACTATACTTCCCTTTATTGCATTCAGTAAACACCATTTTTTAAAATTGATTCATTAACTTTTTATTTAGTAAACACTCACTGCACCAACCCAACCGGACTGCATCGGGTCATATGTCTGCTACACCTGTAGACTCCGAGGGTACCCTTTTGGTCTTAATGTGTGGCTCCGGAGCCACAGTCAAGTCTCCAGACACGCATTTGCAAATTGCCACACGCATTTGCGAGTCGTCCACGGCGAGACTGTAGCAACACCCAAAGGCAGGGGACGCTGAATGTTGGCAATTTGTGCTCTCAGCCTGTCAGGCGAATATGTGGAAATTTATAAAAAAGCAGCTCGCATACTTGCTTAGATTTGTCAAAGTTTTTTTTATTTATTTATTTTTTGCGGTGCAAAAGCTTACAGCACCTGGTATTCCCAGGCGGTCTCCCATCCAAGTACTAACCAGGCCCGACCCTGCTTAGCTTCCGAGATCGGACGAGATCGGGCGTTCTCAGGGTAGTATGGCCGTAAGCGAGAATTCCTTTCAAAATTTTGCATTTTATACATGTTGTCTTTATTGTGGCAAATACTTCAATCCAAAAATACGTAACAAGAATCTGAAACTATAACCACAGTCACAAATGTGTCACAACAATCTACAATGCATGATTGAAGTCACAGATATATGACAAATATCAGCAAATGTGTACAATGATTTGTTGGCACATACACATGGTTAAATGCGGACAAAAATCCGTAGATGGGCGACCTGTAAAAACTGGACCTTTTCTTACAGGTGACGTTTGCTACAGTCCTGCCGCGGACGACTCGCAAATGCGTGTGCTGATTTGCAAATGCGTGTCAGGAGACTTGTGTGTGGCTCCGTAGCTACACATTCGGACCACATGGGGGCACTAATATTATACCAGCCCCGTACCACCAATATATACACCAATAACTTGGGGGGGCGTTCACTGCTATCCACCCATGGTCATGTACCATTTATTTGACATTATTTAAATTAAATTGGAATAAATGGAAGAATAAAGTGGAACTAATAAAATAAGAACCAATGATATAACCAGTGAAGCTAAAAAAAATGAATGAAGCTTCTCCACACCTGCTAATTGCCACATTAACTATACTTCCCTTTATTGCATTCAGTAAACACCATTTTTTTAAATTGATTCATTAACTTTTTATTTAGTAAACACTCACTGCACCAACCCAACCGGACTGCATCGGGTCATCTGTCTGCTACACCTGTAGACTACGAGAGTCCCCTTTTGGTCTTAATGTGGAGCTCCGGAGCCACACTCAAGTCTCCAGACACGCATTTGCAAATTGCCACACGCATTTGCGAGTCGTCCACGGCGAGACTGTAGCAACACCCAAAGGCAGGGGACGCTGAATGTTGGCATTTTGTGCTCTCAGCCTGTCAGGCGAATATGTGGAAATTTATAAAAAAGTAGCTCGCATACTTGCTTACATTTGTCAAAAGTTTTTTTTATTTTTGCGGTGCAAAAGCTTACAGCACCTGGTATTCCCAGGCGGTCTCCCATCCAAGTACTAACCAGGCCCGACCCTGCTTAGCTTCCGAGATCGGACGAGATCGGGCGTTCTCAGGGTAGTATGGCCGTAAGCGAGAATTCCTTTCAAAATTTTGCATTTTATACATGTTGTCTTTATTGTGGCAAATACTTCAATCCAAAAATACGTAACAAGAATCTGAAACTATAACCACAGTCACAAATGTGTCACAACAATCTACAATGCATGATTGAAGTCACAGATATATGACAAATATCAGCAAATGTGTACAATGATTTGTTGGCACATACACATGGTTAAATGCGGACAAAAATCCGTAGATGGGCGACCTGTAAAAACGGGACCTTTTCTTACAGGTGACGTTTGCTACAGTCCTGCCGCGGACGACTCGCAAATGCGTGTGCTGATTTGCAAATGCGTGTCAGGAGACTTGTGTGTGGCTCCGTAGCTACACATTCGGACCACATGGGGGCACTAATATTATACCAGCCCCGTACCACCAATATATACACCAATAACTTGGGGGGGCGTTCACTGCTATCCACCCATGGTCATGTACCATTTATTTGACATTATTTAAATTAAATTGGAATAAATGGAAGAATAAAGTGGAACTAATAAAATAAGAACCAATGATATAACCAGTGAAGCTAAAAAAAATGAATGAAGCTTCTCCACACCTGCTAATTGCCACATTAACTATACTTCCCTTTATTGCATTCAGTAAACGCCATTTTTTAAAATTGATTCATTAACTTTTTATTTAGTAAACACTCACTGCACCAACCCAACCGGACTGCATCGGGTCATATGTCTGCTACACCTGTAGACTCCGAGGGTACCCTTTTGGTCTTAATGTGTGGCTCCGGAGCCACAGTCAAGTCTCCAGACACGCATTTGCAAATTGCCACACGCATTTGCGAGTCGTCCACGGCGAGACTGTAGCAACACCCAAAGGCAGGGGACGCTGAATGTTGGCAATTTGTGCTCTCAGCCTGTCAGGCGAATATGTGGAAATTTATAAAAAAGCAGCTCGCATACTTGCTTAGATTTGTCAAAGTTTTTTTTATTTATTTATTTTTTGCGGTGCAAAAGCTTACAGCACCTAGTATTCCCAGGCGGTCTCCCATCCAAGTACTAACCAGGCCCGACCCTGCTTAGCTTCCGAGATCGGACGAGATCGGGCGTTCTCAGGGTAGTATGGCCGTAAGCGAGAATTCCTTTCAAAATTTTGCATTTTATACATGTTGTCTTTATTGTGGCAAATACTTCAATCCAAAAATACGTAACAAGAATCTGAAACTATAACCACAGTCACAAATGTGTCACAACAATCTACAATGCATGATTGAAGTCACAGATATATGACAAATATCAGCAAATGTGTACAATGATTTGTTGGCACATACACATGGTTAAATGCGGACAAAAATCCGTAGATGGGCGACCTGTAAAAACTGGACCTTTTCTTACAGGTGACGTTTGCTACAGTCCTGCCGCGGACGACTCGCAAATGCGTGTGCTGATTTGCAAATGCGTGTCAGGAGACTTGTGTGTGGCTCCGTAGCTACACATTCGGACCACATGGGGGCACTAATATTATACCAGCCCCGTACCACCAATATATACACCAATAACTTGGGGGGGTGTTCACTGCTATCCACCCATGGTCATGTACCATTTATTTGACATTATTTAAATTAAATTGGAATAAATGGAAGAATAAAGTGGAACTAATAAAATAAGAACCAATGATATAACCAGTGAAGCTAAAAAAAATGAATGAAGCTTCTCCACACCTGCTAATTGCCACATTAACTATACTTCCCTTTATTGCATTCAGTAAACACCATTTTTTTAAATTGATTCATTAACTTTTTATTTAGTAAACACTCACTGCACCAACCCAACCGGACTGCATCGGGTCATCTGTCTGCTACACCTGTAGACTACGAGAGTCCCCTTTTGGTCTTAATGTGGAGCTCCGGAGCCACACTCAAGTCTCCAGACACGCATTTGCAAATTGCCACACGCATTTGCGAGTCGTCCACGGCGAGACTGTAGCAACACCCAAAGGCAGGGGACGCTGAATGTTGGCATTTTGTGCTCTCAGCCTGTCAGGCGAATATGTGGAAATTTATAAAAAAGCAGCTCGCATACTTGCTTACATTTGTCAAAAGTTTTTTTTATTTTTGCGGTGCAAAAGCTTACAGCACCTGGTATTCCCAGGCGGTCTCCCATCCAAGTACTAAACAGGCCCGACCCTGCTTAGCTTCCGAGATCGGACGAGATCGGGGGTTCTCAGGGTAGTATGGCCGTAAGCGAGAATTCCTTTCAAAATTTTGCATTTTATACATGTTGTCTTTATTGTGGCAAATACTTCAATCCAAAAATACGTAACAAGAATCTGAAACTATAACCACAGTCACAAATGTGTCACAACAATCTACAATGCATGATTGAAGTCACAGATATATGACAAATATCAGCAAATGTGTACAATGATTTGTTGGCACATACACATGGTTAAATGCGGACAAAAATCCGTAGATGGGCGACCTGTAAAAACGGGACCTTTTCTTACAGGTGACGTTTGCTACAGTCCTGCCGCGGACGACTCGCAAATGCGTGTGCTGATTTGCAAATGCGTGTCAGGAGACTTGTGTGTGGCTCCGTAGCTACACATTCGGACCACATGGGGGCACTAATATTATACCAGCCCCGTACCACCAATATATACACCAATAACTTGGGGGGGCGTTCACTGCTATCCACCCATGGTCATGTACCATTTATTTGACATTATTTAAATTAAATTGGAATAAATGGAAGAATAAAGTGGAACTAATAAAATAAGAACCAATGATATAACCAGTGAAGCTAAAAAAAATGAATGAAGCTTCTCCACACCTGCTCATTGCCACATTAACTATACTTCCCTTTATTGCATTCAGTAAACACCATTTTTTAAAATTGATTCATTAACTTTTTATTTAGTAAACACTCACTGCACCAACCCAACCGGACTGCATCGGGTCATATGTCTGCTACACCTGTAGACTCCGAGGGTACCCTTTTGGTCTTAATGTGTGGCTCCGGAGCCACAGTCAAGTCTCCAGACACGCATTTGCAAATTGCCACACGCATTTGCGAGTCGTCCACGGCGAGACTGTAGCAACACCCAAAGGCAGGGGACGCTGAATGTTGGCAATTTGTGCTCTCAGCCTGTCAGGCGAATATGTGGAAATTTATAAAAAAGCAGCTCGCATACTTGCTTAGATTTGTCAAAGTTTTTTTTATTTATTTATTTTTTGCGGTGCAAAAGCTTACAGCACCTGGTATTCCCAGGAGGTCTCCCATCCAAGTACTAACCAGGCCCGACCCTGCTTAGCTTCCGAGATCGGACGAGATCGGGCGTTCTCAGGGTAGTATGGCCGTAAGCGAGAATTCCTTTCAAAATTTTGCATTTTATACATGTTGTCTTTATTGTGGCAAATACTTCAATCCAAAAATACGTAACAAGAATCTGAAACTATAACCACAGTCACAAATGTGTCACAACAATCTACAATGCATGATTGAAGTCACAGATATATGACAAATATCAGCAAATGTGTACAATGATTTGTTGGCACATACACATGGTTAAATGCGGACAAAAATCCGTAGATGGGCGACCTGTAAAAACTGGACCTTTTCTTACAGGTGACGTTTGCTACAGTCCTGCCGCGGACGACTCGCAAATGCGTGTGCTGATTTGCAAATGCGTGTCAGGAGACTTGTGTGTGGCTCCGTAGCTACACATTCGGACCACATGGGGGCACTAATATTATACCAGCCCCGTACCACCAATATATACACCAATAACTTGGGGGGGCGTTCACTGCTATCCACCCATGGTCATGTACCATTTATTTGACATTATTTAAATTAAATTGGAATAAATGGAAGAATAAAGTGGAACTAATAAAATAAGAACCAATGATATAACCAGTGAAGCTAAAAAAAATGAATGAAGCTTCTCCACACCTGCTAATTGCCACATTAACTATACTTCCCTTTATTGCATTCAGTAAACACCATTTTTTTAAATTGATTCATTAACTTTTTATTTAGTAAACACTCACTGCACCAACCCAACCGGACTGCATCGGGTCATCTGTCTGCTACACCTGTAGACTACGAGAGTCCCCTTTTGGTCTTAATGTGGAGCTCCGGAGCCACACTCAAGTCTCCAGACACGCATTTGCAAATTGCCACACGCATTTGCGAGTCGTCCACGGCGAGACTGTAGCAACACCCAAAGGCAGGGGACGCTGAATGTTGGCATTTTGTGCTCTCAGCCTGTCAGGCGAATATGTGGAAATTTATAAAAAAGTAGCTCGCATACTTGCTTACATTTGTCAAAAGTTTTTTTTATTTTTGCGGTGCAAAAGCTTACAGCACCTGGTATTCCCAGGCGGTCTCCCATCCAAGTACTAACCAGGCCCGACCCTGCTTAGCTTCCGAGATCGGACGAGATCGGGCGTTCTCAGGGTAGTATGGCCGTAAGCGAGAATTCCTTTCAAAATTTTGCATTTTATACATGTTGTCTTTATTGTGGCAAATACTTCAATCCAAAAATACGTAACAAGAATCTGAAACTATAACCACAGTCACAAATGTGTCACAACAATCTACAATGCATGATTGAAGTCACAGATATATGACAAATATCAGCAAATGTGTACAATGATTTGTTGGCACATACACATGGTTAAATGCGGACAAAAATCCGTAGATGGGCGACCTGTAAAAACGGGACCTTTTCTTACAGGTGACGTTTGCTACAGTCCTGCCGCGGACGACTCGCAAATGCGTGTGCTGATTTGCAAATGCGTGTCAGGAGACTTGTGTGTGGCTCCGTAGCTACACATTCGGACCACATGGGGGCACTAATATTATACCAGCCCCGTACCACCAATATATACACCAATAACTTGGGGGGGCGTTCACTGCTATCCACCCATGGTCATGTACCATTTATTTGACATTATTTAAATTAAATTGGAATAAATGGAAGAATAAAGTGGAACTAATAAAATAAGAACCAATGATATAACCAGTGAAGCTAAAAAAAATGAATGAAGCTTCTCCACACCTGCTCATTGCCACATTAACTATACTTCCCTTTATTGCATTCAGTAAACACCATTTTTTAAAATTGATTCATTAACTTTTTATTTAGTAAACACTCACTGCACCAACCCAACCGGACTGCATCGGGTCATCTGTCTGCTACACCTGTAGACTACGAGAGTCCCCTTTTGGTCTTAATGTGGAGCTCCGGAGCCACACTCAAGTCTCCAGACACGCATTTTCAAATTGCCACACGCATTTGCGAGTCGTCCACGGCGAGACTGTAGCAACACCCAAAGGCAGGGGACGCTGAATGTTGGCATTTTGTGCTCTCAGCCTGTCAGGCGAATATGTGGGAATTTATAAAAAAGCAGCTCGCATACTTGCTTACATTTGTCAAAAGTTTTTTTTATTTTTGCGGTGCAAAAGCTTACAGCACCTGGTATTCCCAGGCGGTCTCCCATCCAAGTACTAACCAGGCCCGACCCTGCTTAGCTTCCGAGATCGGACGAGATCGGGCGTTCTCAGGGTAGTATGGCCGTAAGCGAGAATTCCTTTCAAAATTTTGCATTTTATACATGTTGTCTTTATTGTGGCAAATACTTCAATCCAAAAATACGTAACAAGAATCTGAAACTATAACCACAGTCACAAATGTGTCACAACAATCTACAATGCATGATTGAAGTCACAGATATATGACAAATATCAGCAAATGTGTACAATGATTTGTTGGCACATACACATGGTTAAATGCGGACAAAAATCCGTAGATGGGCGACCTGTAAAAACGGGACCTTTTCTTACAGGTGACGTTTGCTACAGTCCTGCCGCGGACGACTCGCAAATGCGTGTGCTGATTTGCAAATGCGTGTCAGGAGACTTGTGTGTGGCTCCGTAGCTACACATTCGGACCACATGGGGGCACTAATATTATACCAGCCCCGTACCACCAATATATACACCAATAACTTGGGGGGGCGTTCACTGCTATCCACCCATGGTCATGTACCATTTATTTGACATTATTTAAATTAAATTGGAATAAATGGAAGAATAAAGTGGAACTAATAAAATAAGAACCAATGATATAACCAGTGAAGCTAAAAAAAATGAATGAAGCTTCTCCACACCTGCTAATTGCCACATTAACTATACTTCCCTTTATTGCATTCAGTAAACACCATTTTTTTAAATTGATTCATTAACTTTTTATTTAGTAAACACTCACTGCACCAACCCAACCGGACTGCATCGGGTCATCTGTCTGCTACACCTGTAGACTACGAGAGTCCCCTTTTGGTCTTAATGTGGAGCTCCGGAGCCACACTCAAGTCTCCAGACACGCATTTGCAAATTGCCACACGCATTTGCGAGTCGTCCACGGCGAGACTGTAGCAACACCCAAAGGCAGGGGACGCTGAATGTTGGCATTTTGTGCTCTCAGCCTGTCAGGCGAATATGTGGAAATTTATAAAAAAAGCAGCTCGCATACTTGCTTACATTTGTCAAAAGTTTTTTTTATTTTTGCGGTGCAAAAGCTTACTGCACCTGGTATTCCCAGGCGGTCTCCCATCCAAGTACTAACCAGGCCCGACCCTGCTTAGCTTCCGAGATCGGACGAGATCGGGCGTTCTCAGGGTAGTATGGCCGTAAGCGAGAATTCCTTTCAAAATTTTGCATTTTATACATGTTGTCTTTATTGTGGCAAATACTTCAATCCAAAAATACGTAACAAGAATCTGAAACTATAACCACAGTCACAAATGTGTCACAACAATCTACAATGCATGATTGAAGTCACAGATATATGACAAATATCAGCAAATGTGTACAATGATTTGTTGGCACATACACATGGTTAAATGCGGACAAAAATCCGTAGATGGGCGACCTGTAAAAACGGGACCTTTTCTTACAGGTGACGTTTGCTACAGTCCTGCCGCGGACGACTCGCAAATGCGTGTGCTGATTTGTAAATGCGTGTCAGGAGACTTGTGTGTGGCTCCGTAGCTACACATTCGGACCACATGGGGGCACTAATATTATACCAGCCCCGTACCACCAATATATACACCAATAACTTGGGGGGGCGTTCACTGCTATCCACCCATGGTCATGTACCATTTATTTGACATTATTTAAATTAAATTGGAATAAATGGAAGAATAAAGTGGAACTAATAAAATAAGAACCAATGATATAACCAGTGAAGCTAAAAAAAATGAATGAAGCTTCTCCACACCTGCTCATTGCCACATTAACTATACTTCCCTTTATTGCATTCAGTAAACACCATTTTTTAAAATTGATTCATTAACTTTTTATTTAGTAAACACTCACTGCACCAACCCAACCGGACTGCATCGGGTCATCTGTCTGCTACACCTGTAGACTACGAGAGTCCCCTTTTGGTCTTAATGTGGAGCTCCGGAGCCACACTCAAGTCTCCAGACACGCATTTTCAAATTGCCACACGCATTTGCGAGTCGTCCACGGCGAGACTGTAGCAACACCCAAAGGCAGGGGACGCTGAATGTTGGCATTTTGTGCTCTCAGCCTGTCAGGCGAATATGTGGAAATTTATAAAAAAAGCAGCTCGCATACTTGCTTACATTTGTCAAAAGTTTTTTTTATTTTTGCGGTGCAAAAGCTTACAGCACCTGGTATTCCCAGGCGGTCTCCCATCCAAGAACTAACCAGGCCCGACCCTGCTTAGCTTCCGAGATCGGACGAGATCGGGCGTTCTCAGGGTAGTATGGCCGTAAGCGAGAATTCCTTTCAAAATTTTGCATTTTATACATGTTGTCTTTATTGTGGCAAATACTTCAATCCAAAAATACGTAACAAGAATCTGAAACTATAACCACAGTCACAAATGTGTCACAACAATCTACAATGCATGATTGAAGTCACAGATATATGACAAATATCAGCAAATGTGTACAATGATTTGTTGGCACATACACATGGTTAAATGCGGACAAAAATCCGTAGATGGGCGACCTGTAAAAACGGGACCTTTTCTTACAGGTGACGTTTGCTACAGTCCTGCCGCGGACGACTCGCAAATGCGTGTGCTGATTTGCAAATGCGTGTCAGGAGACTTGTGTGTGGCTCCGTAGCTACACATTCGGACCACATGGGGGCACTAATATTATACCAGCCCCGTACCACCAATATATACACCAATAACTTGGGGGGGCGTTCACTGCTATCCACCCATGGTCATGTACCATTTATTTGACATTATTTAAATGAAATTGGAATAAATGGAAGAATAAAGTGGAACTAATAAAATAAGAACCAATGATATAACCAGTGAAGCTAAAAAAAATGAATGAAGCTTCTCCACACCTGCTCATTGCCACATTAACTATACTTCCCTTTATTGCATTCAGTAAACACCATTTTTTAAAATTGATTCATTAACTTTTTATTTAGTAAACACTCACTGCACCAACCCAACCGGACTGCATCGGGTCATCTGTCTGCTACACCTGTAGACTACGAGAGTCCCCTTTTGGTCTTAATGTGGAGCTCCGGAGCCACACTCAAGTCTCCAGACACGCATTTGCAAATTGCCACACGCATTTGCGAGTCGTCCACGGCGAGACTGTAGCAACACCCAAAGGCAGGGGACGCTGAATGTTGGCATTTTGTGCTCTCAGCCTGTCAGGCGAATATGTGGGAATTTATAAAAAAGCAGCTCGCATACTTGCTTACATTTGTCAAAAGTTTTTTTTATTTTTGCGGTGCAAAAGCTTACAGCACCTGGTATTCCCAGGCGGTCTCCCATCCAAGTACTAACCAGGCCCGACCCTGCTTAGCTTCCGAGATCGGACGAGATCGGGCGTTCTCAGGGTAGTATGGCCGTAAGCGAGAATTCCTTTCAAAATTTTGCATTTTATACATGTTGTCTTTATTGTGGCAAATACTTCAATCCAAAAATACGTAACAAGAATCTGAAACTATAACCACAGTCACAAATGTGTCACAACAATCTACAATGCATGATTGAAGTCACAGATATATGACAAATATCAGCAAATGTGTACAATGATTTGTTGGCACATACACATGGTTAAATGCGGACAAAAATCCGTAGATGGGCGACCTGTAAAAACGGGACCTTTTCTTACAGGTGACGTTTGCTACAGTCCTGCCGCGGACGACTCGCAAATGCGTGTGCTGATTTGCAAATGCGTGTCAGGAGACTTGTGTGTGGCTCCGTAGCTACACATTCGGACCACATGGGGGCACTAATATTATACCAGCCCCGTACCACCAATATATACACCAATAACTTGGGGGGGCGTTCACTGCTATCCACCCATGGTCATGTACCATTTATTTGACATTATTTAAATTAAATTGGAATAAATGGAAGAATAAAGTGGAACTAATAAAATAAGAACCAATGATATAACCAGTGAAGCTAAAAAAAATGAATGAAGCTTCTCCACACCTGCTAATTGCCACATTAACTATACTTCCCTTTATTGCATTCAGTAAACACCATTTTTTTAAATTGATTCATTAACTTTTTATTTAGTAAACACTCACTGCACCAACCCAACCGGACTGCATCGGGTCATCTGTCTGCTACACCTGTAGACTACGAGAGTCCCCTTTTGGTCTTAATGTGGAGCTCCGGAGCCACACTCAAGTCTCCAGACACGCATTTGCAAATTGCCACACGCATTTGCGAGTCGTCCACGGCGAGACTGTAGCAACACCCAAAGGCAGGGGACGCTGAATGTTGGCATTTTGTGCTCTCAGCCTGTCAGGCGAATATGTGGAAATTTATAAAAAAAGCAGCTCGCATACTTGCTTACATTTGTCAAAAGTTTTTTTTATTTTTGCGGTGCAAAAGCTTACTGCACCTGGTATTCCCAGGCGGTCTCCCATCCAAGTACTAACCAGGCCCGACCCTGCTTAGCTTCCGAGATCGGACGAGATCGGGCGTTCTCAGGGTAGTATGGCCGTAAGCGAGAATTCCTTTCAAAATTTTGCATTTTATACATGTTGTCTTTATTGTGGCAAATACTTCAATCCAAAAACACGTAACAAGAATCTGAAACTATAACCACAGTCACAAATGTGTCACAACAATCTACAATGCATGATGATTGAAGTCACAGATATATGACAAATATCAGCAAATGTGTACAATGATTTGTTGGCACATACACATGGTTAAATGCGGACAAAAATCCGTAGATGGGCGACCTGTAAAAACGGGACCTTTTCTTACAGGTGACGTTTGCTACAGTCCTGCCGCGGACGACTCGCAAATGCGTGTGCTGATTTGCAAATGCGTGTCAGGAGACTTGTGTGTGGCTCCGTAGCTACACATTCGGACCACATGGGGGCACTAATATTATACCAGCCCCGTACCACCAATATATACACCAATAACTTGGGGGGGCGTTCACTGCTATCCACCCATGGTCATGTACCATTTATTTGACATTATTTAAATTAAATTGGAATAAATGGAAGAATAAAGTGGAACTAATAAAATAAGAACCAATGATATAACCAGTGAAGCTAAAAAAAATGAATGAAGCTTCTCCACACCTGCTAATTGCCACATTAACTATACTTCCCTTTATTGCATTCAGTAAACACCATTTTTTTAAATTGATTCATTAACTTTTTATTTAGTAAACACTCACTGCACCAACCCAACCGGACTGCATCGGGTCATCTGTCTGCTACACCTGTAGACTACGAGAGTCCCCTTTTGGTCTTAATGTGGAGCTCCGGAGCCACACTCAAGTCTCCAGACACGCATTTGCAAATTGCCACACGCATTTGCGAGTCGTCCACGGCGAGACTGTAGCAACACCCAAAGGCAGGGGACGCTGAATGTTGGCATTTTGTGCTCTCAGCCTGTCAGGCGAATATGTGGAAATTTATAAAAAAAGCAGCTCGCATACTTGCTTACATTTGTCAAAAGTTTTTTTTATTTTTGCGGTGCAAAAGCTTACTGCACCTGGTATTCCCAGGCGGTCTCCCATCCAAGTACTAACCAGGCCCGACCCTGCTTAGCTTCCGAGATCGGACGAGATCGGGCGTTCTCAGGGTAGTATGGCCGTAAGAGAGAATTCCTTTAAAAATTTTGCATTTTATACATGTTGTCTTTATTGTGGCAAATACTTCAATCCAAAAATACGTAACAAGAATCTGAAACTATAACCACAGTCACAAATGTGTCACAACAATCTACAATGCATGATTGAAGTCACAGATATATGACAAATATCAGCAAATGTGTACAATGATTTGTTGGCACATACACATGGTTAAATGCGGACAAAAATCCGTAGATGGGCGACCTGTAAAAACGGGACCTTTTCTTACAGGTGACGTTTGCTACAGTCCTGCCGCGGACGACTCGCAAATGCGTGTGCTGATTTGCAAATGCGTGTCAGGAGACTTGTGTGTGGCTCCGTAGCTACACATTCGGACCACATGGGGGCACTAATATTATACCAGCCCCGTACCACCAATATATACACCAATAACTTGGGGGGGCGTTCACTGCTATCCACCCATGGTCATGTACCATTTATTTGACATTATTTAAATTAAATTGGAATAAATGGAAGAATAAAGTGGAACTAATAAAATAAGAACCAATGATATAACCAGTGAAGCTAAAAAAAATGAATGAAGCTTCTCCACACCTGCTAATTGCCACATTAACTATACTTCCCTTTATTGCATTCAGTAAACGCCATTTTTTAAAATTGATTCATTAACTTTTTATTTAGTAAACACTCACTGCACCAACCCAACCGGACTGCATCGGGTCATATGTCTGCTACACCTGTAGACTCCGAGGGTACCCTTTTGGTCTTAATGTGTGGCTCCGGAGCCACAGTCAAGTCTCCAGACACGCATTTGCAAATTGCCACACGCATTTGCGAGTCGTCCACGGCGAGACTGTAGCAACACCCAAAGGCAGGGGACGCTGAATGTTGGCAATTTGTGCTCTCAGCCTGTCAGGCGAATATGTGGAAATTTATAAAAAAGCAGCTCGCATACTTGCTTAGATTTGTCAAAGTTTTTTTTATTTTTGCGGTGCAAAAGCTTACAGCACCTGGTATTCCCAGGCGGTCTCCCATCCAAGTACTAACCAGGCCCGACCCTGCTTAGCTTCCGAGATCGGACGAGATCGGGCGTTCTCAGGGTAGTATGGCCGTAAGCGAGAATTCCTTTCAAAATTTTGCATTTTATACATGTTGTCTTTATTGTGGCAAATACTTCAATCCAAAAATACGTAACAAGAATCTGAAACTATAACCACAGTCACAAATGTGTCACAACAATCTACAATGCATGATTGAAGTCACAGATATATGACAAATATCAGCAAATGTGTACAATGATTTGTTGGCACATACACATGGTTAAATGCGGACAAAAATCCGTAGATGGGCGACCTGTAAAAACGGGACCTTTTCTTACAGGTGACGTTTGCTACAGTCCTGCCGCGGACGACTCGCAAATGCGTGTGCTGATTTGCAAATGCGTGTCAGGAGACTTGTGTGTGGCTCCGTAGCTACACATTCGGACCACATGGGGGCACTAATATTATACCAGCCCCGTACCACCAATATATACACCAATAACTTGGGGGGGCGTTCACTGCTATCCACCCATGGTCATGTACCATTTATTTGACATTATTTAAATTAAATTGGAATAAATGGAAGAATAAAGTGGAACTAATAAAATAAGAACCAATGATATAACCAGTGAAGCTAAAAAAAATGAATGAAGCTTCTCCACACCTGCTAATTGCCACATTAACTATACTTCCCTTTATTGCATTCAGTAAACACCATTTTTTTAAATTGATTCATTAACTTTTTATTTAGTAAACACTCACTGCACCAACCCAACCGGACTGCATCGGGTCATCTGTCTGCTACACCTGTAGACTACGAGAGTCCCCTTTTGGTCTTAATGTGGAGCTCCGGAGCCACACTCAAGTCTCCAGACACGCATTTGCAAATTGCCACACGCATTTGCGAGTCGTCCACGGCGAGACTGTAGCAACACCCAAAGGCAGGGGACGCTGAATGTTGGCATTTTGTGCTCTCAGCCTGTCAGGCGAATATGTGGAAATTTATAAAAAAAGCAGCTCGCATACTTGCTTACATTTGTCAAAGTTTTTTTTATTTTTGCGGTGCAAAAGCTTACTGCACCTGGTATTCCCAGGCGGTCTCCCATCCAAGTACTAACCAGGCCCGACCCTGCTTAGCTTCCGAGATCGGACGAGATCGGGCGTTCTCAGGGTAGTATGGCCGTAAGAGAGAATTCCTTTAAAAATTTTGCATTTTATACATGTTGTCTTTATTGTGGCAAATACTTCAATCCAAAAATACGTAACAAGAATCTGAAACTATAACCACAGTCACAAATGTGTCACAACAATCTACAATGCATGATTGAAGTCACAGATATATGACAAATATCAGCAAATGTGTACAATGATTTGTTGGCACATACACATGGTTAAATGCGGACAAAAATCCGTAGATGGGCGACCTGTAAAAACGGGACCTTTTCTTACAGGTGACGTTTGCTACAGTCCTGCCGCGGACGACTCGCAAATGCGTGTGCTGATTTGCAAATGCGTGTCAGGAGACTTGTGTGTGGCTCCGTAGCTACACATTCGGACCACATGGGGGCACTAATATTATACCAGCCCCGTACCACCAATATATACACCAATAACTTGGGGGGGCGTTCACTGCTATCCACCCATGGTCATGTACCATTTATTTGACATTATTTAAATTAAATTGGAATAAATGGAAGAATAAAGTGGAACTAATAAAATAAGAACCAATGATATAACCAGTGAAGCTAAAAAAAATGAATGAAGCTTCTCCACACCTGCTAATTGCCACATTAACTATACTTCCCTTTATTGCATTCAGTAAACGCCATTTTTTAAAATTGATTCATTAACTTTTTATTTAGTAAACACTCACTGCACCAACCCAACCGGACTGCATCGGGTCATATGTCTGCTACACCTGTAGACTCCGAGGGTACCCTTTTGGTCTTAATGTGTGGCTCCGGAGCCACAGTCAAGTCTCCAGACACGCATTTGCAAATTGCCACACGCATTTGCGAGTCGTCCACGGCGAGACTGTAGCAACACCCAAAGGCAGGGGACGCTGAATGTTGGCAATTTGTGCTCTCAGCCTGTCAGGCGAATATGTGGAAATTTATAAAAAAGCAGCTCGCATACTTGCTTAGATTTGTCAAAGTTTTTTTTATTTTTGCGGTGCAAAAGCTTACAGCACCTGGTATTCCCAGGCGGTCTCCCATCCAAGTACTAACCAGGCCCGACCCTGCTTAGCTTCCGAGATCGGACGAGATCGGGCGTTCTCAGGGTAGTATGGCCGTAAGCGAGAATTCCTTTCAAAATTTTGCATTTTATACATGTTGTCTTTATTGTGGCAAATACTTCAATCCAAAAATACGTAACAAGAATCTGAAACTATAACCACAGTCACAAATGTGTCACAACAATCTACAATGCATGATTGAAGTCACAGATATATGACAAATATCAGCAAATGTGTACAATGATTTGTTGGCACATACACATGGTTAAATGCGGACAAAAATCCGTAGATGGGCGACCTGTAAAAACGGGACCTTTTCTTACAGGTGACGTTTGCTACAGTCCTGCCGCGGACGACTCGCAAATGCGTGTGCTGATTTGCAAATGCGTGTCAGGAGACTTGTGTGTGGCTCCGTAGCTACACATTCGGACCACATGGGGGCACTAATATTATACCAGCCCCGTACCACCAATATATACACCAATAACTTGGGGGGGCGTTCACTGCTATCCACCCATGGTCATGTACCATTTATTTGACATTATTTAAATTAAATTGGAATAAATGGAAGAATAAAGTGGAACTAATAAAATAAGAACCAATGATATAACCAGTGAAGCTAAAAAAAAATGAATGAAGCTTCTCCACACCTGCTCATTGCCACATTAACTATACTTCCCTTTATTGCATTCAGTAAACACCATTTTTTAAAATTGATTCATTAACTTTTTATTTAGTAAACACTCACTGCACCAACCCAACCGGACTGCATCGGGTCATCTGTCTGCTACACCTGTAGACTACGAGAGTCCCCTTTTGGTCTTAATGTGGAGCTCCGGAGCCACACTCAAGTCTCCAGACACGCATTTGCAAATTGCCACACGCATTTGCGAGTCGTCCACGGCGAGACTGTAGCAACACCCAAAGGCAGGGGACGCTGAATGTTGGCATTTTGTGCTCTCAGCCTGTCAGGCGAATATGTGGGAATTTATAAAAAAGCAGCTCGCATACTTGCTTACATTTGTCAAAAGTTTTTTTTATTTTTGCGGTGCAAAAGCTTACAGCACCTGGTATTCCCAGGCGGTCTCCCATCCAAGTACTAACCAGGCCCGACCCTGCTTAGCTTCCGAGATCGGACGAGATCGGGCGTTCTCAGGGTAGTATGGCCGTAAGCGAGAATTCCTTTCAAAATTTTGCATTTTATACATGTTGTCTTTATTGTGGCAAATACTTCAATCCAAAAATACGTAACAAGAATCTGAAACTATAACCACAGTCACAAATGTGTCACAACAATCTACAATGCATGATTGAAGTCACAGATATATGACAAATATCAGCAAATGTGTACAATGATTTGTTGGCACATACACATGGTTAAATGCGGACAAAAATCCGTAGATGGGCGACCTGTAAAAACGGGACCTTTTCTTACAGGTGACGTTTGCTACAGTCCTGCCGCGGACGACTCGCAAATGCGTGTGCTGATTTGCAAATGCGTGTCAGGAGACTTGTGTGTGGCTCCGTAGCTACACATTCGGACCACATGGGGGCACTAATATTATACCAGCCCCGTACCACCAATATATACACCAATAACTTGGGGGGGCGTTCACTGCTATCCACCCATGGTCATGTACCATTTATTTGACATTATTTAAATTAAATTGGAATAAATGGAAGAATAAAGTGGAACTAATAAAATAAGAACCAATGATATAACCAGTGAAGCTAAAAAAAAATGAATGAAGCTTCTCCACACCTGCTCATTGCCACATTAACTATACTTCCCTTTATTGCATTCAGTAAACACCATTTTTTAAAATTGATTCATTAACTTTTTATTTAGTAAACACTCACTGCACCAACCCAACCGGACTGCATCGGGTCATCTGTCTGCTACACCTGTAGACTACGAGAGTCCCCTTTTGGTCTTAATGTGGAGCTCCGGAGCCACACTCAAGTCTCCAGACACGCATTTGCAAATTGCCACACGCATTTGCGAGTCGTCCACGGCGAGACTGTAGCAACACCCAAAGGCAGGGGACGCTGAATGTTGGCATTTTGTGCTCTCAGCCTGTCAGGCGAATATGTGGGAATTTATAAAAAAGCAGCTCGCATACTTGCTTACATTTGTCAAAAGTTTTTTTTATTTTTGCGGTGCAAAAGCTTACAGCACCTGGTATTCCCAGGCGGTCTCCCATCCAAGTACTAACCAGGCCCGACCCTGCTTAGCTTCCGAGATCGGACGAGATCGGGCGTTCTCAGGGTAGTATGGCCGTAAGCGAGAATTCCTTTCAAAATTTTGCATTTTATACATGTTGTCTTTATTGTGGCAAATACTTCAATCCAAAAATACGTAACAAGAATCTGAAACTATAACCACAGTCACAAATGTGTCACAACAATCTACAATGCATGATTGAAGTCACAGATATATGACAAATATCAGCAAATGTGTACAATGATTTGTTGGCACATACACATGGTTAAATGCGGACAAAAATCCGTAGATGGGCGACCTGTAAAAACGGGACCTTTTCTTACAGGTGACGTTTGCTACAGTCCTGCCGCGGACGACTCGCAAATGCGTGTGCTGATTTGCAAATGCGTGTCAGGAGACTTGTGTGTGGCTCCGTAGCTACACATTCGGACCACATGGGGGCACTAATATTATACCAGCCCCGTACCACCAATATATACACCAATAACTTGGGGGGGCGTTCACTGCTATCCACCCATGGTCATGTACCATTTATTTGACATTATTTAAATTAAATTGGAATAAATGGAAGAATAAAGTGGAACTAATAAAATAAGAACCAATGATATAACCAGTGAAGCTAAAAAAAATGAATGAAGCTTCTCCACACCTGCTAATTGCCACATTAACTATACTTCCCTTTATTGCATTCAGTAAACACCATTTTTTAAAATTGATTCATTAACTTTTTATTTAGTAAACACTCACTGCACCAACCCAACCGGACTGCATCGGGTCATCTGTCTGCTACACCTGTAGACTACGAGAGTCCCCTTTTGGTCTTAATGTGGAGCTCCGGAGCCACACTCAAGTCTCCAGACACGCATTTGCAAATTGCCACACGCATTTGCGAGTCGTCCACGGCGAGACTGTAGCAACACCCAAAGGCAGGGGACGCTGAATGTTGGCATTTTGTGCTCTCAGCCTGTCAGGCGAATATGTGGAAATTTATAAAAAAGCAGCTCGCATACTTGCTTACATTTGTCAAAAGTTTTTTTTATTTTTGCGGTGCAAAAGCTTACAGCACCTGGTATTCCCAGGCGGTCTCCCATCCAAGTACTAACCAGGCCCGACCCTGCTTAGCTTCCGAGATCGGACGAGATCGGGCGTTCTCAGGGTAGTATGGCCGTAAGCGAGAATTCCCTGCAAAATTTTGCATTTTATACATGTTGTCTTTATTGTGGCAAATACTTCAATCCAAAAATACGTAACAAGAATCTGAAACTATAACCACAGTCACAAATGTGTCACAACAATCTACAATGCATGATTGAAGTCACAGATATATGACAAATATCAGCAAATGTGTACAATGATTTGTTGGCACATACACATGGTTAAATGCGGACAAAAATCCGTAGATGGGCGACCTGTAAAAACGGGACCTTTTCTTACAGGTGACGTTTGCTACAGTCCTGCCGCGGACGACTCGCAAATGCGTGTGCTGATTTGCAAATGCGTGTCAGGAGACTTGTGTGTGGCTCCGTAGCTACACATTCGGACCACATGGGGGCACTAATATTATACCAGCCCCGTACCACCAATATATACACCAATAACTTGGGGGGGCGTTCACTGCTATCCACCCATGGTCATGTACCATTTATTTGACATTATTTAAATTAAATTGGAATAAATGGAAGAATAAAGTGGAACTAATAAAATAAGAACCAATGATATAACCAGTGAAGCTAAAAAAAATGAATGAAGCTTCTCCACACCTGCTAATTGCCACATTAACTATACTTCCCTTTATTGCATTCAGTAAACACCATTTTTTAAAATTGATTCATTAACTTTTTATTTAGTAAACACTCACTGCACCAACCCAACCGGACTGCATCGGGTCATCTGTCTGCTACACCTGTAGACTACGAGAGTCCCCTTTTGGTCTTAATGTGGAGCTCCGGAGCCACACTCAAGTCTCCAGACACGCATTTGCAAATTGCCACACGCATTTGCGAGTCGTCCACGGCGAGACTGTAGCAACACCCAAAGGCAGGGGACGCTGAATGTTGGCATTTTGTGCTCTCAGCCTGTCAGGCGAATATGTGGAAATTTATAAAAAAGCAGCTCGCATACTTGCTTACATTTGTCAAAAGTTTTTTTTATTTTTGCGGTGCAAAAGCTTACAGCACCTGGTATTCCCAGGCGGTCTCCCATCCAAGTACTAACCAGGCCCGACCCTGCTTAGCTTCCGAGATCGGACGAGATCGGGCGTTCTCAGGGTAGTATGGCCGTAAGCGAGAATTCCCTGCAAAATTTTGCATTTTATACATGTTGTCTTTATTGTGGCAAATACTTCAATCCAAAAATACGTAACAAGAATCTGAAACTATAACCACAGTCACAAATGTGTCACAACAATCTACAATGCATGATTGAAGTCACAGATATATGACAAATATCAGCAAATGTGTACAATGATTTGTTGGCACATACACATGGTTAAATGCGGACAAAAATCCGTAGATGGGCGACCTGTAAAAACGGGACCTTTTCTTACAGGTGACGTTTGCTACAGTCCTGCCGCGGACGACTCGCAAATGCGTGTGCTGATTTGCAAATGCGTGTCAGGAGACTTGTGTGTGGCTCCGTAGCTACACATTCGGACCACATGGGGGCACTAATATTATACCAGCCCCGTACCACCAATATATACACCAATAACTTGGGGGGGCGTTCACTGCTATCCACCCATGGTCATGTACCATTTATTTGACATTATTTAAATTAAATTGGAATAAATGGAAGAATAAAGTGGAACTAATAAAATAAGAACCAATGATATAACCAGTGAAGCTAAAAAAAATGAATGAAGCTTCTCCACACCTGCTCATTGCCACATTAACTATACTTCCCTTTATTGCATTCAGTAAACACCATTTTTTAAAATTGATTCATTAACATTTTATTTAGTAAACACTCACTGCACCAACCCAACCGGACTGCATCGGGTCATCTGTCTGCTACACCTGTAGACTACGAGAGTCCCCTTTTGGTCTTAATGTGGAGCTCCGGAGCCACACTCAAGTCTCCAGACACGCATTTTCAAATTGCCACACGCATTTGCGAGTCGTCCACAGCGAGACTGTAGCAACACCCAAAGGCAGGGGACGCTGAATGTTGGCATTTTGTGCTCTCAGCCTGTCAGGCGAATATGTGGGAATTTATAAAAAAGCAGCTCGCATACTTGCTTACATTTGTCAAAAGTTTTTTTTATTTTTGCGGTGCAAAAGCTTACATCACCTGGTATTCCCAGGCGGTCTCCCATCCAAGTACTAACCAGGCCCGACCCTGCTTAGCTTCCGAGATCGGACGAGATCGGGCGTTCTCAGGGTAGTATGGCCGTAAGCGAGAATTCCTTTCAAAATTTTGCATTTTATACATGTTGTCTTTATTGTGGCAAATACTTCAATCCAAAAATACGTAACAAGAATCTGAAACTATAACCACAGTCACAAATGTGTCACAACAATCTACAATGCATGATTGAAGTCACAGATATATGACAAATATCAGCAAATGTGTACAATGATTTGTTGGCACATACACATGGTTAAATGCGGACAAAAATCCGTAGATGGGCGACCTGTAAAAACGGGACCTTTTCTTACAGGTGACGTTTGCTACAGTCCTGCCGCGGACGACTCGCAAATGCGTGTGCTGATTTGCAAATGCGTGTCAGGAGACTTGTGTGTGGCTCCGTAGCTACACATTCGGACCACATGGGGGCACTAATATTATACCAGCCCCGTACCACCAATATATACACCAATAACTTGGGGGGGCGTTCACTGCTATCCACCCATGGTCATGTACCATTTATTTGACATTATTTAAATTAAATTGGAATAAATGGAAGAATAAAGTGGAACTAATAAAATAAGAACCAATGATATAACCAGTGAAGCTAAAAAAAATGAATGAAGCTTCTCCACACCTGCTAATTGCCACATTAACTATACTTCCCTTTATTGCATTCAGTAAACACCATTTTTTTAAATTGATTCATTAACTTTTTATTTAGTAAACACTCACTGCACCAACCCAACCGGACTGCATCGGGTCATCTGTCTGCTACACCTGTAGACTACGAGAGTCCCCTTTTGGTCTTAATGTGGAGCTCCAGAGCCACACTCAAGTCTCCAGACACGCATTTGCAAATTGCCACACGCATTTGCGAGTCGTCCACGGCGAGACTGTAGCAACACCCAAAGGCAGGGGACGCTGAATGTTGGCATTTTGTGCTCTCAGCCTGTCAGGCGAATATGTGGAAATTTATAAAAAAAGCAGCTCGCATACTTGCTTACATTTGTCAAAAGTTTTTTTTATTTTTGCGGTGCAAAAGCTTACTGCACCTGGTATTCCCAGGCGGTCTCCCATCCAAGTACTAACCAGGCCCGACCCTGCTTAGCTTCCGAGATCGGACGAGATCGGGCGTTCTCAGGGTAGTATGGCCGTAAGCGAGAATTCCTTTCAAAATTTTGCATTTTATACATGTTGTCTTTATTGTGGCAAATACTTCAATCCAAAAATACGTAACAAGAATCTGAAACTATAACCACAGTCACAAATGTGTCACAACAATCTACAATGCATGATTGAAGTCACAGATATATGACAAATATCAGCAAATGTGTACAATGATTTGTTGGCACATACACATGGTTAAATGCGGACAAAAATCCGTAGATGGGCGACCTGTAAAAACGGGACCTTTTCTTACAGGTGACGTTTGCTACAGTCCTGCCGCGGACGACTCGCAAATGCGTGTGCTGATTTGCAAATGCGTGTCAGGAGACTTGTGTGTGGCTCCGTAGCTACACATTCGGACCACATGGGGGCACTAATATTATACCAGCCCCGTACCACCAATATATACACCAATAACTTGGGGGGGCGTTCACTGCTATCCACCCATGGTCATGTACCATTTATTTGACATTATTTAAATTAAATTGGAATAAATGGAAGAATAAAGTGGAACTAATAAAATAAGAACCAATGATATAACCAGTGAAGCTAAAAAAAATGAATGAAGCTTCTCCACACCTGCTAATTGCCACATTAACTATACTTCCCTTTATTGCATTCAGTAAACACCATTTTTTAAAATTGATTCATTAACTTTTTATTTAGTAAACACTCACTGCACCAACCCAACCGGACTGCATCGGGTCATCTGTCTGCTACACCTGTAGACTACGAGAGTCCCCTTTTGGTCTTAATGTGGAGCTCCGGAGCCACACTCAAGTCTCCAGACACGCATTTGCAAATTGCCACACGCATTTGCGAGTCGTCCACGGCGAGACTGTAGCAACACCCAAAGGCAGGGGACGCTGAATGTTGGCATTTTGTGCTCTCAGCCTGTCAGGCGAATATGTGGAAATTTATAAAAAAAGCAGCTCGCATACTTGCTTACATTTGTCAAAAGTTTTTTTTATTTTTGCGGTGCAAAAGCTTACTGCACCTGGTATTCCCAGGCGGTCTCCCATCCAAGTACTAACCAGGCCCGACCCTGCTTAGCTTCCGAGATCGGACGAGATCGGGCGTTCTCAGGGTAGTATGGCCGTAAGCGAGAATTCCTTTCAAAATTTTGCATTTTATACATGTTGTCTTTATTGTGGCAAATACTTCAATCCAAAAATACGTAACAAGAATCTGAAACTATAACCACAGTCACAAATGTGTCACAACAATCTACAATGCATGATTGAAGTCACAGATATATGACAAATATCAGCAAATGTGTACAATGATTTGTTGGCACATACACATGGTTAAATGCGGACAAAAATCCGTAGATGGGCGACCTGTAAAAACGGGACCTTTTCTTACAGGTGACGTTTGCTACAGTCCTGCCGCGGACGACTCGCAAATGCGTGTGCTGATTTGCAAATGCGTGTCAGGAGACTTGTGTGTGGCTCCGTAGCTACACATTCGGACCACATGGGGGCACTAATATTATACCAGCCCCGTACCACCAATATATACACCAATAACTTGGGGGGGCGTTCACTGCTATCCACCCATGGTCATGTACCATTTATTTGACATTATTTAAATTAAATTGGAATAAATGGAAGAATAAAGTGGAACTAATAAAATAAGAACCAATGATATAACCAGTGAAGCTAAAAAAAATGAATGAAGCTTCTCCACACCTGCTAATTGCCACATTAACTATACTTCCCTTTATTGCATTCAGTAAACACCATTTTTTAAAATTGATTCATTAACTTTTTATTTAGTAAACACTCACTGCACCAACCCAACCGGACTGCATCGGGTCATCTGTCTGCTACACCTGTAGACTACGAGAGTCCCCTTTTGGTCTTAATGTGGAGCTCCGGAGCCACACTCAAGTCTCCAGACACGCATTTGCAAATTGCCACACGCATTTGCGAGTCGTCCACGGCGAGACTGTAGCAACACCCAAAGGCAGGGGACGCTGAATGTTGGCATTTTGTGCTCTCAGCCTGTCAGGCGAATATGTGGGAATTTATAAAAAAGCAGCTCGCATACTTGCTTACATTTGTCAAAAGTTTTTTTTATTTTTGCGGTGCAAAAGCTTACAGGACCTGGTATTCCCAGGCGGTCTCCCATCCAAGTACTAACCAGGCCCGACCCTGCTTAGCTTCCGAGATCGGACGAGATCGGGCGTTCTCAGGGTAGTATGGCCGTAAGCGAGAATTCCTTTAAAAATTTTGCATTTTATACATGTTGTCTTTATTGTGGCAAATACTTCAATCCAAAAATACGTAACAAGAATCTTGAAACTATAACCACAGTCACAAATGTGTCACAACAATCTACAATGCATGATTGAAGTCACAGATATATGACAAATATCAGCAAATGTGTACAATGATTTGTTGGCACATACACATGGTTAAATGCGGACAAAAATCCGTAGATGGGCGACCTGTAAAAACGGGACCTTTTCTTACAGGTGACGTTTGCTACAGTCCTGCCGCGGACGACTCGCAAATGCGTGTGCTGATTTGCAAATGCGTGTCAGGAGACTTGTGTGTGGCTCCGTAGCTACACATTCGGACCACATGGGGGCACTAATATTATACCAGCCCCGTACCACCAATATATACACCAATAACTTGGGGGGGCGTTCACTGCTATCCACCCATGGTCATGTACCATTTATTTGACATTATTTAAATTAAATTGGAATAAATGGAAGAATAAAGTGGAACTAATAAAATAAGAACCAATGATATAACCAGTGAAGCTAAAAAAAATGAATGAAGCTTCTCCACACCTGCTAATTGCCACATTAACTATACTTCCCTTTATTGCATTCAGTAAACACCATTTTTTAAAATTGATTCATTAACTTTTTATTTAGTAAACACTCACTGCACCAACCCAACCGGACTGCATCGGGTCATCTGTCTGCTACACCTGTAGACTACGAGAGTCCCCTTTTGGTCTTAATGTGGAGCTCCGGAGCCACACTCAAGTCTCCAGACACGCATTTGCAAATTGCCACACGCATTTGCGAGTCGTCCACGGCGAGACTGTAGCAACACCCAAAGGCAGGGGACGCTGAATGTTGGCATTTTGTGCTCTCAGCCTGTCAGGCGAATATGTGGGAATTTATAAAAAAGCAGCTCGCATACTTGCTTACATTTGTCAAAAGTTTTTTTTATTTTTGCGGTGCAAAAGCTTACAGGACCTGGTATTCCCAGGCGGTCTCCCATCCAAGTACTAACCAGGCCCGACCCTGCTTAGCTTCCGAGATCGGACGAGATCGGGCGTTCTCAGGGTAGTATGGCCGTAAGCGAGAATTCCTTTAAAAATTTTGCATTTTATACATGTTGTCTTTATTGTGGCAAATACTTCAATCCAAAAATACGTAACAAGAATCTTGAAACTATAACCACAGTCACAAATGTGTCACAACAATCTACAATGCATGATTGAAGTCACAGATATATGACAAATATCAGCAAATGTGTACAATGATTTGTTGGCACATACACATGGTTAAATGCGGACAAAAATCCGTAGATGGGCGACCTGTAAAAACGGGACCTTTTCTTACAGGTGACGTTTGCTACAGTCCTGCCGCGGACGACTCGCAAATGCGTGTGCTGATTTGCAAATGCGTGTCAGGAGACTTGTGTGTGGCTCCGTAGCTACACATTCGGACCACATGGGGGCACTAATATTATACCAGCCCCGTACCACCAATATATACACCAATAACTTGGGGGGGCGTTCACTGCTATCCACCCATGGTCATGTACCATTTATTTGACATTATTTAAATTAAATTGGAATAAATGGAAGAATAAAGTGGAACTAATAAAATAAGAACCAATGATATAACCAGTGAAGCTAAAAAAAATGAATGAAGCTTCTCCACACCTGCTAATTGCCACATTAACTATACTTCCCTTTATTGCATTCAGTAAACACCATTTTTTTAAATTGATTCATTAACTTTTTATTTAGTAAACACTCACTGCACCAACCCAACCGGACTGCATCGGGTCATCTGTCTGCTACACCTGTAGACTACGAGAGTCCCCTTTTGGTCTTAATGTGGAGCTCCGGAGCCACACTCAAGTCTCCAGACACGCATTTGCAAATTGCCACACGCATTTGCGAGTCGTCCACGGCGAGACTGTAGCAACACCCAAAGGCAGGGGACGCTGAATGTTGGCATTTTGTGCTCTCAGCCTGTCAGGCGAATATGTGGAAATTTATAAAAAAAGCAGCTCGCATACTTGCTTACATTTGTCAAAAGTTTTTTTTATTTTTGCGGTGCAAAAGCTTACTGCACCTGGTATTCCCAGGCGGTCTCCCATCCAAGTACTAACCAGGCCCGACCCTGCTTAGCTTCCGAGATCGGACGAGATCGGGCGTTCTCAGGGTAGTATGGCCGTAAGCGAGAATTCCTTTCAAAATTTTGCATTTTATACATGTTGTCTTTATTGTGGCAAATACTTCAATCCAAAAATACGTAACAAGAATCTGAAACTATAACCACAGTCACAAATGTGTCACAACAATCTACAATGCATGATTGAAGTCACAGATATATGACAAATATCAGCAAATGTGTACAATGATTTGTTGGCACATACACATGGTTAAATGCGGACAAAAATCCGTAGATGGGCGACCTGTAAAAACGGGACCTTTTCTTACAGGTGACGTTTGCTACAGTCCTGCCGCGGACGACTCGCAAATGCGTGTGCTGATTTGCAAATGCGTGTCAGGAGACTTGTGTGTGGCTCCGTAGCTACACATTCGGACCACATGGGGGCACTAATATTATACCAGCCCCGTACCACCAATATATACACCAATAACTTGGGGGGGCGTTCACTGCTATCCACCCATGGTCATGTACCATTTATTTGACATTATTTAAATTAAATTGGAATAAATGGAAGAATAAAGTGGAACTAATAAAATAAGAACCAATGATATAACCAGTGAAGCTAAAAAAAATGAATGAAGCTTCTCCACACCTGCTAATTGCCACATTAACTATACTTCCCTTTATTGCATTCAGTAAACACCATTTTTTAAAATTGATTCATTAACTTTTTATTTAGTAAACACTCACTGCACCAACCCAACCGGACTGCATCGGGTCATCTGTCTGCTACACCTGTAGACTACGAGAGTCCCCTTTTGGTCTTAATGTGGAGCTCCGGAGCCACACTCAAGTCTCCAGACACGCATTTGCAAATTGCCACACGCATTTGCGAGTCGTCCACGGCGAGACTGTAGCAACACCCAAAGGCAGGGGACGCTGAATGTTGGCATTTTGTGCTCTCAGCCTGTCAGGCGAATATGTGGGAATTTATAAAAAAGCAGCTCGCATACTTGCTTACATTTGTCAAAAGTTTTTTTTATTTTTGCGGTGCAAAAGCTTACAGCACCTGGTATTCCCAGGCGGTCTCCCATCCAAGTACTAACCAGGCCCGACCCTGCTTCGCTTCCGAGATCGGACGAGATCGGGCGTTCTCAGGGTAGTATGGCCGTAAGCGAGAATTCCTTTAAAAATTTTGCATTTTATACATGTTGTCTTTATTGTGGCAAATACTTCAATCCAAAAATACGTAACAAGAATCTGAAACTATAACCACAGTCACAAATGTGTCACAACAATCTACAATGCATGATTGAAGTCACAGATATATGACAAATATCAGCAAATGTGTACAATGATTTGTTGGCACATACACATGGTTAAATGCGGACAAAAATCCGTAGATGGGCGACCTGTAAAAACGGGACCTTTTCTTACAGGTGACGTTTGCTACAGTCCTGCCGCGGACGACTCGCAAATGCGTGTGCTGATTTGCAAATGCGTGTCAGGAGACTTGTGTGTGGCTCCGTAGCTACACATTCGGACCACATGGGGGCACTAATATTATACCAGCCCCGTACCACCAATATATACACCAATAACTTGGGGGGGCGTTCACTGCTATCCACCCATGGTCATGTACCATTTATTTGACATTATTTAAATTAAATTGGAATAAATGGAAGAATAAAGTGGAACTAATAAAATAAGAACCAATGATATAACCAGTGAAGCTAAAAAAAATGAATGAAGCTTCTCCACACCTGCTAATTGCCACATTAACTATACTTCCCTTTATTGCATTCAGTAAACACCATTTTTTTAAATTGATTCATTAACTTTTTATTTAGTAAACACTCACTGCACCAACCCAACCGGACTGCATCGGGTCATCTGTCTGCTACACCTGTAGACTACGAGAGTCCCCTTTTGGTCTTAATGTGGAGCTCCGGAGCCACACTCAAGTCTCCAGACACGCATTTGCAAATTGCCACACGCATTTGCGAGTCGTCCACGGCGAGACTGTAGCAACACCCAAAGGCAGGGGACGCTGAATGTTGGCATTTTGTGCTCTCAGCCTGTCAGGCGAATATGTGGAAATTTATAAAAAAAGCAGCTCGCATACTTGCTTACATTTGTCAAAAGTTTTTTTTATTTTTGCGGTGCAAAAGCTTACTGCACCTGGTATTCCCAGGCGGTCTCCCATCCAAGTACTAACCAGGCCCGACCCTGCTTAGCTTCCGAGATCGGACGAGATCGGGCGTTCTCAGGGTAGTATGGCCGTAAGCGAGAATTCCTTTCAAAATTTTGCATTTTATACATGTTGTCTTTATTGTGGCAAATACTTCAATCCAAAAATACGTAACAAGAATCTGAAACTATAACCACAGTCACAAATGTGTCACAACAATCTACAATGCATGATTGAAGTCACAGATATATGACAAATATCAGCAAATGTGTACAATGATTTGTTGGCACATACACATGGTTAAATGCGGACAAAAATCCGTAGATGGGCGACCTGTAAAAACGGGACCTTTTCTTACAGGTGACGTTTGCTACAGTCCTGCCGCGGACGACTCGCAAATGCGTGTGCTGATTTGCAAATGCGTGTCAGGAGACTTGTGTGTGGCTCCGTAGCTACACATTCGGACCACATGGGGGCACTAATATTATACCAGCCCCGTACCACCAATATATACACCAATAACTTGGGGGGGCGTTCACTGCTATCCACCCATGGTCATGTACCATTTATTTGACATTATTTAAATTAAATTGGAATAAATGGAAGAATAAAGTGGAACTAATAAAATAAGAACCAATGATATAACCAGTGAAGCTAAAAAAAATGAATGAAGCTTCTCCACACCTGCTAATTGCCACATTAACTATACTTCCCTTTATTGCATTCAGTAAACACCATTTTTTAAAATTGATTCATTAACTTTTTATTTAGTAAACACTCACTGCACCAACCCAACCGGACTGCATCGGGTCATCTGTCTGCTACACCTGTAGACTACGAGAGTCCCCTTTTGGTCTTAATGTGGAGCTCCGGAGCCACACTCAAGTCTCCAGACACGCATTTGCAAATTGCCACACGCATTTGCGAGTCGTCCACGGCGAGACTGTAGCAACACCCAAAGGCAGGGGACGCTGAATGTTGGCATTTTGTGCTCTCAGCCTGTCAGGCGAATATGTGGGAATTTATAAAAAAGCAGCTCGCATACTTGCTTACATTTGTCAAAAGTTTTTTTTATTTTTGCGGTGCAAAAGCTTACAGCACCTGGTATTCCCAGGCGGTCTCCCATCCAAGTACTAACCAGGCCCGACCCTGCTTAGCTTCCGAGATCGGACGAGATCGGGCGTTCTCAGGGTAGTATGGCCGTAAGCGAGAATTCCTTTAAAAATTTTGCATTTTATACATGTTGTCTTTATTGTGGCAAATACTTCAATCCAAAAATACGTAACAAGAATCTGAAACTATAACCACAGTCACAAATGTGTCACAACAATCTACAATGCATGATTGAAGTCACAGATATATGACAAATATCAGCAAATGTGTACAATGATTTGTTGGCACATACACATGGTTAAATGCGGACAAAAATCCGTAGATGGGCGACCTGTAAAAACGGGACCTTTTCTTACAGGTGACGTTTGCTACAGTCCTGCCGCGGACGACTCGCAAATGCGTGTGCTGATTTGCAAATGCGTGTCAGGAGACTTGTGTGTGGCTCCGTAGCTACACATTCGGACCACATGGGGGCACTAATATTATACCAGCCCCGTACCACCAATATATACACCAATAACTTGGGGGGGCGTTCACTGCTATCCACCCATGGTCATGTACCATTTATTTGACATTATTTAAATTAAATTGGAATAAATGGAAGAATAAAGTGGAACTAATAAAATAAGAACCAATGATATAACCAGTGAAGCTAAAAAAAATGAATGAAGCTTCTCCACACCTGCTAATTGCCACATTAACTATACTTCCCTTTATTGCATTCAGTAAACACCATTTTTTAAAATTGATTCATTAACTTTTTATTTAGTAAACACTCACTGCACCAACCCAACCGGACTGCATCGGGTCATCTGTCTGCTACACCTGTAGACTACGAGAGTCCCCTTTTGGTCTTAATGTGGAGCTCCGGAGCCACACTCAAGTCTCCAGACACGCATTTGCAAATTGCCACACGCATTTGCGAGTCGTCCACGGCGAGACTGTAGCAACACCCAAAGGCAGGGGACGCTGAATGTTGGCATTTTGTGCTCTCAGCCTGTCAGGCGAATATGTGGGAATTTATAAAAAAGCAGCTCGCATACTTGCTTACATTTGTCAAAAGTTTTTTTTATTTTTGCGGTGCAAAAGCTTACAGCACCTGGTATTCCCAGGCGGTCTCCCATCCAAGTACTAACCAGGCCCGACCCTGCTTAGCTTCCGAGATCGGACGAGATCGGGCGTTCTCAGGGTAGTATGGCCGTAAGCGAGAATTCCTTTAAAAATTTTGCATTTTATACATGTTGTCTTTATTGTGGCAAATACTTCAATCCAAAAATACGTAACAAGAATCTGAAACTATAACCACAGTCACAAATGTGTCACAACAATCTACAATGCATGATTGAAGTCACAGATATATGACAAATATCAGCAAATGTGTACAATGATTTGTTGGCACATACACATGGTTAAATGCGGACAAAAATCCGTAGATGGGCGACCTGTAAAAACGGGACCTTTTCTTACAGGTGACGTTTGCTACAGTCCTGCCGCGGACGACTCGCAAATGCGTGTGCTGATTTGCAAATGCGTGTCAGGAGACTTGTGTGTGGCTCCGTAGCTACACATTCGGACCACATGGGGGCACTAATATTATACCAGCCCCGTACCACCAATATATACACCAATAACTTGGGGGGGCGTTCACTGCTATCCACCCATGGTCATGTACCATTTATTTGACATTATTTAAATTAAATTGGAATAAATGGAAGAATAAAGTGGAACTAATAAAATAAGAACCAATGATATAACCAGTGAAGCTAAAAAAAATGAATGAAGCTTCTCCACACCTGCTAATTGCCACATTAACTATACTTCCCTTTATTGCATTCAGTAAACACCATTTTTTAAAATTGATTCATTAACTTTTTATTTAGTAAACACTCACTGCACCAACCCAACCGGACTGCATCGGGTCATCTGTCTGCTACACCTGTAGACTACGAGAGTCCCCTTTTGGTCTTAATGTGGAGCTCCGGAGCCACACTCAAGTCTCCAGACACGCATTTGCAAATTGCCACACGCATTTGCGAGTCGTCCACGGCGAGACTGTAGCAACACCCAAAGGCAGGGGACGCTGAATGTTGGCATTTTGTGCTCTCAGCCTGTCAGGCGAATATGTGGGAATTTATAAAAAAGCAGCTCGCATACTTGCTTACATTTGTCAAAAGTTTTTTTTATTTTTGCGGTGCAAAAGCTTACAGCACCTGGTATTCCCAGGCGGTCTCCCATCCAAGTACTAACCAGGCCCGACCCTGCTTAGCTTCCGAGATCGGACGAGATCGGGCGTTCTCAGGGTAGTATGGCCGTAAGCGAGAATTCCTTTAAAAATTTTGCATTTTATACATGTTGTCTTTATTGTGGCAAATACTTCAATCCAAAAATACGTAACAAGAATCTGAAACTATAACCACAGTCACAAATGTGTCACAACAATCTACAATGCATGATTGAAGTCACAGATATATGACAAATATCAGCAAATGTGTACAATGATTTGTTGGCACATACACATGGTTAAATGCGGACAAAAATCCGTAGATGGGCGACCTGTAAAAACGGGACCTTTTCTTACAGGTGACGTTTGCTACAGTCCTGCCGCGGACGACTCGCAAATGCGTGTGCTGATTTGCAAATGCGTGTCAGGAGACTTGTGTGTGGCTCCGTAGCTACACATTCGGACCACATGGGGGCACTAATATTATACCAGCCCCGTACCACCAATATATACACCAATAACTTGGGGGGGCGTTCACTGCTATCCACCCATGGTCATGTACCATTTATTTGACATTATTTAAATTAAATTGGAATAAATGGAAGAATAAAGTGGAACTAATAAAATAAGAACCAATGATATAACCAGTGAAGCTAAAAAAAATGAATGAAGCTTCTCCACACCTGCTAATTGCCACATTAACTATACTTCCCTTTATTGCATTCAGTAAACGCCATTTTTTAAAATTGATTCATTAACTTTTTATTTAGTAAACACTCACTGCACCAACCCAACCGGACTGCATCGGGTCATATGTCTGCTACACCTGTAGACTCCGAGGGTACCCTTTTGGTCTTAATGTGTGGCTCCGGAGCCACAGTCAAGTCTCCAGACACGCATTTGCAAATTGCCACACGCATTTGCGAGTCGTCCACGGCGAGACTGTAGCAACACCCAAAGGCAGGGGACGCTGAATGTTGGCAATTTGTGCTCTCAGCCTGTCAGGCGAATATGTGGAAATTTATAAAAAAGCAGCTCGCATACTTGCTTAGATTTGTCAAAGTTTTTTTTATTTTTGCGGTGCAAAAGCTTACAGCACCTGGTATTCCCAGGCGGTCTCCCATCCAAGTACTAACCAGGCCCGACCCTGCTTAGCTTCCGAGATCGGACGAGATCGGGCGTTCTCAGGGTAGTATGGCCGTAAGCGAAAATTCCTTTAAAAATTTTGCATTTTATACATGTTGTCTTTATTGTGGCAAATACTTCAATCCAAAAATACGTAACAAGAATCTGAAACTATAACCACAGTCACAAATGCGTCACAACAATCTACAATGCATGATTGAAGTCACAGATATATGACAAATATCAGCAAATGTGTACAATGATTTGTTGGCACATACACATGGTTAAATGCGGACAAAAATCCGTAGATGGGCGACCTGTAAAAACGGGACCTTTTCTTACAGGTGACGTTTGCTACAGTCCTGCCGCGGACGACTCGCAAATGCGTGTGCTGATTTGCAAATGCGTGTCAGGAGACTTGTGTGTGGCTCCGTAGCTACACATTCGGACCACATGGGGGCACTAATATTATACCAGCCCCGTACCACCAATATATACACCAATAACTTGGGGGGGCGTTCACTGCTATCCACCCATGGTCATGTACCATTTATTTGACATTATTTAAATTAAATTGGAATAAATGGAAGAATAAAGTGGAACTAATAAAATAAGAACCAATGATATAACCAGTGAAGCTAAAAAAAATGAATGAAGCTTCTCCACACCTGCTAATTGCCACATTAACTATACTTCCCTTTATTGCATTCAGTAAACACCATTTTTTTAAATTGATTCATTAACTTTTTATTTAGTAAACACTCACTGCACCAACCCAACCGGACTGCATCGGGTCATCTGTCTGCTACACCTGTAGACTACGAGAGTCCCCTTTTGGTCTTAATGTGGAGCTCCGGAGCCACACTCAAGTCTCCAGACACGCATTTGCAAATTGCCACACGCATTTGCGAGTCGTCCACGGCGAGACTGTAGCAACACCCAAAGGCAGGGGACGCTGAATGTTGGCATTTTGTGCTCTCAGCCTGTCAGGCGAATATGTGGAAATTTATAAAAAAAGCAGCTCGCATACTTGCTTACATTTGTCAAAAGTTTTTTTTATTTTTGCGGTGCAAAAGCTTACTGCACCTGGTATTCCCAGGCGGTCTCCCATCCAAGTACTAACCAGGCCCGACCCTGCTTAGCTTCCGAGATCGGACGAGATCGGGCGTTCTCAGGGTAGTATGGCCGTAAGCGAGAATTCCTTTAAAAATTTTGCATTTTATACATGTTGTCTTTATTGTGGCAAATACTTCAATCCAAAAATACGTAACAAGAATCTGAAACTATAACCACAGTCACAAATGTGTCACAACAATCTACAATGCATGATTGAAGTCACAGATATATGACAAATATCAGCAAATGTGTACAATGATTTGTTGGCACATACACATGGTTAAATGCGGACAAAAATCCGTAGATGGGCGACCTGTAAAAACGGGACCTTTTCTTACAGGTGACGTTTGCTACAGTCCTGCCGCGGACGACTCGCAAATGCGTGTGCTGATTTGCAAATGCGTGTCAGGAGACTTGTGTGTGGCTCCGTAGCTACACATTCGGACCACATGGGGGCACTAATATTATACCAGCCCCGTACCACCAATATATACACCAATAACTTGGGGGGGCGTTCACTGCTATCCACCCATGGTCATGTACCATTTATTTGACATTATTTAAATTAAATTGGAATAAATGGAAGAATAAAGTGGAACTAATAAAATAAGAACCAATGATATAACCAGTGAAGCTAAAAAAAATGAATGAAGCTTCTCCACACCTGCTAATTGCCACATTAACTATACTTCCCTTTATTGCATTCAGTAAACGCCATTTTTTAAAATTGATTCATTAACTTTTTATTTAGTAAACACTCACTGCACCAACCCAACCGGACTGCATCGGGTCATATGTCTGCTACACCTGTAGACTCCGAGGGTACCCTTTTGGTCTTAATGTGTGGCTCCGGAGCCACAGTCAAGTCTCCAGACACGCATTTGCAAATTGCCACACGCATTTGCGAGTCGTCCACGGCGAGACTGTAGCAACACCCAAAGGCAGGGGACGCTGAATGTTGGCAATTTGTGCTCTCAGCCTGTCAGGCGAATATGTGGAAATTTATAAAAAAGCAGCTCGCATACTTGCTTAGATTTGTCAAAGTTTTTTTTATTTTTGCGGTGCAAAAGCTTACAGCACCTGGTATTCCCAGGCGGTCTCCCATCCAAGTACTAACCAGGCCCGACCCTGCTTAGCTTCCGAGATCGGACGAGATCGGGCGTTCTCAGGGTAGTATGGCCGTAAGCGAGAATTCCTTTAAAAATTTTGCATTTTATACATGTTGTCTTTATTGTGGCAAATACTTCAATCCAAAAATACGTAACAAGAATCTGAAACTATAACCACAGTCACAAATGTGTCACAACAATCTACAATGCATGATTGAAGTCACAGATATATGACAAATATCAGCAAATGTGTACAATGATTTGTTGGCACATACACATGGTTAAATGCGGACAAAAATCCGTAGATGGGCGACCTGTAAAAACGGGACCTTTTCTTACAGGTGACGTTTGCTACAGTCCTGCCGCGGACGACTCGCAAATGCGTGTGCTGATTTGCAAATGCGTGTCAGGAGACTTGTGTGTGGCTCCGTAGCTACACATTCGGACCACATGGGGGCACTAATATTATACCAGCCCCGTACCACCAATATATACACCAATAACTTGGGGGGGCGTTCACTGCTATCCACCCATGGTCATGTACCATTTATTTGACATTATTTAAATTAAATTGGAATAAATGGAAGAATAAAGTGGAACTAATAAAATAAGAACCAATGATATAACCAGTGAAGCTAAAAAAAATGAATGAAGCTTCTCCACACCTGCTAATTGCCACATTAACTATACTTCCCTTTATTGCATTCAGTAAACACCATTTTTTTAAATTGATTCATTAACTTTTTATTTAGTAAACACTCACTGCACCAACCCAACCGGACTGCATCGGGTCATCTGTCTGCTACACCTGTAGACTACGAGAGTCCCCTTTTGGTCTTAATGTGGAGCTCCGGAGCCACACTCAAGTCTCCAGACACGCATTTGCAAATTGCCACACGCATTTGCGAGTCGTCCACGGCGAGACTGTAGCAACACCCAAAGGCAGGGGACGCTGAATGTTGGCATTTTGTGCTCTCAGCCTGTCAGGCGAATATGTGGAAATTTATAAAAAAAGCAGCTCGCATACTTGCTTACATTTGTCAAAAGTTTTTTTTATTTTTGCGGTGCAAAAGCTTACTGCACCTGGTATTCCCAGGCGGTCTCCCATCCAAGTACTAACCAGGCCCGACCCTGCTTAGCTTCCGAGATCGGACGAGATCGGGCGTTCTCAGGGTAGTATGGCCGTAAGCGAGAATTCCTTTAAAAATTTTGCATTTTATACATGTTGTCTTTATTGTGGCAAATACTTCAATCCAAAAATACGTAACAAGAATCTGAAACTATAACCACAGTCACAAATGTGTCACAACAATCTACAATGCATGATTGAAGTCACAGATATATGACAAATATCAGCAAATGTGTACAATGATTTGTTGGCACATACACATGGTTAAATGCGGACAAAAATCCGTAGATGGGCGACCTGTAAAAACGGGACCTTTTCTTACAGGTGACGTTTGCTACAGTCCTGCCGCGGACGACTCGCAAATGCGTGTGCTGATTTGCAAATGCGTGTCAGGAGACTTGTGTGTGGCTCCGTAGCTACACATTCGGACCACATGGGGGCACTAATATTATACCAGCCCCGTACCACCAATATATACACCAATAACTTGGGGGGGCGTTCACTGCTATCCACCCATGGTCATGTACCATTTATTTGACATTATTTAAATTAAATTGGAATAAATGGAAGAATAAAGTGGAACTAATAAAATAAGAACCAATGATATAACCAGTGAAGCTAAAAAAAATGAATGAAGCTTCTCCACACCTGCTAATTGCCACATTAACTATACTTCCCTTTATTGCATTCAGTAAACACCATTTTTTAAAATTGATTCATTAACTTTTTATTTAGTAAACACTCACTGCACCAACCCAACCGGACTGCATCGGGTCATCTGTCTGCTACACCTGTAGACTACGAGAGTCCCCTTTTGGTCTTAATGTGGAGCTCCGGAGCCACACTCAAGTCTCCAGACACGCATTTGCAAATTGCCACACGCATTTGCGAGTCGTCCACGGCGAGACTGTAGCAACACCCAAAGGCAGGGGACGCTGAATGTTGGCATTTTGTGCTCTCAGCCTGTCAGGCGAATATGTGGGAATTTATAAAAAAGCAGCTCGCATACTTGCTTACATTTGTCAAAAGTTTTTTTTATTTTTGCGGTGCAAAAGCTTACAGCACCTGGTATTCCCAGGCGGTCTCCCATCCAAGTACTAACCAGGCCCGACCCTGCTTAGCTTCCGAGATCGGACGAGATCGGGCGTTCTCAGGGTAGTATGGCCGTAAGCGAGAATTCCTTTAAAAATTTTGCATTTTATACATGTTGTCTTTATTGTGGCAAATACTTCAATCCAAAAATACGTAACAAGAATCTGAAACTATAACCACAGTCACAAATGTGTCACAACAATCTACAATGCATGATTGAAGTCACAGATATATGACAAATATCAGCAAATGTGTACAATGATTTGTTGGCACATACACATGGTTAAATGCGGACAAAAATCCGTAGATGGGCGACCTGTAAAAACGGGACCTTTTCTTACAGGTGACGTTTGCTACAGTCCTGCCGCGGACGACTCGCAAATGCGTGTGCTGATTTGCAAATGCGTGTCAGGAGACTTGTGTGTGGCTCCGTAGCTACACATTCGGACCACATGGGGGCACTAATATTATACCAGCCCCGTACCACCAATATATACACCAATAACTTGGGGGGGCGTTCACTGCTATCCATCCATGGTCATGTACCATTTATTTGACATTATTTAAATTAAATTGGAATAAATGGAAGAATAAAGTGGAACTAATAAAATAAGAACCAATGATATAACCAGTGAAGCTAAAAAAAATGAATGAAGCTTCTCCACACCTGCTCATTGCCACATTAACTATACTTCCCTTTATTGCATTCAGTAAACACCATTTTTTAAAATTGATTCATTAACTTTTTATTTAGTAAACACTCACTGCACCAACCCAACCGGACTGCATCGGGTCATCTGTCTGCTACACCTGTAGACTACGAGAGTCCCCTTTTGGTCTTAATGTGGAGCTCCGGAGCCACACTCAAGTCTCCAGACACGCATTTGCAAATTGCCACACGCATTTGCGAGTCGTCCACGGCGAGACTGTAGCAACACCCAAAGGCAGGGGACGCTGAATGTTGGCAATTTGTGCTCTCAGCCTGTCAGGCGAATATGTGGGAATTTATAAAAAAGCAGCTCGCATACTTGCTTACATTTGTCAAAAGTTTTTTTTATTTTTGCGGTGCAAAAGCTTACTGCACCTGGTATTCCCAGGCGGTCTCCCATCCAAGTACTAACCAGGCCCGACCCTGCTTAGCTTCCGAGATCGGACGAGATCGGGCGTTCTCAGGGTAGTATGGCCGTAAGCGAGAATTCCTTTAAAAATTTTGCATTTTATACATGTTGTCTTTATTGTGGCAAATACTTCAATCCAAAAATACGTAACAAGAATCTGAAACTATAACCACAGTCACAAATGTGTCACAACAATCTACAATGCATGATTGAAGTCACAGATATATGACAAATATCAGCAAATGTGTACAATGATTTGTTGGCACATACACATGGTTAAATGCGGACAAAAATCCGTAGATGGGCGACCTGTAAAAACGGGACCTTTTCTTACAGGTGACGTTTGCTACAGTCCTGCCGCGGACGACTCGCAAATGCGTGTGCTGATTTGCAAATGCGTGTCAGGAGACTTGTGTGTGGCTCCGTAGCTACACATTCGGACCACATGGGGGCACTAATATTATACCAGCCCCGTACCACCAATATATACACCAATAACTTGGGGGGGCGTTCACTGCTATCCACCCATGGTCATGTACCATTTATTTGACATTATTTAAATTAAATTGGAATAAATGGAAGAATAAAGTGGAACTAATAAAATAAGAACCAATGATATAACCAGTGAAGCTAAAAAAAATGAATGAAGCTTCTCCACACCTGCTAATTGCCACATTAACTATACTTCCCTTTATTGCATTCAGTAAACACCATTTTTTAAAATTGATTCATTAACTTTTTATTTAGTAAACACTCACTGCACCAACCCAACCGGACTGCATCGGGTCATCTGTCTGCTACACCTGTAGACTACGAGAGTCCCCTTTTGGTCTTAATGTGGAGCTCCGGAGCCACACTCAAGTCTCCAGACACGCATTTGCAAATTGCCACACGCATTTGCGAGTCGTCCACGGCGAGACTGTAGCAACACCCAAAGGCAGGGGACGCTGAATGTTGGCATTTTGTGCTCTCAGCCTGTCAGGCGAATATGTGGGAATTTATAAAAAAGCAGCTCGCATACTTGCTTACATTTGTCAAAAGTTTTTTTTATTTTTGCGGTGCAAAAGCTTACAGCACCTGGTATTCCCAGGCGGTCTCCCATCCAAGTACTAACCAGGCCCGACCCTGCTTAGCTTCCGAGATCGGACGAGATCGGGCGTTCTCAGGGTAGTATGGCCGTAAGCGAGAATTCCTTTAAAAATTTTGCATTTTATACATGTTGTCTTTATTGTGGCAAATACTTCAATCCAAAAATACGTAACAAGAATCTGAAACTATAACCACAGTCACAAATGTGTCACAACAATCTACAATGCATGATTGAAGTCACAGATATATGACAAATATCAGCAAATGTGTACAATGATTTGTTGGCACATACACATGGTTAAATGCGGACAAAAATCCGTAGATGGGCGACCTGTAAAAACGGGACCTTTTCTTACAGGTGACGTTTGCTACAGTCCTGCCGCGGACGACTCGCAAATGCGTGTGCTGATTTGCAAATGCGTGTCAGGAGACTTGTGTGTGGCTCCGTAGCTACACATTCGGACCACATGGGGGCACTAATATTATACCAGCCCCGTACCACCAATATATACACCAATAACTTGGGGGGGCGTTCACTGCTATCCACCCATGGTCATGTACCATTTATTTGACATTATTTAAATTAAATTGGAATAAATGGAAGAATAAAGTGGAACTAATAAAATAAGAACCAATGATATAACCAGTGAAGCTAAAAAAAATGAATGAAGCTTCTCCACACCTGCTAATTGCCACATTAACTATACTTCCCTTTATTGCATTCAGTAAACGCCATTTTTTAAAATTGATTCATTAACTTTTTATTTAGTAAACACTCACTGCACCAACCCAACCGGACTGCATCGGGTCATATGTCTGCTACACCTGTAGACTCCGAGGGTACCCTTTTGGTCTTAATGGGTGGCTCCGGAGCCACAGTCAAGTCTCCAGACACGCATTTGCAAATTGCCACACGCATTTGCGAGTCGTCCACGGCGAGACTGTAGCAACACCCAAAGGCAGGGGACGCTGAATGTTGGCAATTTGTGCTCTCAGCCTGTCAGGCGAATATGTGGAAATTTATAAAAAAGCAGCTCGCATACTTGCTTAGATTTGTCAAAGTTTTTTTTATTTTTGCGGTGCAAAAGCTTACAGCACCTGGTATTCCCAGGCGGTCTCCCATCCAAGTACTAACCAGGCCCGACCCTGCTTAGCTTCCGAGATCGGACGAGATCGGGCGTTCTCAGGGTAGTATGGCCGTAAGCGAGAATTCCTTTAAAAATTTTGCATTTTATACATGTTGTCTTTATTGTGGCAAATACTTCAATCCAAAAATACGTAACAAGAATCTGAAACTATAACCACAGTCACAAATGTGTCACAACAATCTACAATGCATGATTGAAGTCACAGATATATGACAAATATCAGCAAATGTGTACAATGATTTGTTGGCACATACACATGGTTAAATGCGGACAAAAATCCGTAGATGGGCGACCTGTAAAAACGGGACCTTTTCTTACAGGTGACGTTTGCTACAGTCCTGCCGCGGACGACTCGCAAATGCGTGTGCTGATTTGCAAATGCGTGTCAGGAGACTTGTGTGTGGCTCCGTAGCTACACATTCGGACCACATGGGGGCACTAATATTATACCAGCCCCGTACCACCAATATATACACCAATAACTTGGGGGGGCGTTCACTGCTATCCACCCATGGTCATGTACCATTTATTTGACATTATTTAAATTAAATTGGAATAAATGGAAGAATAAAGTGGAACTAATAAAATAAGAACCAATGATATAACCAGTGAAGCTAAAAAAAATGAATGAAGCTTCTCCACACCTGCTAATTGCCACATTAACTATACTTCCCTTTATTGCATTCAGTAAACACCATTTTTTTAAATTGATTCATTAACTTTTTATTTAGTAAACACTCACTGCACCAACCCAACCGGACTGCATCGGGTCATCTGTCTGCTACACCTGTAGACTACGAGAGTCCCCTTTTGGTCTTAATGTGGAGCTCCGGAGCCACACTCAAGTCTCCAGACACGCATTTGCAAATTGCCACACGCATTTGCGAGTCGTCCACGGCGAGACTGTAGCAACACCCAAAGGCAGGGGACGCTGAATGTTGGCATTTTGTGCTCTCAGCCTGTCAGGCGAATATGTGGAAATTTATAAAAAAAGCAGCTCGCATACTTGCTTACATTTGTCAAAAGTTTTTTTTATTTTTGCGGTGCAAAAGCTTACTGCACCTGGTATTCCCAGGCGGTCTCCCATCCAAGTACTAACCAGGCCCGACCCTGCTTAGCTTCCGAGATCGGACGAGATCGGGCGTTCTCAGGGTAGTATGGCCGTAAGCGAGAATTCCTTTAAAAATTTTGCATTTTATACATGTTGTCTTTATTGTGGCAAATACTTCAATCCAAAAATACGTAACAAGAATCTGAAACTATAACCACAGTCACAAATGTGTCACAACAATCTACAATGCATGATTGAAGTCACAGATATATGACAAATATCAGCAAATGTGTACAATGATTTGTTGGCACATACACATGGTTAAATGCGGACAAAAATCCGTAGATGGGCGACCTGTAAAAACGGGACCTTTTCTTACAGGTGACGTTTGCTACAGTCCTGCCGCGGACGACTCGCAAATGCGTGTGCTGATTTGCAAATGCGTGTCAGGAGACTTGTGTGTGGCTCCGTAGCTACACATTCGGACCACATGGGGGCACTAATATTATACCAGCCCCGTACCACCAATATATACACCAATAACTTGGGGGGGCGTTCACTGCTATCCACCCATGGTCATGTACCATTTATTTGACATTATTTAAATTAAATTGGAATAAATGGAAGAATAAAGTGGAACTAATAAAATAAGAACCAATGATATAACCAGTGAAGCTAAAAAAAATGAATGAAGCTTCTCCACACCTGCTAATTGCCACATTAACTATACTTCCCTTTATTGCATTCAGTAAACACCATTTTTTAAAATTGATTCATTAACTTTTTATTTAGTAAACACTCACTGCACCAACCCAACCGGACTGCATCGGGTCATCTGTCTGCTACACCTGTAGACTACGAGAGTCCCCTTTTGGTCTTAATGTGGAGCTCCGGAGCCACACTCAAGTCTCCAGACACGCATTTGCAAATTGCCACACGCATTTGCGAGTCGTCCACGGCGAGACTGTAGCAACACCCAAAGGCAGGGGACGCTGAATGTTGGCATTTTGTGCTCTCAGCCTGTCAGGCGAATATGTGGGAATTTATAAAAAAACAGCTCGCATACTTGCTTACATTTGTCAAAAGTTTTTTTTATTTTTGCGGTGCAAAAGCTTACAGCACCTGGTATTCCCAGGCGGTCTCCCATCCAAGTACTAACCAGGCCCGACCCTGCTTAGCTTCCGAGATCGGACGAGATCGGGCGTTCTCAGGGTAGTATGGCCGTAAGCGAGAATTCCTTTAAAAATTTTGCATTTTATACATGTTGTCTTTATTGTGGCAAATACTTCAATCCAAAAATACGTAACAAGAATCTGAAACTATAACCACAGTCACAAATGTGTCACAACAATCTACAATGCATGATTGAAGTCACAGATATATGACAAATATCAGCAAATGTGTACAATGATTTGTTGGCACATACACATGGTTAAATGCGGACAAAAATCCGTAGATGGGCGACCTGTAAAAACGGGACCTTTTCTTACAGGTGACGTTTGCTACAGTCCTGCCGCGGACGACTCGCAAATGCGTGTGCTGATTTGCAAATGCGTGTCAGGAGACTTGTGTGTGGCTCCGTAGCTACACATTCGGACCACATGGGGGCACTAATATTATACCAGCCCCGTACCACCAATATATACACCAATAACTTGGGGGGGCGTTCACTGCTATCCACCCATGGTCATGTACCATTTATTTGACATTATTTAAATTAAATTGGAATAAATGGAAGAATAAAGTGGAACTAATAAAATAAGAACCAATGATATAACCAGTGAAGCTAAAAAAAATGAATGAAGCTTCTCCACACCTGCTAATTGCCACATTAACTATACTTCCCTTTATTGCATTCAGTAAACGCCATTTTTTAAAATTGATTCATTAACTTTTTATTTAGTAAACACTCACTGCACCAACCCAACCGGACTGCATCGGGTCATATGTCTGCTACACCTGTAGACTCCGAGGGTACCCTTTTGGTCTTAATGTGTGGCTCCGGAGCCACAGTCAAGTCTCCAGACACGCATTTGCAAATTGCCACACGCATTTGCGAGTCGTCCACGGCGAGACTGTAGCAACACCCAAAGGCAGGGGACGCTGAATGTTGGCATTTTGTGCTCTCAGCCTGTCAGGCGAATATGTGGAAATTTATAAAAAAGCAGCTCGCATACTTGCTTACATTTGTCAAAAGTTTTTTTTATTTTTGCGGTGCAAAAGCTTACAGCACCTGGTATTCCCAGGCGGTCTCCCATCCAAGTACTAACCAGGCCCGACCCTGCTTAGCTTCCGAGATCGGACGAGATCGGGCGTTCTCAGGGTAGTATGGCCGTAAGCGAGAATTCCTTTCAAAATTTTGCATTTTATACATGTTGTCTTTATTGTGGCAAATACTTCAATCCAAAAATACGTAACAAGAATCTGAAACTATAACCACAGTCACAAATGTGTCACAACAATCTACAATGCATGATTGAAGTCACAGATATATGACAAATATCAGCAAATGTGTACAATGATTTGTTGGCACATACACATGGTTAAATGCGGACAAAAATCCGTAGATGGGCGACCTGTAAAAACGGGACCTTTTCTTACAGGTGACGTTTGCTACAGTCCTGCCGCGGACGACTCGCAAATGCGTGTGCTGATTTGCAAATGCGTGTCAGGAGACTTGTGTGTGGCTCCGTAGCTACACATTCGGACCACATGGGGGGCACTAATGTTATACCAGCCCCGTACCACCAATATATACACCAATAACGTGGGGGGGCGTTCACTGCTATCCACCCATGGTCATGTCCCATTTATTTGACATTATTTAAATTAAATTGGAATAAATGGAAGAATAAAGTGGAACTAATAAAATAAGAACCAATTATATCACCAGTGAAGCTAAAAAAAATGAATGAAGCTTCTCCACACCTGCTAATTGCCACATTAACTATACTTCCCTTTATTGCATTCAGTAAACACCATTTTTTAAAATTGATTCATTAACTTTTTATTTAGTAAACACTCACTGCACCAACCCAACCGGACTGCATCGGGTCATCTGTCTGCTACACCTGTAGACTACGAGAGTCCCCTTTTGGTCTTAATGTGTGGCTCCGGAGCCACAGTCAAGTCTCCAGACACGCATTTGCAAATTGCCACACGCATTTGCGAGTCGTCCACGGCGAGACTGTAGCAACACCCAAAGGCAGGGGACGCTGAATGTTGGCAATTTGTGCTCTCAGCCTGTCAGGCGAATATGTGGAAATTTATAAAAAAGGAGCTCGCATACTTGCTTAGATTTGTCAAAGTTTTTTTTATTTATTTATTTTTTGCGGTGCAAAAGCTTACAGCACCTGGTATTCCCAGGCGGTCTCCCATCCAAGTACTAACCAGGCCCGACCCTGCTTAGCTTCCGAGATCGGACGAGATCGGGCGTTCTCAGGGTAGTATGGCCGTAAGCGAGAATTCCTTTCAAAATTTTGCATTTTATACATGTTGTCTTTATTGTGGCAAATACTTCAATCCAAAAATACGTAACAAGAATCTGAAACTATAACCACAGTCACAAATGTGTCACAACAATCTACAATGCATGATTGAAGTCACAGATATATGACAAATATCAGCAAATGTGTACAATGATTTGTTGGCACATACACATGGTTAAATGCGGACAAAAATCCGTAGATGGGCGACCTGTAAAAACGGGACCTTTTCTTACAGGTGACGTTTGCTACAGTCCTGCCGCGGACGACTCGCAAATGCGTGTGCTGATTTGCAAATGCGTGTCAGGAGACTTGTGTGTGGCTCCGTAGCTACACATTCGGACCACATGGGGGCACTAATATTATACCAGCCCCGTACCACCAATATATACACCAATAACTTGGGGGGGCGTTCACTGCTATCCACCCATGGTCATGTACCATTTATTTGACATTATTTAAATTAAATTGGAATAAATGGAAGAATAAAGTGGAACTAATAAAATAAGAACCAATGATATAACCAGTGAAGCTAAAAAAAATGAATGAAGCTTCTCCACACCTGCTCATTGCCACATTAACTATACTTCCCTTTATTGCATTCAGTAAACACCATTTTTTAAAATTGATTCATTAACTTTTTATTTAGTAAACACTCACTGCACCAACCCAACCGGACTGCATCGGGTCATATGTCTGCTACACCTGTAGACTCCGAGGGTACCCTTTTGGTCTTAATGTGTGGCTCCGGAGCCACAGTCAAGTCTCCAGACACGCATTTGCAAATTGCCACACGCATTTGCGAGTCGTCCACGGCGAGACTGTAGCAACACCCAAAGGCAGGGGACGCTGAATGTTGGCAATTTGTGCTCTCAGCCTGTCAGGCGAATATGTGGAAATTTATAAAAAAGCAGCTCGCATACTTGCTTACATTTGTCAAAAGTTTTTTTTATTTTTGCGGTGCAAAAGCTTACAGCACCTGGTATTCCCAGGCGGTCTCCCATCCAAGTACTAACCAGGCCCGACCCTGCTTAGCTTCCGAGATCGGACGAGATCGGGCGTTCTCAGGGTAGTATGGCCGTAAGCGAGAATTCCTTTCAAAATTTTGCATTTTATACATGTTGTCTTTATTGTGGCAAATACTTCAATCCAAAAATACGTAACAAGAATCTGAAACTATAACCACAGTCACAAATGTGTCACAACAATCTACAATGCATGATTGAAGTCACAGATATATGACAAATATCAGCAAATGTGTACAATGATTTGTTGGCACATACACATGGTTAAATGCGGACAAAAATCCGTAGATGGGCGACCTGTAAAAACGGGACCTTTTCTTACAGGTGACGTTTGCTACAGTCCTGCCGCGGACGACTCGCAAATGCGTGTGCTGATTTGCAAATGCGTGTCAGGAGACTTGTGTGTGGCTCCGTAGCTACACATTCGGACCACATGGGGGCACTAATATTATACCAGCCCCGTACCACCAATATATACACCAATAACTTGGGGGGGCGTTCACTGCTATCCACCCATGGTCATGTACCATTTATTTGACATTATTTAAATTAAATTGGAATAAATGGAAGAATAAAGTGGAACTAATAAAATAAGAACCAATGATATAACCAGTGAAGCTAAAAAAAATGAATGAAGCTTCTCCACACCCACTAATTGCCACATTAACTATACTTCCCTTTATTGCATTCAGTAAACACCATTTTTTTAAATTGATTCATTAACTTTTTATTTAGTAAACACTCACTGCACCAACCCAACCGGACTGCATCGGGTCATCTGTCTGCTACACCTGTAGACTACGAGAGTCCCCTTTTGGTCTTAATGTGGAGCTCCGGAGCCACACTCAAGTCTCCAGACACGCATTTGCGAGTCGTCCACGGCGAGACTGTAGCAACACCCAAAGGCAGGGGACGCTGAATGTTGGCATTTTGTGCTCTCAGCCTGTCAGGCGAATATGTGGAAATTTATAAAAAAGCAGCTCGCATACTTGCTTACATTTGTCAAAAGTTTTTTTTATTTTTGCGGTGCAAAAGCTTACAGCACCTGGTATTCCCAGGCGGTCTCCCATCCAAGTACTAACCAGGCCCGACCCTGCTTAGCTTCCGAGATCGGACGAGATCGGGCGTTCTCAGGGTAGTATGGCCGTAAGAGAGAATTCCTTTCAAAATTTTGCATTTTATACATGTTGTCTTTATTGTGGCAAATACTTCAATCCAAAAATACGTAACAAGAATCTGAAACTATAACCACAGTCACAAATGTGTCACAACAATCTACAATGCATGATTGAAGTCACAGATATATGACAAATATCAGCAAATGTGTACAATGATTTGTTGGCACATACACATGGTTAAATGCGGACAAAAATCCGTAGATGGGCGACCTGTAAAAACGGGACCTTTTCTTACAGGTGACGTTTGCTACAGTCCTGCCGCGGACGACTCGCAAATGCGTGTGCTGATTTGCAAATGCGTGTCAGGAGACTTGTGTGTGGCTCCGTAGCTACACATTCGGACCACATGGGGGCACTAATATTATACCAGCCCCGTACCACCAATATATACACCAATAACTTGGGGGGGCGTTCACTGCTATCCACCCATGGTCATGTACGATTTATTTGACATTATTTAAATTAAATTGGAATAAATGGAAGAATAAAGTGGAACTAATAAAATAAGAACCAATGATATAACCAGTGAAGCTAAAAAAAATGAATGAAGCTTCTCCACACCTGCTAATTGCCACATTAACTATACTTCCCTTTATTGCATTCAGTAAACGCCATTTTTTAAAATTGATTCATTAACTTTTTATTTAGTAAACACTCACTGCACCAACCCAACCGGACTGCATCGGGTCATATGTCTGCTACACCTGTAGACTCCGAGGGTACCCTTTTGGTCTTAATGTGTGGCTCCGGAGCCACAGTCAAGTCTCCAGACACGCATTTGCAAATTGCCACACGCATTTGCGAGTCGTCCACGGCGAGACTGTAGCAACACCCAAAGGCAGGGGACGCTGAATGTTGGCAATTTGTGCTCTCAGCCTGTCAGGCGAATATGTGGAAATTTATAAAAAAGCAGCTCGCATACTTGCTTACATTTGTCAAAAGTTTTTTTTATTTTTGCGGTGCAAAAGCTTACAGCACCTAGTATTCCCAGGCGGTCTCCCATCCAAGTACTAACCAGGCCCGACCCTGCTTAGCTCCCGAGATCGGACGAGATCGGGCGTTCTCAGGGTAGTATGGCCGTAAGCGAGAATTCCTTTCAAAATTTTGCATTTTATACATGTTGTCTTTATTGTGGCAAATACTTCAATCCAAAAATACGTAACAAGAATCTGAAACTATAACCACAGTCACAAATGTGTCACAACAATCTACAATGCATGATTGAAGTCACAGATATATGACAAATATCAGCAAATGTGTACAATGATTTGTTGGCACATACACATGGTTAAATGCGGACAAAAATCCGTAGATGGGCGACCTGTAAAAACTGGACCTTTTCTTACAGGTGACGTTTGCTACAGTCCTGCCGCGGACGACTCGCAAATGCGTGTGCTGATTTGCAAATGCGTGTCAGGAGACTTGTGTGTGGCTCCGTAGCTACACATTCGGACCACATGGGGGCACTAATATTATACCAGCCCCGTACCACCAATATATACACCAATAACTTGGGGGGGTGTTCACTGCTATCCACCCATGGTCATGTACCATTTATTTGACATTATTTAAATTAAATTGGAATAAATGGAAGAATAAAGTGGAACTAATAAAATAAGAACCAATGATATAACCAGTGAAGCTAAAAAAAATGAATGAAGCTTCTCCACACCTGCTAATTGCCACATTAACTATACTTCCCTTTATTGCATTCAGTAAACACCATTTTTTTAAATTGATTCATTAACTTTTTATTTAGTAAACACTCACTGCACCAACCCAACCGGACTGCATCGGGTCATCTGTCTGCTACACCTGTAGACTACGAGAGTCCCCTTTTGGTCTTAATGTGGAGCTCCGGAGCCACACTCAAGTCTCCAGACACGCATTTGCAAATTGCCACACGCATTTGCGAGTCGTCCACGGCGAGACTGTAGCAACACCCAAAGGCAGGGGACGCTGAATGTTGGCATTTTGTGCTCTCAGCCTGTCAGGCGAATATGTGGAAATTTATAAAAAAGCAGCTCGCATACTTGCTTACATTTGTCAAAAGTTTTTTTTATTTTTGCGGTGCAAAAGCTTACAGCACCTGGTATTCCCAGGCGGTCTCCCATCCAAGTACTAAACAGGCCCGACCCTGCTTAGCTTCCGAGATCGGACGAGATCGGGGGTTCTCAGGGTAGTATGGCCGTAAGCGAGAATTCCTTTCAAAATTTTGCATTTTATACATGTTGTCTTTATTGTGGCAAATACTTCAATCCAAAAATACGTAACAAGAATCTGAAACTATAACCACAGTCACAAATGTGTCACAACAATCTACAATGCATGATTGAAGTCACAGATATATGACAAATATCAGCAAATGTGTACAATGATTTGTTGGCACATACACATGGTTAAATGCGGACAAAAATCCGTAGATGGGCGACCTGTAAAAACGGGACCTTTTCTTACAGGTGACGTTTGCTACAGTCCTGCCGCGGACGACTCGCAAATGCGTGTGCTGATTTGCAAATGCGTGTCAGGAGACTTGTGTGTGGCTCCGTAGCTACACATTCGGACCACATGGGGGCACTAATATTATACCAGCCCCGTACCACCAATATATACACCAATAACTTGGGGGGGCGTTCACTGCTATCCACCCATGGTCATGTACCATTTATTTGACATTATTTAAATTAAATTGGAATAAATGGAAGAATAAAGTGGAACTAATAAAATAAGAACCAATGATATAACCAGTGAAGCTAAAAAAAATGAATGAAGCTTCTCCACACCTGCTCATTGCCACATTAACTATACTTCCCTTTATTGCATTCAGTAAACACCATTTTTTAAAATTGATTCATTAACTTTTTATTTAGTAAACACTCACTGCACCAACCCAACCGGACTGCATCGGGTCATATGTCTGCTACACCTGTAGACTCCGAGGGTACCCTTTTGGTCTTAATGTGTGGCTCCGGAGCCACAGTCAAGTCTCCAGACACGCATTTGCAAATTGCCACACGCATTTGCGAGTCGTCCACGGCGAGACTGTAGCAACACCCAAAGGCAGGGGACGCTGAATGTTGGCAATTTGTGCTCTCAGCCTGTCAGGCGAATATGTGGAAATTTATAAAAAAGCAGCTCGCATACTTGCTTAGATTTGTCAAAGTTTTTTTTATTTATTTATTTTTTGCGGTGCAAAAGCTTACAGCACCTGGTATTCCCAGGAGGTCTCCCATCCAAGTACTAACCAGGCCCGACCCTGCTTAGCTTCCGAGATCGGACGAGATCGGGCGTTCTCAGGGTAGTATGGCCGTAAGCGAGAATTCCTTTCAAAATTTTGCATTTTATACATGTTGTCTTTATTGTGGCAAATACTTCAATCCAAAAATACGTAACAAGAATCTGAAACTATAACCACAGTCACAAATGTGTCACAACAATCTACAATGCATGATTGAAGTCACAGATATATGACAAATATCAGCAAATGTGTACAATGATTTGTTGGCACATACACATGGTTAAATGCGGACAAAAATCCGTAGATGGGCGACCTGTAAAAACTGGACCTTTTCTTACAGGTGACGTTTGCTACAGTCCTGCCGCGGACGACTCGCAAATGCGTGTGCTGATTTGCAAATGCGTGTCAGGAGACTTGTGTGTGGCTCCGTAGCTACACATTCGGACCACATGGGGGCACTAATATTATACCAGCCCCGTACCACCAATATATACACCAATAACTTGGGGGGGCGTTCACTGCTATCCACCCATGGTCATGTACCATTTATTTGACATTATTTAAATTAAATTGGAATAAATGGAAGAATAAAGTGGAACTAATAAAATAAGAACCAATGATATAACCAGTGAAGCTAAAAAAAATGAATGAAGCTTCTCCACACCTGCTAATTGCCACATTAACTATACTTCCCTTTATTGCATTCAGTAAACACCATTTTTTTAAATTGATTCATTAACTTTTTATTTAGTAAACACTCACTGCACCAACCCAACCGGACTGCATCGGGTCATCTGTCTGCTACACCTGTAGACTACGAGAGTCCCCTTTTGGTCTTAATGTGGAGCTCCGGAGCCACACTCAAGTCTCCAGACACGCATTTGCAAATTGCCACACGCATTTGCGAGTCGTCCACGGCGAGACTGTAGCAACACCCAAAGGCAGGGGACGCTGAATGTTGGCATTTTGTGCTCTCAGCCTGTCAGGCGAATATGTGGAAATTTATAAAAAAGCAGCTCGCATACTTGCTTACATTTGTCAAAAGTTTTTTTTATTTTTGCGGTGCAAAAGCTTACAGCACCTGGTATTCCCAGGCGGTCTCCCATCCAAGTACTAACCAGGCCCGACCCTGCTTAGTTTCCGAGATCGGACGAGATCGGGCGTTCTCAGGGTAGTATGGCCGTAAGCGAGAATTCCTTTCAAAATTTTGCATTTTATACATGTTGTCTTTATTGTGGCAAATACTTCAATCCAAAAATACGTAACAAGAATCTGAAACTATAACCACAGTCACAAATGTGTCACAACAATCTACAATGCATGATTGAAGTCACAGATATATGACAAATATCAGCAAATGTGTACAATGATTTGTTGGCACATACACATGGTTAAATGCGGACAAAAATCCGTAGATGGGCGACCTGTAAAAACTGGACCTTTTCTTACAGGTGACGTTTGCTACAGTCCTGCCGCGGACGACTCGCAAATGCGTGTGCTGATTTGCAAATGCGTGTCAGGAGACTTGTGTGTGGCTCCGTAGCTACACATTCGGACCACATGGGGGCACTAATATTATACCAGCCCCGTACCACCAATATATACACCAATAACTTGGGGGGGCGTTCACTGCTATCCACCCATGGTCATGTACCATTTATTTGACATTATTTAAATTAAATTGGAATAAATGGAAGAATAAAGTGGAACTAATAAAATAAGAACCAATGATATAACCAGTGAAGCTAAAAAAAATGAATGAAGCTTCTCCACACCTGCTAATTGCCACATTAACTATACTTCCCTTTATTGCATTCAGTAAACACCATTTTTTTAAATTGATTCATTAACTTTTTATTTAGTAAACACTCACTGCACCAACCCAACCGGACTGCATCGGGTCATCTGTCTGCTACACCTGTAGACTACGAGAGTCCCCTTTTGGTCTTAATGTGGAGCTCCGGAGCCACACTCAAGTCTCCAGACACGCATTTGCAAATTGCCACACGCATTTGCGAGTCGTCCACGGCGAGACTGTAGCAACACCCAAAGGCAGGGGACGCTGAATGTTGGCAATTTGTGCTCTCAGCCTGTCAGGCGAATATGTGGAAATTTATAAAAAAGCAGCTCGCATACTTGCTTACATTTGTCAAAAGTTTTTTTTATTTTTGCGGTGCAAAAGCTTACAGCACCTGGTATTCCCAGGCGGTCTCCCATCCAAGTACTAACCAGGCCCGACCCTGCTTAGCTTCCGAGATCGGACGAGATCGGACGAGATCGGGCGTTCTCAGGGTAGTATGGCCGTAAGCGAGAATTCCTTTCAAAATTTTGCATTTTATACATGTTGTCTTTATTGTGGCAAATACTTCAATCCAAAAATACGTAACAAGAATCTGAAACTATAACCACAGTCACAAATGTGTCACAACAATCTACAATGCATGATTGAAGTCACAGATATATGACAAATATCAGCAAATGTGTACAATGATTTGTTGGCACATACACATGGTTAAATGCGGACAAAAATCCGTAGATGGGCGACCTGTAAAAACGGGACCTTTTCTTACAGGTGACGTTTGCTACAGTCCTGCCGCGGACGACTCGCAAATGCGTGTGCTGATTTGCAAATGCGTGTCAGGAGACTTGTGTGTGGCTCCGTAGCTACACATTCGGACCACATGGGGGCACTAATATTATACCAGCCCCGTACCACCAATATATACACCAATAACTTGGGGGGGCGTTCACTGCTATCCACCCATGGTCATGTACCATTTATTTGACATTATTTAAATTAAATTGGAATAAATGGAAGAATAAAGTGGAACTAATAAAATAAGAACCAATGATATAACCAGTGAAGCTAAAAAAAATGAATGAAGCTTCTCCACACCTGCTAATTGCCACATTAACTATACTTCCCTTTATTGCATTCAGTAAACGCCATTTTTTAAAATTGATTCATTAACTTTTTATTTAGTAAACACTCACTGCACCAACCCAACCGGACTGCATCGGGTCATCTGTCTGCTACACCTGTAGACTCCGAGGGTACCCTTTTGGTCTTAATGTGTGGCTCCGGAGCCACAGTCAAGTCTCCAGACACGCATTTGCAAATTGCCACACGCATTTGCGAGTCGTCCACGGCGAGACTGTAGCAACACCCAAAGGCAGGGGACGCTGAATGTTGGCAATTTGTGCTCTCAGCCTGTCAGGCGAATATGTGGAAATTTATAAAAAAGCAGCTCGCATACTTGCTTACATTTGTCAAAAGTTTTTTTTATTTTTGCGGTGCAAAAGCTTACAGCACCTGGTATTCCCAGGCGGTCTCCCATCCAAGTACTAACCAGGCCCGACCCTGCTTAGCTTCCGAGATCGGACGAGATCGGGCGTTCTCAGGGTAGTATGGCCGTAAGCGAGAATTCCTTTCAAAATTTTGCATTTTATACATGTTGTCTTTATTGTGGCAAATACTTCAATCCAAAAATACGTAACAAGAATCTGAAACTATAACCACAGTCACAAATGTGTCACAACAATCTACAATGCATGATTGAAGTCACAGATATATGACAAATATCAGCAAATGTGTACAATGATTTGTTGGCACATACACATGGTTAAATGCGGACAAAAATCCGTAGATGGGCGACCTGTAAAAACTGGACCTTTTCTTACAGGTGACGTTTGCTACAGTCCTGCCGCGGACGACTCGCAAATGCGTGTGCTGATTTGCAAATGCGTGTCAGGAGACTTGTGTGTGGCTCCGTAGCTACACATTCGGACCACATGGGGGCACTAATATTATACCAGCCCCGTACCACCAATATATACACCAATAACTTGGGGGGGCGTTCACTGCTATCCACCCATGGTCATGTACCATTTATTTGACATTATTTAAATTAAATTGGAATAAATGGAAGAATAAAGTGGAACTAATAAAATAAGAACCAATGATATAACCAGTGAAGCTAAAAAAAATGAATGAAGCTTCTCCACACCTGCTAATTGCCACATTAACTATACTTCCCTTTATTGCATTCAGTAAACACCATTTTTTTAAATTGATTCATTAACTTTTTATTTAGTAAACACTCACTGCACCAACCCAACCGGACTGCATCGGGTCATCTGTCTGCTACACCTGTAGACTACGAGAGTCCCCTTTTGGTCTTAATGTGGAGCTCCGGAGCCACACTCAAGTCTCCAGACACGCATTTGCAAATTGCCACACGCATTTGCGAGTCGTCCACGGCGAGACTGTAGCAACACCCAAAGGCAGGGGACGCTGAATGTTGGCAATTTGTGCTCTCAGCCTGTCAGGCGAATATGTGGAAATTTATAAAAAAGCAGCTCGCATACTTGCTTACATTTGTCAAAAGTTTTTTTTATTTTTGCGGTGCAAAAGCTTACAGCACCTGGTATTCCCAGGCGGTCTCCCATCCAAGTACTAACCAGGCCCGACCCTGCTTAGCTTCCGAGATCGGACGAGATCGGGCGTTCTCAGGGTAGTATGGCCGTAAGCGAGAATTCCTTTCAAAATTTTGCATTTTATACATGTTGTCTTTATTGTGGCAAATACTTCAATCCAAAAATACGTAACAAGAATCTGAAACTATAACCACAGTCACAAATGTGTCACAACAATCTACAATGCATGATTGAAGTCACAGATATATGACAAATATCAGCAAATGTGTACAATGATTTGTTGGCACATACACATGGTTAAATGCGGACAAAAATCCGTAGATGGGCGACCTGTAAAAACGGGACCTTTTCTTACAGGTGACGTTTGCTACAGTCCTGCCGCGGACGACTCGCAAATGCGTGTGCTGATTTGCAAATGCGTGTCAGGAGACTTGTGTGTGGCTCCGTAGCTACACATTCGGACCACATGGGGGCACTAATATTATACCAGCCCCGTACCACCAATATATACACCAATAACTTGGGGGGGCGTTCACTGCTATCCACCCATGGTCATGTACCATTTATTTGACATTATTTAAATTAAATTGGAATAAATGGAAGAATAAAGTGGAACTAATAAAATAAGAACCAATGATATAACCAGTGAAGCTAAAAAAAATGAATGAAGCTTCTCCACACCTGCTAATTGCCACATTAACTATACTTCCCTTTATTGCATTCAGTAAACGCCATTTTTTAAAATTGATTCATTAACTTTTTATTTAGTAAACACTCACTGCACCAACCCAACCGGACTGCATCGGGTCATCTGTCTGCTACACCTGTAGACTCCGAGGGTACCCTTTTGGTCTTAATGTGTGGCTCCGGAGCCACAGTCAAGTCTCCAGACACGCATTTGCAAATTGCCACACGCATTTGCGAGTCGTCCACGGCGAGACTGTAGCAACACCCAAAGGCAGGGGACGCTGAATGTTGGCAATTTGTGCTCTCAGCCTGTCAGGCGAATATGTGGAAATTTATAAAAAAGCAGCTCGCATACTTGCTTACATTTGTCAAAAGTTTTTTTTATTTTTGCGGTGCAAAAGCTTACAGCACTTGGTATTCCCAGGCGGTCTCCCATCCAAGTACTAACCAGGCCCGACCCTGCTTAGCTTCCGAGATCGGACGAGATCGGGCGTTCTCAGGGTAGTATGGCCGTAAGCGAGAATTCCTTTCAAAATTTTGCATTTTATACATGTTGTCTTTATTGTGGCAAATACTTCAATCCAAAAATACGTAACAAGAATCTGAAACTATAACCACAGTCACAAATGTGTCACAACAATCTACAATGCATGATTGAAGTCACAGATATATGACAAATATCAGCAAATGTGTACAATGATTTGTTGGCACATACACATGGTTAAATGCGGACAAAAATCCGTAGATGGGCGACCTGTAAAAACTGGACCTTTTCTTACAGGTGACGTTTGCTACAGTCCTGCCGCGGACGACTCGCAAATGCGTGTGCTGATTTGCAAATGCGTGTCAGGAGACTTGTGTGTGGCTCCGTAGCTACACATTCGGACCACATGGGGGCACTAATATTATACCAGCCCCGTACCACCAATATATACACCAATAACTTGGGGGGGCGTTCACTGCTATCCACCCATGGTCATGTACCATTTATTTGACATTATTTAAATTAAATTGGAATAAATGGAAGAATAAAGTGGAACTAATAAAATAAGAACCAATGATATAACCAGTGAAGCTAAAAAAAATGAATGAAGCTTCTCCACACCTGCTAATTGCCACATTAACTATACTTCCCTTTATTGCATTCAGTAAACACCATTTTTTTAAATTGATTCATTAACTTTTTATTTAGTAAACACTCACTGCACCAACCCAACCGGACTGCATCGGGTCATCTGTCTGCTACACCTGTAGACTACGAGAGTCCCCTTTTGGTCTTAATGTGGAGCTCCGGAGCCACACTCAAGTCTCCAGACACGCATTTGCAAATTGCCACACGCATTTGCGAGTCGTCCACGGCGAGACTGTAGCAACACCCAAAGGCAGGGGACGCTGAATGTTGGCATTTTGTGCTCTCAGCCTGTCAGGCGAATATGTGGGAATTTATAAAAAAGCAGCTCGCATACTTGCTTACATTTGTCAAAAGTTTTTTTTATTTTTGCGGTGCAAAAGCTTACAGCACCTGGTATTCCCAGGCGGTCTCCCATCCAAGTACTAACCAGGCCCGACCCTGCTTAGCTTCAGAGATCGGACGAGATCGGGCGTTCTCAGGGTAGTATGGCCGTAAGCGAGAATTCCTTTCAAAATTTTGCATTTTATACATGTTGTCTTTATTGTGGCAAATACTTCAATCCAAAAATACGTAACAAGAATCTGAAACTATAACCACAGTCACAAATGTGTCACAACAATCTACAATGCATGATTGAAGTCACAGATATATGACAAATATCAGCAAATGTGTACAATGATTTGTTGGCACATACACATGGTTAAATGCGGACAAAAATCCGTAGATGGGCGACCTGTAAAAACGGGACCTTTTCTTACAGGTGACGTTTGCTACAGTCCTGCCGCGGACGACTCGCAAATGCGTGTGCTGATTTGCAAATGCGTGTCAGGAGACTTGTGTGTGGCTCCGTAGCTACACATTCGGACCACATGGGGGCACTAATATTATACCAGCCCCGTACCACCAATATATACACCAATAACTTGGGGGGGCGTTCACTGCTATCCACCCATGGTCATGTACCATTTATTTGACATTATTTAAATTAAATTGGAATAAATGGAAGAATAAAGTGGAACTAATAAAATAAGAACCAATGATATAACCAGTGAAGCTAAAAAAAATGAATGAAGCTTCTCCACACCTGCTAATTGCCACATTAACTATACTTCCCTTTATTGCATTCAGTAAACACCATTTTTTTAAATTGATTCATTAACTTTTTATTTAGTAAACACTCACTGCACCAACCCAACCGGACTGCATCGGGTCATCTGTCTGCTACACCTGTAGACTACGAGAGTCCCCTTTTGGTCTTAATGTGGAGCTCCGGAGCCACACTCAAGTCTCCAGACACGCATTTGCAAATTGCCACACGCATTTGCGAGTCGTCCACGGCGAGACTGTAGCAACACCCAAAGGCAGGGGACGCTGAATGTTGGCATTTTGTGCTCTCAGCCTGTCAGGCGAATATGTGGAAATTTATAAAAAAGCAGCTCGCATACTTGCTTACATTTGTCAAAAGTTTTTTTTATTTTTGCGGTGCAAAAGCTTACAGCACCTGGTATTCCCAGGCGGTCTCCCATCCAAGTACTAACCAGGCCCGACCCTGCTTAGCTTCCGAGATCGGACGAGATCGGGCGTTCTCAGGGTAGTATGGCCGTAAGCGAGAATTCCTTTCAAAATTTTGCATTTTATACATGTTGTCTTTATTGTGGCAAATACTTCAATCCAAAAATACGTAACAAGAATCTGAAACTATAACCACAGTCACAAATGTGTCACAACAATCTACAATGCATGATTGAAGTCACAGATATATGACAAATATCAGCAAATGTGTACAATGATTTGTTGGCACATACACATGGTTAAATGCGGACAAAAATCCGTAGATGGGCGACCTGTAAAAACGGGACCTTTTCTTACAGGTGACGTTTGCTACAGTCCTGCCGCGGACGACTCGCAAATGCGTGTGCTGATTTGCAAATGCGTGTCAGGAGACTTGTGTGTGGCTCCGTAGCTACACATTCGGACCACATGGGGGCACTAATATTATACCAGCCCCGTACCACCAATATATACACCAATAACTTGGGGGGGCGTTCACTGCTATCCACCCATGGTCATGTACCATTTATTTGACATTATTTAAATTAAATTGGAATAAATGGAAGAATAAAGTGGAACTAATAAAATAAGAACCAATGATATAACCAGTGAAGCTCAAAAAAATGAATGAAGCTTCTCCACACCTGCTAATTGCCACATTAACTATACTTCCCTTTATTGCATTCAGTAAACACCATTTTTTAAAATTGATTCATTAACTTTTTATTTAGTAAACACTCACTGCACCAACCCAACCGGACTGCATCGGGTCATCTGTCTGCTACACCTGTAGACTACGAGAGTCCCCTTTTGGTCTTAATGTGGAGCTCCGGAGCCACACTCAAGTCTCCAGACACGCATTTGCAAATTGCCACACGCATTTGCGAGTCGTCCACGGCGAGACTGTAGCAACACCCAAAGGCAGGGGACGCTGAATTTTGGCATTTTGTGCTCTCAGCCTGTCAGGCGAATATGTGGAAATTTATAAAAAAGCAGCTCGCATACTTGCTTACATTTGTCAAAAGTTTTTTTTATTTTTGCGGTGCAAAAGCTTACAGCACCTGGTATTCCCAGGCGGTCTCCCATCAAAGTACTAACCAGGCCCGACCCTGCTTAGCTTCCGAGATCGGACGAGATCGGGCGTTCTCAGGGTAGTATGGCCGTAAGCGAGAATTCCTTTCAAAATTTTGCATTTTATACATGTTGTCTTTATTGTGGCAAATACTTCAATCCAAAAATACGTAACAAGAATCTGAAACTATAACCACAGTCACAAATGTGTCACAACAATCTACAATGCATGATTGAAGTCACAGATATATGACAAATATCAGCAAATGTGTACAATGATTTGTTGGCACATACACACGGTTAAATGCGGACAAAAATCCGTAGATGGGCGACCTGTAAAAACGGGACCTTTTCTTACAGGTGACGTTTGCTACAGTCCTGCCGCGGACGACTCGCAAATGCGTGTGCTGATTTGCAAATGCGTGTCAGGAGACTTGTGTGTGGCTCCGTAGCTACACATTCGGACCACATGGGGGCACTAATATTATACCAGCCCCGTACCACCAATATATACACCAATAACTTGGGGGGGCGTTCACTGCTATCCACCCATGGTCATGTACCATTTATTTGACATTATTTAAATTAAATTGGAATAAATGGAAGAATAAAGTGGAACTAATAAAATAAGAACCAATGATATAACCAGTGAAGCTAAAAAAAATGAATGAAGCTTCTCCACACCTGCTAATTGCCACATTAACTATACTTCCCTTTATTGCATTCAGTAAACACCATTTTTTTAAATTGATTCATTAACTTTTTATTTAGTAAACACTCACTGCACCAACCCAACCGGACTGCATCGGGTCATCTGTCTGCTACACCTGTAGACTACGAGAGTCCCCTTTTGGTCTTAATGTGGAGCTCCGGAGCCACACTCAAGTCTCCAGACACGCATTTGCAAATTGCCACACGCATTTGCGAGTCGTCCACGGCGAGACTGTAGCAACACCCAAAGGCAGGGGACGCTGAATGTTGGCATTTTGTGCTCTCAGCCTGTCAGGCGAATATGTGGAAATTTATAAAAAAGCAGCTCGCATACTTGCTTACATTTGTCAAAAGTTTTTTTTATTTTTGCGGTGCAAAAGCTTACAGCACCTGGTATTCCCAGGCGGTCTCCCATCCAAGTACTAACCAGGCCCGACCCTGCTTAGCTTCCGAGATCGGACGAGATCGGGCGTTCTCAGGGTAGTATGGCCGTAAGCGAGAATTCCTTTCAAAATTTTGCATTTTATACATGTTGTCTTTATTGTGGCAAATACTTCAATCCAAAAATACGTAACAAGAATCTGAAACTATAACCACAGTCACAAATGTGTCACAACAATCTACAATGCATGATTGAAGTCACAGATATATGACAAATATCAGCAAATGTGTACAATGATTTGTTGGCACATACACATGGTTAAATGCGGACAAAAATCCGTAGATGGGCGACCTGTAAAAACGGGACCTTTTCTTACAGGTGACGTTTGCTACAGTCCTGCCGCGGACGACTCGCAAATGCGTGTGCTGATTTGCAAATGCGTGTCAGGAGACTTGTGTGTGGCTCCGTAGCTACACATTCGGACCACATGGGGGCACTAATATTATACCAGCCCCGTACCACCAATATATACACCAATAACTTGGGGGGGCGTTCACTGCTATCCACCCATGGTCATGTACCATTTATTTGACATTATTTAAATTAAATTGGAATAAATGGAAGAATAAAGTGGAACTAATAAAATAAGAACCAATGATATAACCAGTGAAGCTAAAAAAAATGAATGAAGCTTCTCCACACCTGCTAATTGCCACATTAACTATACTTCCCTTTATTGCATTCAGTAAACACCATTTTTTTAAATTGATTCATTAACTTTTTATTTAGTAAACACTCACTGCACCAACCCAACCGGACTGCATCGGGTCATCTGTCTGCTACACCTGTAGACTACGAGAGTCCCCTTTTGGTCTTAATGTGGAGCTCCGGAGCCACACTCAAGTCTCCAGACACGCATTTGCAAATTGCCACACGCATTTGCGAGTCGTCCACGGCGAGACTGTAGCAACACCCAAAGGCAGGGGACGCTGAATGTTGGCATTTTGTGCTCTCAGCCTGTCAGGCGAATATGTGGAAATTTATAAAAAAGCAGCTCGCATACTTGCTTACATTTGTCAAAAGTTTTTTTTATTTTTGCGGTGCAAAAGCTTACAGCACCTGGTATTCCCAGGCGGTCTCCCATCCAAGTACTAACCAGGCCCGACCCTGCTTAGCTTCCGAGATCGGACGAGATCGGGCGTTCTCAGGGTAGTATGGCCGTAAGCGAGAATTCCTTTCAAAATTTTGCATTTTATACATGTTGTCTTTATTGTGGCAAATACTTCAATCCAAAAATACGTAACAAGAATCTGAAACTATAACCACAGTCACAAATGTGTCACAACAATCTACAATGCATGATTGAAGTCACAGATATATGACAAATATCAGCAAATGTGTACAATGATTTGTTGGCACATACACATGGTTAAATGCGGACAAAAATCCGTAGATGGGCGACCTGTAAAAACGGGACCTTTTCTTACAGGTGACGTTTGCTACAGTCCTGCCGCGGACGACTCGCAAATGCGTGTGCTGATTTGCAAATGCGTGTCAGGAGACTTGTGTGTGGCTCCGTAGCTACACATTCGGACCACATGGGGGCACTAATATTATACCAGCCCCGTACCACCAATATATACACCAATAACTTGGGGGGGCGTTCACTGCTATCCACCCATGGTCATGTACCATTTATTTGACATTATTTAAATTAAATTGGAATAAATGGAAGAATAAAGTGGAACTAATAAAATAAGAACCAATGATATAACCAGTGAAGCTCAAAAAAATGAATGAAGCTTCTCCACACCTGCTAATTGCCACATTAACTATACTTCCCTTTATTGCATTCAGTAAACACCATTTTTTAAAATTGATTCATTAACTTTTTATTTAGTAAACACTCACTGCACCAACCCAACCGGACTGCATCGGGTCATCTGTCTGCTACACCTGTAGACTACGAGAGTCCCCTTTTGGTCTTAATGTGGAGCTCCGGAGCCACACTCAAGTCTCCAGACACGCATTTGCAAATTGCCACACGCATTTGCGAGTCGTCCACGGCGAGACTGTAGCAACACCCAAAGGCAGGGGACGCTGAATTTTGGCATTTTGTGCTCTCAGCCTGTCAGGCGAATATGTGGAAATTTATAAAAAAGCAGCTCGCATACTTGCTTACATTTGTCAAAAGTTTTTTTTATTTTTGCGGTGCAAAAGCTTACAGCACCTGGTATTCCCAGGCGGTCTCCCATCAAAGTACTAACCAGGCCCGACCCTGCTTAGCTTCCGAGATCGGACGAGATCGGGCGTTCTCAGGGTAGTATGGCCGTAAGCGAGAATTCCTTTCAAAATTTTGCATTTTATACATGTTGTCTTTATTGTGGCAAATACTTCAATCCAAAAATACGTAACAAGAATCTGAAACTATAACCACAGTCACAAATGTGTCACAACAATCTACAATGCATGATTGAAGTCACAGATATATGACAAATATCAGCAAATGTGTACAATGATTTGTTGGCACATACACACGGTTAAATGCGGACAAAAATCCGTAGATGGGCGACCTGTAAAAACGGGACCTTTTCTTACAGGTGACGTTTGCTACAGTCCTGCCGCGGACGACTCGCAAATGCGTGTGCTGATTTGCAAATGCGTGTCAGGAGACTTGTGTGTGGCTCCGTAGCTACACATTCGGACCACATGGGGGCACTAATATTATACCAGCCCCGTACCACCAATATATACACCAATAACTTGGGGGGGCGTTCACTGCTATCCACCCATGGTCATGTACCATTTATTTGACATTATTTAAATTAAATTGGAATAAATGGAAGAATAAAGTGGAACTAATAAAATAAGAACCAATGATATAACCAGTGAAGCTAAAAAAAATGAATGAAGCTTCTCCACACCTGCTAATTGCCACATTAACTATACTTCCCTTTATTGCATTCAGTAAACACCATTTTTTTAAATTGATTCATTAACTTTTTATTTAGTAAACACTCACTGCACCAACCCAACCGGACTGCATCGGGTCATCTGTCTGCTACACCTGTAGACTACGAGAGTCCCCTTTTGGTCTTAATGTGGAGCTCCGGAGCCACACTCAAGTCTCCAGACACGCATTTGCAAATTGCCACACGCATTTGCGAGTCGTCCACGGCGAGACTGTAGCAACACCCAAAGGCAGGGGACGCTGAATGTTGGCATTTTGTGCTCTCAGCCTGTCAGGCGAATATGTGGAAATTTATAAAAAAGCAGCTCGCATACTTGCTTACATTTGTCAAAAGTTTTTTTTATTTTTGCGGTGCAAAAGCTTACAGCACCTGGTATTCCCAGGCGGTCTCCCATCCAAGTACTAACCAGGCCCGACCCTGCTTAGCTTCCGAGATCGGACGAGATCGGGCGTTCTCAGGGTAGTATGGCCGTAAGCGAGAATTCCTTTCAAAATTTTGCATTTTATACATGTTGTCTTTATTGTGGCAAATACTTCAATCCAAAAATACGTAACAAGAATCTGAAACTATAACCACAGTCACAAATGTGTCACAACAATCTACAATGCATGATTGAAGTCACAGATATATGACAAATATCAGCAAATGTGTACAATGATTTGTTGGCACATACACATGGTTAAATGCGGACAAAAATCCGTAGATGGGCGACCTGTAAAAACGGGACCTCTTCTTACAGGTGACGTTTGCTACAGTCCTGCCGCGGACGACTCGCAAATGCGTGTGCTGATTTGCAAATGCGTGTCAGGAGACTTGTGTGTGGCTCCGTAGCTACACATTCGGACCACATGGGGGCACTAATATTATACCAGCCCCGTACCACCAATATATACACCAATAACTTGGGGGGGCGTTCACTGCTATCCACCCATGGTCATGTACCATTTATTTGACATTATTTAAATTAAATTGGAATAAATGGAAGAATAAAGTGGAACTAATAAAATAAGAACCAATGATATAACCAGTGAAGCTCAAAAAAATGAATGAAGCTTCTCCACACCTGCTAATTGCCACATTAACTATACTTCCCTTTATTGCATTCAGTAAACACCATTTTTTAAAATTGATTCATTAACTTTTTATTTAGTAAACACTCACTGCACCAACCCAACCGGACTGCATCGGGTCATCTGTCTGCTACACCTGTAGACTACGAGAGTCCCCTTTTGGTCTTAATGTGGAGCTCCGGAGCCACACTCAAGTCTCCAGACACGCATTTGCAAATTGCCACACGCATTTGCGAGTCGTCCACGGCGAGACTGTAGCAACACCCAAAGGCAGGGGACGCTGAATTTTGGCATTTTGTGCTCTCAGCCTGTCAGGCGAATATGTGGAAATTTATAAAAAAGCAGCTCGCATACTTGCTTACATTTGTCAAAAGTTTTTTTTATTTTTGCGGTGCAAAAGCTTACAGCACCTGGTATTCCCAGGCGGTCTCCCATCAAAGTACTAACCAGGCCCGACCCTGCTTAGCTTCCGAGATCGGACGAGATCGGGCGTTCTCAGGGTAGTATGGCCGTAAGCGAGAATTCCTTTCAAAATTTTGCATTTTATACATGTTGTCTTTATTGTGGCAAATACTTCAATCCAAAAATACGTAACAAGAATCTGAAACTATAACCACAGTCACAAATGTGTCACAACAATCTACAATGCATGATTGAAGTCACAGATATATGACAAATATCAGCAAATGTGTACAATGATTTGTTGGCACATACACACGGTTAAATGCGGACAAAAATCCGTAGATGGGCGACCTGTAAAAACGGGACCTTTTCTTACAGGTGACGTTTGCTACAGTCCTGCCGCGGACGACTCGCAAATGCGTGTGCTGATTTGCAAATGCGTGTCAGGAGACTTGTGTGTGGCTCCGTAGCTACACATTCGGACCACATGGGGGCACTAATATTATACCAGCCCCGTACCACCAATATATACACCAATAACTTGGGGGGGCGTTCACTGCTATCCACCCATGGTCATGTACCATTTATTTGACATTATTTAAATTAAATTGGAATAAATGGAAGAATAAAGTGGAACTAATAAAATAAGAACCAATGATATAACCAGTGAAGCTAAAAAAAATGAATGAAGCTTCTCCACACCTGCTAATTGCCACATTAACTATACTTCCCTTTATTGCATTCAGTAAACACCATTTTTTTAAATTGATTCATTAACTTTTTATTTAGTAAACACTCACTGCACCAACCCAACCGGACTGCATCGGGTCATCTGTCTGCTACACCTGTAGACTACGAGAGTCCCCTTTTGGTCTTAATGTGGAGCTCCGGAGCCACACTCAAGTCTCCAGACACGCATTTGCAAATTGCCACACGCATTTGCGAGTCGTCCACGGCGAGACTGTAGCAACACCCAAAGGCAGGGGACGCTGAATGTTGGCATTTTGTGCTCTCAGCCTGTCAGGCGAATATGTGGAAATTTATAAAAAAGCAGCTCGCATACTTGCTTACATTTGTCAAAAGTTTTTTTTATTTTTGCGGTGCAAAAGCTTACAGCACCTGGTATTCCCAGGCGGTCTCCCATCCAAGTACTAACCAGGCCCGACCCTGCTTAGCTTCCGAGATCGGACGAGATCGGGCGTTCTCAGGGTAGTATGGCCGTAAGCGAGAATTCCTTTCAAAATTTTGCATTTTATACATGTTGTCTTTATTGTGGCAAATACTTCAATCCAAAAATACGTAACAAGAATCTGAAACTATAACCACAGTCACAAATGTGTCACAACAATCTACAATGCATGATTGAAGTCACAGATATATGACAAATATCAGCAAATGTGTACAATGATTTGTTGGCACATACACATGGTTAAATGCGGACAAAAATCCGTAGATGGGCGACCTGTAAAAACGGGACCTTTTCTTACAGGTGACGTTTGCTACAGTCCTGCCGCGGACGACTCGCAAATGCGTGTGCTGATTTGCAAATGCGTGTCAGGAGACTTGTGTGTGGCTCCGTAGCTACACATTCGGACCACATGGGGGCACTAATATTATACCAGCCCCGTACCACCAATATATACACCAATAACTTGGGGGGGCGTTCACTGCTATCCACCCATGGTCATGTACCATTTATTTGACATTATTTAAATTAAATTGGAATAAATGGAAGAATAAAGTGGAACTAATAAAATAAGAACCAATGATATAACCAGTGAAGCTAAAAAAAATGAATGAAGCTTCTCCACACCTGCTAATTGCCACATTAACTATACTTCCCTTTATTGCATTCAGTAAACACCATTTTTTTAAATTGATTCATTAACTTTTTATTTAGTAAACACTCACTGCACCAACCCAACCGGACTGCATCGGGTCATCTGTCTGCTACACCTGTAGACTACGAGAGTCCCCTTTTGGTCTTAATGTGGAGCTCCGGAGCCACACTCAAGTCTCCAGACACGCATTTGCAAATTGCCACACGCATTTGCGAGTCGTCCACGGCGAGACTGTAGCAACACCCAAAGGCAGGGGACGCTGAATGTTGGCATTTTGTGCTCTCAGCCTGTCAGGCGAATATGTGGAAATTTATAAAAAAGCAGCTCGCATACTTGCTTACATTTGTCAAAAGTTTTTTTTATTTTTGCGGTGCAAAAGCTTACAGCACCTGGTATTCCCAGGCGGTCTCCCATCCAAGTACTAACCAGGCCCGACCCTGCTTAGCTTCCGAGATCGGACGAGATCGGGCGTTCTCAGGGTAGTATGGCCGTAAGCGAGAATTCCTTTCAAAATTTTGCATTTTATACATGTTGTCTTTATTGTGGCAAATACTTCAATCCAAAAATACGTAACAAGAATCTGAAACTATAACCACAGTCACAAATGTGTCACAACAATCTACAATGCATGATTGAAGTCACAGATATATGACAAATATCAGCAAATGTGTACAATGATTTGTTGGCACATACACATGGTTAAATGCGGACAAAAATCCGTAGATGGGCGACCTGTAAAAACGGGACCTTTTCTTACAGGTGACGTTTGCTACAGTCCTGCCGCGGACGACTCGCAAATGCGTGTGCTGATTTGCAAATGCGTGTCAGGAGACTTGTGTGTGGCTCCGTAGCTACACATTCGGACCACATGGGGGCACTAATATTATACCAGCCCCGTACCACCAATATATACACCAATAACTTGGGGGGGCGTTCACTGCTATCCACCCATGGTCATGTACCATTTATTTGACATTATTTAAATTAAATTGGAATAAATGGAAGAATAAAGTGGAACTAATAAAATAAGAACCAATGATATAACCAGTGAAGCTCAAAAAAATGAATGAAGCTTCTCCACACCTGCTAATTGCCACATTAACTATACTTCCCTTTATTGCATTCAGTAAACACCATTTTTTAAAATTGATTCATTAACTTTTTATTTAGTAAACACTCACTGCACCAACCCAACCGGACTGCATCGGGTCATCTGTCTGCTACACCTGTAGACTACGAGAGTCCCCTTTTGGTCTTAATGTGGAGCTCCGGAGCCACACTCAAGTCTCCAGACACGCATTTGCAAATTGCCACACGCATTTGCGAGTCGTCCACGGCGAGACTGTAGCAACACCCAAAGGCAGGGGACGCTGAATTTTGGCATTTTGTGCTCTCAGCCTGTCAGGCGAATATGTGGAAATTTATAAAAAAGCAGCTCGCATACTTGCTTACATTTGTCAAAAGTTTTTTTTATTTTTGCGGTGCAAAAGCTTACAGCACCTGGTATTCCCAGGCGGTCTCCCATCAAAGTACTAACCAGGCCCGACCCTGCTTAGCTTCCGAGATCGGACGAGATCGGGCGTTCTCAGGGTAGTATGGCCGTAAGCGAGAATTCCTTTCAAAATTTTGCATTTTATACATGTTGTCTTTATTGTGGCAAATACTTCAATCCAAAAATACGTAACAAGAATCTGAAACTATAACCACAGTCACAAATGTGTCACAACAATCTACAATGCATGATTGAAGTCACAGATATATGACAAATATCAGCAAATGTGTACAATGATTTGTTGGCACATACACACGGTTAAATGCGGACAAAAATCCGTAGATGGGCGACCTGTAAAAACGGGACCTTTTCTTACAGGTGACGTTTGCTACAGTCCTGCCGCGGACGACTCGCAAATGCGTGTGCTGATTTGCAAATGCGTGTCAGGAGACTTGTGTGTGGCTCCGTAGCTACACATTCGGACCACATGGGGGCACTAATATTATACCAGCCCCGTACCACCAATATATACACCAATAACTTGGGGGGGCGTTCACTGCTATCCACCCATGGTCATGTACCATTTATTTGACATTATTTAAATTAAATTGGAATAAATGGAAGAATAAAGTGGAACTAATAAAATAAGAACCAATGATATAACCAGTGAAGCTAAAAAAAATGAATGAAGCTTCTCCACACCTGCTAATTGCCACATTAACTATACTTCCCTTTATTGCATTCAGTAAACACCATTTTTTTAAATTGATTCATTAACTTTTTATTTAGTAAACACTCACTGCACCAACCCAACCGGACTGCATCGGGTCATCTGTCTGCTACACCTGTAGACTACGAGAGTCCCCTTTTGGTCTTAATGTGGAGCTCCGGAGCCACACTCAAGTCTCCAGACACGCATTTGCAAATTGCCACACGCATTTGCGAGTCGTCCACGGCGAGACTGTAGCAACACCCAAAGGCAGGGGACGCTGAATGTTGGCATTTTGTGCTCTCAGCCTGTCAGGCGAATATGTGGAAATTTATAAAAAAGCAGCTCGCATACTTGCTTACATTTGTCAAAAGTTTTTTTTATTTTTGCGGTGCAAAAGCTTACAGCACCTGGTATTCCCAGGCGGTCTCCCATCCAAGTACTAACCAGGCCCGACCCTGCTTAGCTTCCGAGATCGGACGAGATCGGGCGTTCTCAGGGTAGTATGGCCGTAAGCGAGAATTCCTTTCAAAATTTTGCATTTTATACATGTTGTCTTTATTGTGGCAAATACTTCAATCCAAAAATACGTAACAAGAATCTGAAACTATAACCACAGTCACAAATGTGTCACAACAATCTACAATGCATGATTGAAGTCACAGATATATGACAAATATCAGCAAATGTGTACAATGATTTGTTGGCACATACACATGGTTAAATGCGGACAAAAATCCGTAGATGGGCGACCTGTAAAAACTGGACCTTTTCTTACAGGTGACGTTTGCTACAGTCCTGCCGCGGACGACTCGCAAATGCGTGTGCTGATTTGCAAATGCGTGTCAGGAGACTTGTGTGTGGCTCCGTAGCTACACATTCGGACCACATGGGGGCACTAATATTATACCAGCCCCGTACCACCAATATATACACCAATAACTTGGGGGGGCGTTCACTGCTATCCACCCATGGTCATGTACCATTTATTTGACATTATTTAAATTAAATTGGAATAAATGGAAGAATAAAGTGGAACTAATAAAATAAGAACCAATGATATAACCAGTGAAGCTAAAAAAAATGAATGAAGCTTCTCCACACCTGCTAATTGCCACATTAACTATACTTCCCTTTATTGCATTCAGTAAACACCATTTTTTTAAATTGATTCATTAACTTTTTATTTAGTAAACACTCACTGCACCAACCCAACCGGACTGCATCGGGTCATCTGTCTGCTACACCTGTAGACTACGAGAGTCCCCTTTTGGTCTTAATGTGGAGCTCCGGAGCCACACTCAAGTCTCCAGACACGCATTTGCAAATTGCCACACGCATTTGCGAGTCGTCCACGGCGAGACTGTAGCAACACCCAAAGGCAGGGGACGCTGAATGTTGGCATTTTGTGCTCTCAGCCTGTCAGGCGAATATGTGGAAATTTATAAAAAAGCAGCTCGCATACTTGCTTACATTTGTCAAAAGTTTTTTTTATTTTTGCGGTGCAAAAGCTTACAGCACCTGGTATTCCCAGGCGGTCTCCCATCCAAGTACTAACCAGGCCCGACCCTGCTTAGCTTCCGAGATCGGACGAGATCGGGCGTTCTCAGGGTAGTATGGCCGTAAGCGAGAATTCCTTTCAAAATTTTGCATTTTATACATGTTGTCTTTATTGTGGCAAATACTTCAATCCAAAAATACGTAACAAGAATCTGAAACTATAACCACAGTCACAAATGTGTCACAACAATCTACAATGCATGATTGAAGTCACAGATATATGACAAATATCAGCAAATGTGTACAATGATTTGTTGGCACATACACATGGTTAAATGCGGACAAAAATCCGTAGATGGGCGACCTGTAAAAACTGGACCTTTTCTTACAGGTGACGTTTGCTACAGTCCTGCCGCGGACGACTCGCAAATGCGTGTGCTGATTTGCAAATGCGTGTCAGGAGACTTGTGTGTGGCTCCGTAGCTACACATTCGGACCACATGGGGGCACTAATATTATACCAGCCCCGTACCACCAATATATACACCAATAACTTGGGGGGGCGTTCACTGCTATCCACCCATGGTCATGTACCATTTATTTGACATTATTTAAATTAAATTGGAATAAATGGAAGAATAAAGTGGAACTAATAAAATAAGAACCAATGATATAACCAGTGAAGCTAAAAAAAATGAATGAAGCTTCTCCACACCTGCTAATTGCCACATTAACTATACTTCCCTTTATTGCATTCAGTAAACACCATTTTTTTAAATTGATTCATTAACTTTTTATTTAGTAAACACTCACTGCACCAACCCAACCGGACTGCATCGGGTCATCTGTCTGCTACACCTGTAGACTACGAGAGTCCCCTTTTGGTCTTAATGTGGAGCTCCGGAGCCACACTCAAGTCTCCAGACACGCATTTGCAAATTGCCACACGCATTTGCGAGTCGTCCACGGCGAGACTGTAGCAACACCCAAAGGCAGGGGACGCTGAATGTTGGCATTTTGTGCTCTCAGCCTGTCAGGCGAATATGTGGGAATTTATAAAAAAGCAGCTCGCATACTTGCTTACATTTGTCAAAAGTTTTTTTTATTTTTGCGGTGCAAAAGCTTACAGCACCTGGTATTCCCAGGCGGTCTCCCATCCAAGTACTAACCAGGCCCGACCCTGCTTAGCTTCAGAGATCGGACGAGATCGGGCGTTCTCAGGGTAGTATGGCCGTAAGCGAGAATTCCTTTCAAAATTTTGCATTTTATACATGTTGTCTTTATTGTGGCAAATACTTCAATCCAAAAATACGTAACAAGAATCTGAAACTATAACCACAGTCACAAATGTGTCACAACAATCTACAATGCATGATTGAAGTCACAGATATATGACAAATATCAGCAAATGTGTACAATGATTTGTTGGCACATACACATGGTTAAATGCGGACAAAAATCCGTAGATGGGCGACCTGTAAAAACGGGACCTTTTCTTACAGGTGACGTTTGCTACAGTCCTGCCGCGGACGACTCGCAAATGCGTGTGCTGATTTGCAAATGCGTGTCAGGAGACTTGTGTGTGGCTCCGTAGCTACACATTCGGACCACATGGGGGCACTAATATTATACCAGCCCCGTACCACCAATATATACACCAATAACTTGGGGGGGCGTTCACTGCTATCCACCCGTGGTCATGTACCATTTATTTGACATTATTTAAATTAAATTGGAATAAATGGAAGAATAAAGTGGAACTAATAAAATAAGAACCAATGATATAACCAGTGAAGCTCAAAAAAATGAATGAAGCTTCTCCACACCTGCTAATTGCCACATTAACTATACTTCCCTTTATTGCATTCAGTAAACACCATTTTTTAAAATTGATTCATTAACTTTTTATTTAGTAAACACTCACTGCACCAACCCAACCGGACTGCATCGGGTCATCTGTCTGCTACACCTGTAGACTACGAGAGTCCCCTTTTGGTCTTAATGTGGAGCTCCGGAGCCACACTCAAGTCTCCAGACACGCATTTGCAAATTGCCACACGCATTTGCGAGTCGTCCACGGCGAGACTGTAGCAACACCCAAAGGCAGGGGACGCTGAATTTTGGCATTTTGTGCTCTCAGCCTGTCAGGCGAATATGTGGAAATTTATAAAAAAGCAGCTCGCATACTTGCTTACATTTGTCAAAAGTTTTTTTTATTTTTGCGGTGCAAAAGCTTACAGCACCTGGTATTCCCAGGCGGTCTCCCATCAAAGTACTAACCAGGCCCGACCCTGCTTAGCTTCCGAGATCGGACGAGATCGGGCGTTCTCAGGGTAGTATGGCCGTAAGCGAGAATTCCTTTCAAAATTTTGCATTTTATACATGTTGTCTTTATTGTGGCAAATACTTCAATCCAAAAATACGTAACAAGAATCTGAAACTATAACCACAGTCACAAATGTGTCACAACAATCTACAATGCATGATTGAAGTCACAGATATATGACAAATATCAGCAAATGTGTACAATGATTTGTTGGCACATACACACGGTTAAATGCGGACAAAAATCCGTAGATGGGCGACCTGTAAAAACGGGACCTTTTCTTACAGGTGACGTTTGCTACAGTCCTGCCGCGGACGACTCGCAAATGCGTGTGCTGATTTGCAAATGCGTGTCAGGAGACTTGTGTGTGGCTCCGTAGCTACACATTCGGACCACATGGGGGCACTAATATTATACCAGCCCCGTACCACCAATATATACACCAATAACTTGGGGGGGCGTTCACTGCTATCCACCCATGGTCATGTACCATTTATTTGACATTATTTAAATTAAATTGGAATAAATGGAAGAATAAAGTGGAACTAATAAAATAAGAACCAATGATATAACCAGTGAAGCTAAAAAAAATGAATGAAGCTTCTCCACACCTGCTAATTGCCACATTAACTATACTTCCCTTTATTGCATTCAGTAAACACCATTTTTTTAAATTGATTCATTAACTTTTTATTTAGTAAACACTCACTGCACCAACCCAACCGGACTGCATCGGGTCATCTGTCTGCTACACCTGTAGACTACGAGAGTCCCCTTTTGGTCTTAATGTGGAGCTCCGGAGCCACACTCAAGTCTCCAGACACGCATTTGCAAATTGCCACACGCATTTGCGAGTCGTCCACGGCGAGACTGTAGCAACACCCAAAGGCAGGGGACGCTGAATGTTGGCATTTTGTGCTCTCAGCCTGTCAGGCGAATATGTGGAAATTTATAAAAAAGCAGCTCGCATACTTGCTTACATTTGTCAAAAGTTTTTTTTATTTTTGCGGTGCAAAAGCTTACAGCACCTGGTATTCCCAGGCGGTCTCCCATCCAAGTACTAACCAGGCCCGACCCTGCTTAGCTTCCGAGATCGGACGAGATCGGGCGTTCTCAGGGTAGTATGGCCGTAAGCGAGAATTCCTTTCAAAATTTTGCATTTTATACATGTTGTCTTTATTGTGGCAAATACTTCAATCCAAAAATACGTAACAAGAATCTGAAACTATAACCACAGTCACAAATGTGTCACAACAATCTACAATGCATGATTGAAGTCACAGATATATGACAAATATCAGCAAATGTGTACAATGATTTGTTGGCACATACACATGGTTAAATGCGGACAAAAATCCGTAGATGGGCGACCTGTAAAAACGGGACCTTTTCTTACAGGTGACGTTTGCTACAGTCCTGCCGCGGACGACTCGCAAATGCGTGTGCTGATTTGCAAATGCGTGTCAGGAGACTTGTGTGTGGCTCCGTAGCTACACATTCGGACCACATGGGGGCACTAATATTATACCAGCCCCGTACCACCAATATATACACCAATAACTTGGGGGGGCGTTCACTGCTATCCACCCATGGTCATGTACCATTTATTTGACATTATTTAAATTAAATTGGAATAAATGGAAGAATAAAGTGGAACTAATAAAATAAGAACCAATGATATAACCAGTGAAGCTAAAAAAAATGAATGAAGCTTCTCCACACCTGCTAATTGCCACATTAACTATACTTCCCTTTATTGCATTCAGTAAACACCATTTTTTTAAATTGATTCATTAACTTTTTATTTAGTAAACACTCACTGCACCAACCCAACCGGACTGCATCGGGTCATCTGTCTGCTACACCTGTAGACTACGAGAGTCCCCTTTTGGTCTTAATGTGGAGCTCCGGAGCCACACTCAAGTCTCCAGACACGCATTTGCAAATTGCCACACGCATTTGCGAGTCGTCCACGGCGAGACTGTAGCAACACCCAAAGGCAGGGGACGCTGAATGTTGGCATTTTGTGCTCTCAGCCTGTCAGGCGAATATGTGGAAATTTATAAAAAAGCAGCTCGCATACTTGCTTACATTTGTCAAAAGTTTTTTTTATTTTTGCGGTGCAAAAGCTTACAGCACCTGGTATTCCCAGGCGGTCTCCCATCCAAGTACTAACCAGGCCCGACCCTGCTTAGCTTCCGAGATCGGACGAGATCGGGCGTTCTCAGGGTAGTATGGCCGTAAGCGAGAATTCCTTTCAAAATTTTGCATTTTATACATGTTGTCTTTATTGTGGCAAATACTTCAATCCAAAAATACGTAACAAGAATCTGAAACTATAACCACAGTCACAAATGTGTCACAACAATCTACAATGCATGATTGAAGTCACAGATATATGACAAATATCAGCAAATGTGTACAATGATTTGTTGGCACATACACATGGTTAAATGCGGACAAAAATCCGTAGATGGGCGACCTGTAAAAACGGGACCTTTTCTTACAGGTGACGTTTGCTACAGTCCTGCCGCGGACGACTCGCAAATGCGTGTGCTGATTTGCAAATGCGTGTCAGGAGACTTGTGTGTGGCTCCGTAGCTACACATTCGGACCACATGGGGGCACTAATATTATACCAGCCCCGTACCACCAATATATACACCAATAACTTGGGGGGGCGTTCACTGCTATCCACCCATGGTCATGTACCATTTATTTGACATTATTTAAATTAAATTGGAATAAATGGAAGAATAAAGTGGAACTAATAAAATAAGAACCAATGATATAACCAGTGAAGCTCAAAAAAATGAATGAAGCTTCTCCACACCTGCTAATTGCCACATTAACTATACTTCCCTTTATTGCATTCAGTAAACACCATTTTTTAAAATTGATTCATTAACTTTTTATTTAGTAAACACTCACTGCACCAACCCAACCGGACTGCATCGGGTCATCTGTCTGCTACACCTGTAGACTACGAGAGTCCCCTTTTGGTCTTAATGTGGAGCTCCGGAGCCACACTCAAGTCTCCAGACACGCATTTGCAAATTGCCACACGCATTTGCGAGTCGTCCACGGCGAGACTGTAGCAACACCCAAAGGCAGGGGACGCTGAATTTTGGCATTTTGTGCTCTCAGCCTGTCAGGCGAATATGTGGAAATTTATAAAAAAGCAGCTCGCATACTTGCTTACATTTGTCAAAAGTTTTTTTTATTTTTGCGGTGCAAAAGCTTACAGCACCTGGTATTCCCAGGCGGTCTCCCATCAAAGTACTAACCAGGCCCGACCCTGCTTAGCTTCCGAGATCGGACGAGATCGGGCGTTCTCAGGGTAGTATGGCCGTAAGCGAGAATTCCTTTCAAAATTTTGCATTTTATACATGTTGTCTTTATTGTGGCAAATACTTCAATCCAAAAATACGTAACAAGAATCTGAAACTATAACCACAGTCACAAATGTGTCACAACAATCTACAATGCATGATTGAAGTCACAGATATATGACAAATATCAGCAAATGTGTACAATGATTTGTTGGCACATACACACGGTTAAATGCGGACAAAAATCCGTAGATGGGCGACCTGTAAAAACGGGACCTTTTCTTACAGGTGACGTTTGCTACAGTCCTGCCGCGGACGACTCGCAAATGCGTGTGCTGATTTGCAAATGCGTGTCAGGAGACTTGTGTGTGGCTCCGTAGCTACACATTCGGACCACATGGGGGCACTAATATTATACCAGCCCCGTACCACCAATATATACACCAATAACTTGGGGGGGCGTTCACTGCTATCCACCCATGGTCATGTACCATTTATTTGACATTATTTAAATTAAATTGGAATAAATGGAAGAATAAAGTGGAACTAATAAAATAAGAACCAATGATATAACCAGTGAAGCTAAAAAAAATGAATGAAGCTTCTCCACACCTGCTAATTGCCACATTAACTATACTTCCCTTTATTGCATTCAGTAAACACCATTTTTTTAAATTGATTCATTAACTTTTTATTTAGTAAACACTCACTGCACCAACCCAACCGGACTGCATCGGGTCATCTGTCTGCTACACCTGTAGACTACGAGAGTCCCCTTTTGGTCTTAATGTGGAGCTCCGGAGCCACACTCAAGTCTCCAGACACGCATTTGCAAATTGCCACACGCATTTGCGAGTCGTCCACGGCGAGACTGTAGCAACACCCAAAGGCAGGGGACGCTGAATGTTGGCATTTTGTGCTCTCAGCCTGTCAGGCGAATATGTGGAAATTTATAAAAAAGCAGCTCGCATACTTGCTTACATTTGTCAAAAGTTTTTTTTATTTTTGCGGTGCAAAAGCTTACAGCACCTGGTATTCCCAGGCGGTCTCCCATCCAAGTACTAACCAGGCCCGACCCTGCTTAGCTTCCGAGATCGGACGAGATCGGGCGTTCTCAGGGTAGTATGGCCGTAAGCGAGAATTCCTTTCAAAATTTTGCATTTTATACATGTTGTCTTTATTGTGGCAAATACTTCAATCCAAAAATACGTAACAAGAATCTGAAACTATAACCACAGTCACAAATGTGTCACAACAATCTACAATGCATGATTGAAGTCACAGATATATGACAAATATCAGCAAATGTGTACAATGATTTGTTGGCACATACACATGGTTAAATGCGGACAAAAATCCGTAGATGGGCGACCTGTAAAAACTGGACCTTTTCTTACAGGTGACGTTTGCTACAGTCCTGCCGCGGACGACTCGCAAATGCGTGTGCTGATTTGCAAATGCGTGTCAGGAGACTTGTGTGTGGCTCCGTAGCTACACATTCGGACCACATGGGGGCACTAATATTATACCAGCCCCGTACCACCAATATATACACCAATAACTTGGGGGGGCGTTCACTGCTATCCACCCATGGTCATGTACCATTTATTTGACATTATTTAAATTAAATTGGAATAAATGGAAGAATAAAGTGGAACTAATAAAATAAGAACCAATGATATAACCAGTGAAGCTAAAAAAAATGAATGAAGCTTCTCCACACCTGCTAATTGCCACATTAACTATACTTCCCTTTATTGCATTCAGTAAACACCATTTTTTTAAATTGATTCATTAACTTTTTATTTAGTAAACACTCACTGCACCAACCCAACCGGACTGCATCGGGTCATCTGTCTGCTACACCTGTAGACTACGAGAGTCCCCTTTTGGTCTTAATGTGGAGCTCCGGAGCCACACTCAAGTCTCCAGACACGCATTTGCAAATTGCCACACGCATTTGCGAGTCGTCCACGGCGAGACTGTAGCAACACCCAAAGGCAGGGGACGCTGAATGTTGGCATTTTGTGCTCTCAGCCTGTCAGGCGAATATGTGGGAATTTATAAAAAAGCAGCTCGCATACTTGCTTACATTTGTCAAAAGTTTTTTTTATTTTTGCGGTGCAAAAGCTTACAGCACCTGGTATTCCCAGGCGGTCTCCCATCCAAGTACTAACCAGGCCCGACCCTGCTTAGCTTCAGAGATCGGACGAGATCGGGCGTTCTCAGGGTAGTATGGCCGTAAGCGAGAATTCCTTTCAAAATTTTGCATTTTATACATGTTGTCTTTATTGTGGCAAATACTTCAATCCAAAAATACGTAACAAGAATCTGAAACTATAACCACAGTCACAAATGTGTCACAACAATCTACAATGCATGATTGAAGTCACAGATATATGACAAATATCAGCAAATGTGTACAATGATTTGTTGGCACATACACATGGTTAAATGCGGACAAAAATCCGTAGATGGGCGACCTGTAAAAACGGGACCTTTTCTTACAGGTGACGTTTGCTACAGTCCTGCCGCGGACGACTCGCAAATGCGTGTGCTGATTTGCAAATGCGTGTCAGGAGACTTGTGTGTGGCTCCGTAGCTACACATTCGGACCACATGGGGGCACTAATATTATACCAGCCCCGTACCACCAATATATACACCAATAACTTGGGGGGGCGTTCACTGCTATCCACCCATGGTCATGTACCATTTATTTGACATTATTTAAATTAAATTGGAATAAATGGAAGAATAAAGTGGAACTAATAAAATAAGAACCAATGATATAACCAGTGAAGCTCAAAAAAATGAATGAAGCTTCTCCACACCTGCTAATTGCCACATTAACTATACTTCCCTTTATTGCATTCAGTAAACACCATTTTTTAAAATTGATTCATTAACTTTTTATTTAGTAAACACTCACTGCACCAACCCAACCGGACTGCATCGGGTCATCTGTCTGCTACACCTGTAGACTACGAGAGTCCCCTTTTGGTCTTAATGTGGAGCTCCGGAGCCACACTCAAGTCTCCAGACACGCATTTGCAAATTGCCACACGCATTTGCGAGTCGTCCACGGCGAGACTGTAGCAACACCCAAAGGCAGGGGACGCTGAATTTTGGCATTTTGTGCTCTCAGCCTGTCAGGCGAATATGTGGAAATTTATAAAAAAGCAGCTCGCATACTTGCTTACATTTGTCAAAAGTTTTTTTTATTTTTGCGGTGCAAAAGCTTACAGCACCTGGTATTCCCAGGCGGTCTCCCATCAAAGTACTAACCAGGCCCGACCCTGCTTAGCTTCCGAGATCGGACGAGATCGGGCGTTCTCAGGGTAGTATGGCCGTAAGCGAGAATTCCTTTCAAAATTTTGCATTTTATACATGTTGTCTTTATTGTGGCAAATACTTCAATCCAAAAATACGTAACAAGAATCTGAAACTATAACCACAGTCACAAATGTGTCACAACAATCTACAATGCATGATTGAAGTCACAGATATATGACAAATATCAGCAAATGTGTACAATGATTTGTTGGCACATACACACGGTTAAATGCGGACAAAAATCCGTAGATGGGCGACCTGTAAAAACGGGACCTTTTCTTACAGGTGACGTTTGCTACAGTCCTGCCGCGGACGACTCGCAAATGCGTGTGCTGATTTGCAAATGCGTGTCAGGAGACTTGTGTGTGGCTCCGTAGCTACACATTCGGACCACATGGGGGCACTAATATTATACCAGCCCCGTACCACCAATATATACACCAATAACTTGGGGGGGCGTTCACTGCTATCCACCCATGGTCATGTACCATTTATTTGACATTATTTAAATTAAATTGGAATAAATGGAAGAATAAAGTGGAACTAATAAAATAAGAACCAATGATATAACCAGTGAAGCTAAAAAAAATGAATGAAGCTTCTCCACACCTGCTAATTGCCACATTAACTATACTTCCCTTTATTGCATTCAGTAAACACCATTTTTTTAAATTGATTCATTAACTTTTTATTTAGTAAACACTCACTGCACCAACCCAACCGGACTGCATCGGGTCATCTGTCTGCTACACCTGTAGACTACGAGAGTCCCCTTTTGGTCTTAATGTGGAGCTCCGGAGCCACACTCAAGTCTCCAGACACGCATTTGCAAATTGCCACACGCATTTGCGAGTCGTCCACGGCGAGACTGTAGCAACACCCAAAGGCAGGGGACGCTGAATGTTGGCATTTTGTGCTCTCAGCCTGTCAGGCGAATATGTGGAAATTTATAAAAAAGCAGCTCGCATACTTGCTTACATTTGTCAAAAGTTTTTTTTATTTTTGCGGTGCAAAAGCTTACAGCACCTGGTATTCCCAGGCGGTCTCCCATCCAAGTACTAACCAGGCCCGACCCTGCTTAGCTTCCGAGATCGGACGAGATCGGGCGTTCTCAGGGTAGTATGGCCGTAAGCGAGAATTCCTTTCAAAATTTTGCATTTTATACATGTTGTCTTTATTGTGGCAAATACTTCAATCCAAAAATACGTAACAAGAATCTGAAACTATAACCACAGTCACAAATGTGTCACAACAATCTACAATGCATGATTGAAGTCACAGATATATGACAAATATCAGCAAATGTGTACAATGATTTGTTGGCACATACACATGGTTAAATGCGGACAAAAATCCGTAGATGGGCGACCTGTAAAAACGGGACCTTTTCTTACAGGTGACGTTTGCTACAGTCCTGCCGCGGACGACTCGCAAATGCGTGTGCTGATTTGCAAATGCGTGTCAGGAGACTTGTGTGTGGCTCCGTAGCTACACATTCGGACCACATGGGGGCACTAATATTATACCAGCCCCGTACCACCAATATATACACCAATAACTTGGGGGGGGGGCGTTCACTGCTATCCACCCATGGTCATGTACCATTTATTTGACATTATTTAAATTAAATTGGAATAAATGGAAGAATAAAGTGGAACTAATAAAATAAGAACCAATGATATAACCAGTGAAGCTAAAAAAAATGAATGAAGCTTCTCCACACCTGCTAATTGCCACATTAACTATACTTCCCTTTATTGCATTCAGTAAACACCATTTTTTTAAATTGATTCATTAACTTTTTATTTAGTAAACACTCACTGCACCAACCCAACCGGACTGCATCGGGTCATCTGTCTGCTACACCTGTAGACTACGAGAGTCCCCTTTTGGTCTTAATGTGGAGCTCCGGAGCCACACTCAAGTCTCCAGACACGCATTTGCAAATTGCCACACGCATTTGCGAGTCGTCCACGGCGAGACTGTAGCAACACCCAAAGGCAGGGGACGCTGAATGTTGGCATTTTGTGCTCTCAGCCTGTCAGGCGAATATGTGGAAATTTATAAAAAAGCAGCTCGCATACTTGCTTACATTTGTCAAAAGTTTTTTTTATTTTTGCGGTGCAAAAGCTTACAGCACCTGGTATTCCCAGGCGGTCTCCCATCCAAGTACTAACCAGGCCCGACCCTGCTTAGCGTCCGAGATCGGACGAGATCGGGCGTTCTCAGGGTAGTATGGCCGTAAGCGAGAATTCCTTTCAAAATTTTGCATTTTATACATGTTGTCTTTATTGTGGCAAATACTTCAATCCAAAAATACGTAACAAGAATCTGAAACTATAACCACAGTCACAAATGTGTCACAACAATCTACAATGCATGATTGAAGTCACAGATATATGACAAATATCAGCAAATGTGTACAATGATTTGTTGGCACATACACATGGTTAAATGCGGACAAAAATCCGTAGATGGGCGACCTGTAAAAACGGGACCTTTTCTTACAGGTGACGTTTGCTACAGTCCTGCCGCGGACGACTCGCAAATGCGTGTGCTGATTTGCAAATGCGTGTCAGGAGACTTGTGTGTGGCTCCGTAGCTACACATTCGGACCACATGGGGGGCACTAATGTTATACCAGCCCCGTACCACCAATATATACACCAATAACGTGGGGGGGCGTTCACTGCTATCCACCCATGGTCATGTCCCATTTATTTGACATTATTTAAATTAAATTGGAATAAATGGAAGAATAAAGTGGAACTAATAAAATAAGAACCAATTATATCACCAGTGAAGCTAAAAAAAATGAATGAAGCTTCTCCACACCTGCTAATTGCCACATTAACTATACTTCCCTTTATTGCATTCAGTAAACACCATTTTTTAAAATTGATTCATTAACTTTTTATTTAGTAAACACTCACTGCACCAACCCAACCGGACTGCATCGGGTCATCTGTCTGCTACACCTGTAGACTACGAGAGTCCCCTTTTGGTCTTAATGTGTGGCTCCGGAGCCACAGTCAAGTCTCCAGACACGCATTTGCAAATTGCCACACGCATTTGCGAGTCGTCCACGGCGAGACTGTAGCAACACCCAAAGGCAGGGGACGCTGAATGTTGGCAATTTGTGCTCTCAGCCTGTCAGGCGAATATGTGGAAATTTATAAAAAAGCAGCTCGCATACTTGCTTAGATTTGTCAACCGTATCCGTCTCTTTTCCCAGCGCTATTCTCAGTTTAACACTGGCCCCCTCCACCAATGGGGTGTCATCGCTTGGCTTCTTTTCCTCCACCTCCAGGGTCGGATGAGCATTAAGGCCACAACCTGCCGTTCCCCTATGCAGGATCCTCCATTTGCTCCTCACCTGCTCTGCCGTTCTGCCTCCTCCCATCACTTTCGCAACCAGCCGATATGTATTCATGCTTGTTCCGTTCAACGATACCAAGTCCCACAATGTACAAGCTTCTTGAGAGGACCATAGCTTAGAGTTCTTGAAGCGCTCTCCATCCTTCCTCTTTATCTTTGATTTCTCCGCATTCCACAGTAGTGGGTGCGCCAGTCTCTTGTGTTGCGATAAACCCAATTTCTTTGCAAAACTCTTTCCACAGGTTCTGCATCCGTGGCTCAGTCCATGAACTGTATTTCTACTATTATTACACTTAGGTACGTGACAAGCTATGGCGTGGGCATTAGCGGCCATCTTCCCGCATTTGCTGCACTTGTACCATACGGTTTTCCTCCCATGCCTTGACTTCAAGTGCCTATCAAGCGTCCACACGCCCATTACAAACATGCCGCACCAGTCACAAGTCTTCTTCAGTAATGGGATCACAATCACCACGCTTCTCGGAGATCGGGTAATCATTTGGCTTTTTGGGGACCTCGGAGACAACCTTGTACTTGGGCTCTTTAGCATGAATACTTTCCCTCTAGGCGACAGATTTTCGGCCGGGGCCGGATTGGGTGCACACACGACTCCTTCCCGTTCTACTCTCATTGGCGAACTTTCGGGAGTCATTAATTCTGCAACCCGTGAGGGCATCCCAGGAGCATTACCAGTCGAGGTCCACCCGCTCCCACGGCTCTCCTGATCGCTCTCCTGAGGCCGCATAATTGGTGGAACGGACTTCCGAGTCGGGGAGTTTTTGCATCCAGTTTGGTTCATGACGAACCTTTTTGTTAGGACCCTCATGTCTAACTCCAGAGGGTGGGTCGAAACCCCCCTGAAGCGCTTTCCCGGCCTGCTGCTGGCCTTCTACCACTCGTCCATCGAGAGCCTGCTGACGTACTGTGTCTCCACCTGGTACAGCGGCTGCACTGAGGCCGACAGAGTGAGGCTCCAGAGGACAGTCAAAACAGCGCAAAGGATTATTGGCTGCCCTCTCCCCCCACTGACGGACATCTACACCGCCCGGTGCCTCAGAAGGGCTCTCAACATCGTCAATGACAATACCCACCCAAACTCACACCTGTTCGACCTGTTGCCCTCTGGCAGGCGCTACAGATGCATCAAATCAAGGACCAATAGACTGAGAAACAGTTTCTTTCCGAGAGCCATCTCCATACTGAACTCTCACACACACACGAGACCACCCTAACCTCGCAAAACAGCATTGTGATGTGTTTCTATATGCCCTATTCAGTACTGAATTCCATTGCACTGTCTTCTTTATTTATCTAATTTATATATTTATCTGTATTATTGTTGTATTGCACTGGAGAGGGGAGCCCTCTAATCTCGTTGCACACTTGAGTACAATGACAATAAAGGGATTTCTATTTCTATTTCTATTTCTATTCCCAGGCGGTCTCCCATCCAAGTACTAACCAGGCCCGACCCTGCTTAGCTTCCGAGATCGGACGAGATCGGGCGTTCTCAGGGTAGTATGGCCGTAAGCGAGAATTCCTTTCAAAATTTTGCATTTTATACATGTTGTCTTTATTGTGGCAAATACTTCAATCCAAAAATACGTAACAAGAATCTGAAACTATAACCACAGTCACAAATGTGTCACAACAATCTACAATGCATGATTGAAGTCACAGATATATGACAAATATCAGCAAATGTGTACAATGATTTGTTGGCACATACACATGGTTAAATGCGGACAAAAATCCGTAGATGGGCGACCTGTAAAAACGGGACCTTTTCTTACAGGTGACGTTTGCTACAGTCCTGCCGCGGACGACTCGCAAATGCGTGTGCTGATTTGCAAATGCGTGTCAGGAGACTTGTGTGTGGCTCCGTAGCTACACATTCGGACCACATGGGGGCACTAATATTATACCAGCCCCGTACCACCAATATATACACCAATAACTTGGGGGGGCGTTCACTGCTATCCACCCATGGTCATGTACCATTTATTTGACATTATTTAAATTAAATTGGAATAAATGGAAGAATAAAGTGGAACTAATAAAATAAGAACCAATGATATAACCAGTGAAGCTAAAAAAAAATGAATGAAGCTTCTCCACACCTGCTCATTGCCACATTAACTATACTTCCCTTTATTGCATTCAGTAAACACCATTTTTTAAAATTGATTCATTAACTTTTTATTTAGTAAACACTCACTGCACCAACCCAACCGGACTGCATCGGGTCATCTGTCTGCTACACCTGTAGACTACGAGAGTCCCCTTTTGGTCTTAATGTGGAGCTCCGGAGCCACACTCAAGTCTCCAGACACGCATTTGCAAATTGCCACACGCATTTGCGAGTCGTCCACGGCGAGACTGTAGCAACACCCAAAGGCAGGGGACGCTGAATGTTGGCATTTTGTGCTCTCAGCCTGTCAGGCGAATATGTGGGAATTTATAAAAAAACAGCTCGCATACTTGCTTACATTTGTCAAAAGTTTTTTTTATTTTTGCGGTGCAAAAGCTTACAGCACCTGGTATTCCCAGGCGGTCTCCCATCCAAGTACTAACCAGGCCCGACCCTGCTTAGCTTCCGAGATCGGACGAGATCGGGCGTTCTCAGGGTAGTATGGCCGTAAGCGAGAATTCCTTTCAAAATTTTGCATTTTATACATGTTGTCTTTATTGTGGCAAATACTTCAATCCAAAAATACGTAACAAGAATCTGAAACTATAACCACAGTCACAAATGTGTCACAACAATCTACAATGCATGATTGAAGTCACAGATATATGACAAATATCAGCAAATGTGTACAATGATTTGTTGGCACATACACATGGTTAAATGCGGACAAAAATCCGTAGATGGGCGACCTGTAAAAACGGGACCTTTTCTTACAGGTGACGTTTGCTACAGTCCTGCCGCGGACGACTCGCAAATGCGTGTGCTGATTTGTAAATGCGTGTCAGGAGACTTGTGTGTGGCTCCGTAGCTACACATTCGGACCACATGGGGGCACTAATATTATACCAGCCCCGTACCACCAATATATACACCAATAACTTGGGGGGGCGTTCACTGCTATCCACCCATGGTCATGTACCATTTATTTGACATTATTTAAATTAAATTGGAATAAATGGAAGAATAAAGTGGAACTAATAAAATAAGAACCAATGATATAACCAGTGAAGCTAAAAAAAATGAATGAAGCTTCTCCACACCTGCTAATTGCCACATTAACTATACTTCCCTTTATTGCATTCAGTAAACGCCATTTTTTAAAATTGATTCATTAACTTTTTATTTAGTAAACACTCACTGCACCAACCCAACCGGACTGCATCGGGTCATATGTCTGCTACACCTGTAGACTCCGAGGGTACCCTTTTGGTCTTAATGTGTGGCTCCGGAGCCACAGTCAAGTCTCCAGACACGCATTTGCAAATTGCCACACGCATTTGCGAGTCGTCCACGGCGAGACTGTAGCAACACCCAAAGGCAGGGGACGCTGAATGTTGGCAATTTGTGCTCTCAGCCTGTCAGGCGAATATGTGGAAATTTATAAAAAAGCAGCTCGCATACTTGCTTACATTTGTCAAAAGTTTTTTTTATTTTTGCGGTGCAAAAGCTTACTGCACCTGGTATTCCCAGGCGGTCTCCCATCCAAGTACTAACCAGGCCCGACCCTGCTTAGCTTCCGAGATCGGACGAGATCGGGCGTTCTCAGGGTAGTATGGCCGTAAGCGAGAATTCCTTTCAAAATTTTGCATTTTATACATGTTGTCTTTATTGTGGCAAATACTTCAATCCAAAAATACGTAACAAGAATCTGAAACTATAACCACAGTCACAAATGTGTCACAACAATCTACAATGCATGATTGAAGTCACAGATATATGACAAATATCAGCAAATGTGTACAATGATTTGTTGGCACATACACATGGTTAAATGCGGACAAAAATCCGTAGATGGGCGACCTGTAAAAACGGGACCTTTTCTTACAGGTGACGTTTGCTACAGTCCTGCCGCGGACGACTCGCAAATGCGTGTGCTGATTTGCAAATGCGTGTCAGGAGACCTGTGTGTGGCTCCGTAGCTACACATTCGGACCACATGGGGGCACTAATATTATACCAGCCCCGTACCACCAATATATACACCAATAACTTGGGGGGGCGTTCACTGCTATCCACCCATGGTCATGTACCATTTATTTGACATTATTTAAATTAAATTGGAATAAATGGAAGAATAAAGTGGAACTAATAAAATAAGAACCAATGATATAACCAGTGAAGCTAAAAAAAATGAATGAAGCTTCTCCACACCTGCTCATTGCCACATTAACTATACTTCCCTTTATTGCATTCAGTAAACACCATTTTTTAAAATTGATTCATTAACTTTTTATTTAGTAAACACTCACTGCACCAACCCAACCGGACTGCATCGGGTCATATGTCTGCTACACCTGTAGACTCCGAGGGTACCCTTTTGGTCTTAATGTGTGGCTCCGGAGCCACAGTCAAGTCTCCAGACACGCATTTGCAAATTGCCACACGCATTTGCGAGTCGTCCACGGCGAGACTGTAGCAACACCCAAAGGCAGGGGACGCTGAATGTTGGCAATTTGTGCTCTCAGCCTGTCAGGCGAATATGTGGAAATTTATAAAAAAGCAGCTCGCATACTTGCTTACATTTGTCAAAAGTTTTTTTTATTTTTGCGGTGCAAAAGCTTACTGCACCTGGTATTCCCAGGCGGTCTCCCATCCAAGTACTAACCAGGCCCGACCCTGCTTAGCTTCCGAGATCGGACGAGATCGGGCGTTCTCAGGGTAGTATGGCCGTAAGCGAGAATTCCTCTCAAAATTTTGCATTTTATACATGTTGTCTTTATTGTGGCAAATACTTCAATCCAAAAATACGTAACAAGAATCTGAAACTATAACCACAGTCACAAATGTGTCACAACAATCTACAATGCATGATTGAAGTCACAGATATATGACAAATATCAGCAAATGTGTACAATGATTTGTTGGCACATACACATGGTTAAATGCGGACAAAAATCCGTAGATGGGCGACCTGTAAAAACGGGACCTTTTCTTACAGGTGACGTTTGCTACAGTCCTGCCGCGGACGACTCGCAAATGCGTGTGCTGATTTGCAAATGCGTGTCAGGAGACCTGTGTGTGGCTCCGTAGCTACACATTCGGACCACATGGGGGCACTAATATTATACCAGCCCCGTACCACCAATATATACACCAATAACTTGGGGGGGCGTTCACTGCTATCCACCCATGGTCATGTACCATTTATTTGACATTATTTAAATTAAATTGGAATAAATGGAAGAATAAAGTGGAACTAATAAAATAAGAACCAATGATATAACCAGTGAAGCTAAAAAAAATGAATGAAGCTTCTCCACACCTGCTCATTGCCACATTAACTATACTTCCCTTTATTGCATTCAGTAAACACCATTTTTTAAAATTGATTCATTAACTTTTTATTTAGTAAACACTCACTGCACCAACCCAACCGGACTGCATCGGGTCATATGTCTGCTACACCTGTAGACTCCGAGGGTACCCTTTTGGTCTTAATGTGTGGCTCCGGAGCCACAGTCAAGTCTCCAGACACGCATTTGCAAATTGCCACACGCATTTGCGAGTCGTCCACGGCGAGACTGTAGCAACACCCAAAGGCAGGGGACGCTGAATGTTGGCAATTTGTGCTCTCAGCCTGTCAGGCGAATATGTGGAAATTTATAAAAAAGCAGCTCGCATACTTGCTTAGATTTGTCAAAAGTTTTTTTTATTTTTGCGGTGCAAAAGCTTACAGCACCTGGTATTCCCAGGCGGTCTCCCATCCAAGTACTAACCAGGCCCGACCCTGCTTAGCTTCCGAGATCGGACGAGATCGGGCGTTCTCAGGGTAGTATGGCCGTAAGCGAGAATTCCTTTCAAAATTTTGCATTTTATACATGTTGTCTTTATTGTGGCAAATACTTCAATCCAAAAATACGTAACAAGAATCTGAAACTATAACCACAGTCACAAATGTGTCACAACAATCTACAATGCATGATTGAAGTCACAGATATATGACAAATATCAGCAAATGTGTACAATGATTTGTTGGCACATACACATGGTTAAATGCGGACAAAAATCCGTAGATGGGCGACCTGTAAAAACGGGACCTTTTCTTACAGGTGACGTTTGCTACAGTCCTGCCGCGGACGACTCGCAAATGCGTGTGCTGATTTGCAAATGCGTGTCAGGAGACTTGTGTGTGGCTCCGTAGCTACACATTCGGACCACATGGGGGCACTAATATTATACCAGCCCCGTACCACCAATATATACACCAATAACTTGGGGGGGCGTTCACTGCTATCCACCCATGGTCATGTACCATTTATTTGACATTATTTAAATTAAATTGGAATAAATGGAAGAATAAAGTGGAACTAATAAAATAAGAACCAATGATATAACCAGTGAAGCTAAAAAAAATGAATGAAGCTTCTCCACACCTGCTCATTGCCACATTAACTATACTTCCCTTTATTGCATTCAGTAAACACCATTTTTTAAAATTGATTCATTAACTTTTTATTTAGTAAACACTCACTGCACCAACCCAACCGGACTGCATCGGGTCATCTGTCTGCTACACCTGTAGACTACGAGAGTCCCCTTTTGGTCTTAATGTGGAGCTCCGGAGCCACACTCAAGTCTCCAGACACGCATTTGCAAATTGCCACACGCATTTGCGAGTCGTCCACGGCGAGACTGTAGCAACACCCAAAGGCAGGGGACGCTGAATGTTGGCATTTTGTGCTCTCAGCCTGTCAGGCGAATATGTGGAAATTTATAAAAAAGCAGCTCGCATACTTGCTTACATTTGTCAAAAGTTTTTTTTATTTTTGCGGTGCAAAAGCTTACTGCACCTGGTATTCCCAGGCGGTCTCCCATCCAAGTACTAACCAGGCCCGACCCTGCTTAGCGTCCGAGATCGGACGAGATCGGGCGTTCTCAGGGTAGTATGGCCGTAAGCGAGAATTCCTTTCAAAATTTTGCATTTTATACATGTTGTCTTTATTGTGGCAAATACTTCAATCCAAAAATACGTAACAAGAATCTGAAACTATAACCACAGTCACAAATGTGTCACAACAATCTACAATGCATGATTGAAGTCACAGATATATGACAAATATCAGCAAATGTGTACAATGATTTGTTGGCACATACACATGGTTAAATGCGGACAAAAATCCGTAGATGGGCGACCTGTAAAAACGGGACCTTTTCTTACAGGTGACGTTTGCTACAGTCCTGCCGCGGACGACTCGCAAATGCGTGTGCTGATTTGCAAATGCGTGTCAGGAGACTTGTGTGTGGCTCCGTAGCTACACATTCGGACCACATGGGGGCACTAATATTATACCAGCCCCGTACCACCAATATATACACCAATAACTTGGGGGGGCGTTCACTGCTATCCACCCATGGTCATGTACCATTTATTTGACATTATTTAAATTAAATTGGAATAAATGGAAGAATAAAGTGGAACTAATAAAATAAGAACCAATGATATAACCAGTGAAGCTAAAAAAAATGAATGAAGCTTCTCCACACCTGCTAATTGCCACATTAACTATACTTCCCTTTATTGCATTCAGTAAACGCCATTTTTTAAAATTGATTCATTAACTTTTTATTTAGTAAACACTCACTGCACCAACCCAACCGGACTGCATCGGGTCATATGTCTGCTACACCTGTAGACTCCGAGGGTACCCTTTTGGTCTTAATGTGTGGCTCCGGAGCCACAGTCAAGTCTCCAGACACGCATTTGCAAATTGCCACACGCATTTGCGAGTCGTCCACGGCGAGACTGTAGCAACACCCAAAGGCAGGGGACGCTGAATGTTGGCAATTTGTGCTCTCAGCCTGTCAGGCGAATATGTGGAAATTTATAAAAAAGCAGCTCGCATACTTGCTTAGATTTGTCAAAGTTTTTTTTATTTATTTATTTTTTGCGGTGCAAAAGCTTACAGCACCTAGTATTCCCAGGCGGTCTCCCATCCAAGTACTAACCAGGCCCGACCCTGCTTAGCTTCCGAGATCGGACGAGATCGGGCGTTCTCAGGGTAGTATGGCTGTAAGCGAGAATTCCTTTCAAAATTTTGCATTTTATACATGTTGTCTTTATTGTGGCAAATACTTCAATCCAAAAATACGTAACAAGAATCTGAAACTATAACCACAGTCACAAATGTGTCACAACAATCTACAATGCATGATTGAAGTCACAGATATATGACAAATATCAGCAAATGTGTACAATGATTTGTTGGCACATACACATGGTTAAATGCGGACAAAAATCCGTAGATGGGCGACCTGTAAAAACTGGACCTTTTCTTACAGGTGACGTTTGCTACAGTCCTGCCGCGGACGACTCGCAAATGCGTGTGCTGATTTGCAAATGCGTGTCAGGAGACTTGTGTGTGGCTCCGTAGCTACACATTCGGACCACATGGGGGCACTAATATTATACCAGCCCCGTACCACCAATATATACACCAATAACTTGGGGGGGCGTTCACTGCTATCCACCCATGGTCATGTACCATTTATTTGACATTATTTAAATTAAATTGGAATAAATGGAAGAATAAAGTGGAACTAATAAAATAAGAACCAATGATATAACCAGTGAAGCTAAAAAAAATGAATGAAGCTTCTCCACACCTGCTAATTGCCACATTAACTATACTTCCCTTTATTGCATTCAGTAAACACCATTTTTTTAAATTGATTCATTAACTTTTTATTTAGTAAACACTCACTGCACCAACCCAACCGGACTGCATCGGGTCATCTGTCTGCTACACCTGTAGACTACGAGAGTCCCCTTTTGGTCTTAATGTGGAGCTCCGGAGCCACACTCAAGTCTCCAGACACGCATTTGCAAATTGCCACACGCATTTGCGAGTCGTCCACGGCGAGACTGTAGCAACACCCAAAGGCAGGGGACGCTGAATGTTGGCATTTTGTGCTCTCAGCCTGTCAGGCGAATATGTGGAAATTTATAAAAAAGCAGCTCGCATACTTGCTTACATTTGTCAAAAGTTTTTTTTATTTTTGCGGTGCAAAAGCTTACAGCACCTGGTATTCCCAGGCGGTCTCCCATCCAAGTACTAAACAGGCCCGACCCTGCTTAGCTTCCGAGATCGGACGAGATCGGGCGTTCTCAGGGTAGTATGGCCGTAAGCGAGAATTCCTTTCAAAATTTTGCATTTTATACATGTTGTCTTTATTGTGGCAAATACTTCAATCCAAAAATACGTAACAAGAATCTGAAACTATAACCACAGTCACAAATGTGTCACAACAATCTACAATGCATGATTGAAGTCACAGATATATGACAAATATCAGCAAATGTGTACAATGATTTGTTGGCACATACACATGGTTAAATGCGGACAAAAATCCGTAGATGGGCGACCTGTAAAAACGGGACCTTTTCTTACAGGTGACGTTTGCTACAGTCCTGCCGCGGACGACTCGCAAATGCGTGTGCTGATTTGCAAATGCGTGTCAGGAGACTTGTGTGTGGCTCCGTAGCTACACATTCGGACCACATGGGGGCACTAATATTATACCAGCCCCGTACCACCAATATATACACCAATAACTTGGGGGGGCGTTCACTGCTATCCACCCATGGTCATGTACCATTTATTTGACATTATTTAAATTAAATTGGAATAAATGGAAGAATAAAGTGGAACTAATAAAATAAGAACCAATGATATAACCAGTGAAGCTAAAAAAAATGAATGAAGCTTCTCCACACCTGCTCATTGCCACATTAACTATACTTCCCTTTATTGCATTCAGTAAACACCATTTTTTAAAATTGATTCATTAACTTTTTATTTAGTAAACACTCACTGCACCAACCCAACCGGACTGCATCGGGTCATATGTCTGCTACACCTGTAGACTCCGAGGGTACCCTTTTGGTCTTAATGTGTGGCTCCGGAGCCACAGTCAAGTCTCCAGACCCGCATTTGTAAATTGCCACACGCATTTGCGAGTCGTCCACGGCGAGACTGTAGCAACACCCAAAGGCAGGGGACGCTGAATGTTGGCAATTTGTGCTCTCAGCCTGTCAGGCGAATATGTGGAAATTTATAAAAAAGCAGCTCGCATACTTGCTTAGATTTGTCAAAGTTTTTTTTATTTATTTATTTTTTGCGGTGCAAAAGCTTACAGCACCTGGTAATCCCAGGCGGTCTCCCATCCAAGTACTAACCAGGCCCGACCCTGCTTAGCTTCCGAGATCGGACGAGATCGGGCGTTCTCAGGGTAGTATGGCCGTAAGCGAGAATTCCTTTCAAAATTTTGCATTTTATACATGTTGTCTTTATTGTGGCAAATACTTCAATCCAAAAATACGTAACAAGAATCTGAAACTATAACCACAGTCACAAATGTGTCACAACAATCTACAATGCATGATTGAAGTCACAGATATATGACAAATATCAGCAAATGTGTACAATGATTTGTTGGCACATACACATGGTTAAATGCGGACAAAAATCCGTAGATGGGCGACCTGTAAAAACTGGACCTTTTCTTACAGGTGACGTTTGCTACAGTCCTGCCGCGGACGACTCGCAAATGCGTGTGCTGATTTGCAAATGCGTGTCAGGAGACTTGTGTGTGGCTCCGTAGCTACACATTCGGACCACATGGGGGCACTAATATTATACCAGCCCCGTACCACCAATATATACACCAATAACTTGGGGGGGCGTTCACTGCTATCCACCCATGGTCATGTACCATTTATTTGACATTATTTAAATTAAATTGGAATAAATGGAAGAATAAAGTGGAACTAATAAAATAAGAACCAATGATATAACCAGTGAAGCTAAAAAAAAATGAATGAAGCTTCTCCACACCTGCTAATTGCCACATTAACTATACTTCCCTTTATTGCATTCAGTAAACACCATTTTTTTAAATTGATTCATTAACTTTTTATTTAGTAAACACTCACTGCACCAACCCAACCGGACTGCATCGGGTCATCTGTCTGCTACACCTGTAGACTACGAGAGTCCCCTTTTGGTCTTAATGTGGAGCTCCGGAGCCACACTCAAGTCTCCAGACACGCATTTGCAAATTGCCACACGCATTTGCGAGTCGTCCACGGCGAGACTGTAGCAACACCCAAAGGCAGGGGACGCTGAATGTTGGCATTTTGTGCTCTCAGCCTGTCAGGCGAATATGTGGAAATTTATAAAAAAGCAGCTCGCATACTTGCTTACATTTGTCAAAAGTTTTTTTTATTTTTGCGGTGCAAAAGCTTACAGCACCTGGTATTCCCAGGCGGTCTCCCATCCAAGTACTAACCAGGCCCGACCCTGCTTAGCTTCCGAGAACGGACGAGATCGGGCGTTCTCAGGGTAGTATGGCCGTAAGCGAGAATTCCTTTCAAAATTTTGCATTTTATACATGTTGTCTTTATTGTGGCAAATACTTCAATCCAAAAATACGTAACAAGAATCTGAAACTATAACCACAGTCACAAATGTGTCACAACAATCTACAATGCATGATTGAAGTCACAGATATATGACAAATATCAGCAAATGTGTACAATGATTTGTTGGCACATACACATGGTTAAATGCGGACAAAAATCCGTAGATGGGCGACCTGTAAAAACGGGACCTTTTCTTACAGGTGACGTTTGCTACAGTCCTGCCGCGGACGACTCGCAAATGCGTGTGCTGATTTGCAAATGCGTGTCAGGAGACTTGTGTGTGGCTCCGTAGCTACACATTCGGACCACATGGGGGCACTAATATTATACCAGCCCCGTACCACCAATATATACACCAATAACTTGGGGGGGCGTTCACTGCTATCCACCCATGGTCATGTACCATTTATTTGACATTATTTAAATTAAATTGGAATAAATGGAAGAATAAAGTGGAACTAATAAAATAAGAACCAATGATATAACCAGTGAAGCTAAAAAAAATGAATGAAGCTTCTCCACACCTGCTCATTGCCACATTAACTATACTTCCCTTTATTGCATTCAGTAAACACCATTTTTTAAAATTGATTCATTAACTTTTTATTTAGTAAACACTCACTGCACCAACCCAACCGGACTGCATCGGGTCATATGTCTGCTACACCTGTAGACTCCGAGGGTACCCTTTTGGTCTTAATGTGTGGCTCCGGAGCCACAGTCAAGTCTCCAGACCCGCATTTGCAAATTGCCACACGCATTTGCGAGTCGTCCACGGCGAGACTGTAGCAACACCCAAAGGCAGGGGACGCTGAATGTTGGCAATTTGTGCTCTCAGCCTGTCAGGCGAATATGTGGAAATTTATAAAAAAGCAGCTCGCATACTTGCTTACATTTGTCAAAAGTTTTTTTTATTTTTGCGGTGCAAAAGCTTACAGCACCTGGTATTCCCAGGCGGTCTCCCATCCAAGTACTAACCAGGCCCGACCCTGCTTAGCTTCCGAGATCGGACGAGATCGGGCGTTCTCAGGGTAGTATGGCCGTAAGCGAGAATTCCTTTCAAAATTTTGCATTTTATACATGTTGTCTTTATTGTGGCAAATACTTCAATCCAAAAATACGTAACAAGAATCTGAAACTATAACCACAGTCACAAATGTGTCACAACAATCTACAATGCATGATTGAAGTCACAGATATATGACAAATATCAGCAAATGTGTACAATGATTTGTTGGCACATACACATGGTTAAATGCGGACAAAAATCCGTAGATGGGCGACCTGTAAAAACTGGACCTTTTCTTACAGGTGACGTTTGCTACAGTCCTGCCGCGGACGACTCGCAAATGCGTGTGCTGATTTGCAAATGCGTGTCAGGAGACTTGTGTGTGGCTCCGTAGCTACACATTCGGACCACATGGGGGCACTAATATTATACCAGCCCCGTACCACCAATATATACACCAATAACTTGGGGGGGCGTTCACTGCTATCCACCCATGGTCATGTACCATTTATTTGACATTATTTAAATTAAATTGGAATAAATGGAAGAATAAAGTGGAACTAATAAAATAAGAACCAATGATATAACCAGTGAAGCTAAAAAAAATGAATGAAGCTTCTCCACACCTGCTAATTGCCACATTAACTATACTTCCCTTTATTGCATTCAGTAAACACCATTTTTTTAAATTGATTCATTAACTTTTTATTTAGTAAACACTCACTGCACCAACCCAACCGGACTGCATCGGGTCATCTGTCTGCTACACCTGTAGACTACGAGAGTCCCCTTTTGGTCTTAATGTGGAGCTCCGGAGCCACACTCAAGTCTCCAGACACGCATTTGCAAATTGCCACACGCATTTGCGAGTCGTCCACGGCGAGACTGTAGCAACACCCAAAGGCAGGGGACGCTGAATGTTGGCATTTTGTGCTCTCAGCCTGTCAGGCGAATATGTGGAAATTTATAAAAAAGCAGCTCGCATACTTGCTTACATTTGTCAAAAGTTTTTTTTATTTTTGCGGTGCAAAAGCTTACAGCACCTGGTATTCCCAGGCGGTCTCCCATCCAAGTACTAAACAGGCCCGACCCTGCTTAGCTTCCGAGATCGGACGAGATCGGGCGTTCTCAGGGTAGTATGGCCGTAAGCGAGAATTCCTTTCAAAATTTTGCATTTTATACATGTTGTCTTTATTGTGGCAAATACTTCAATCCAAAAATACGTAACAAGAATCTGAAACTATAACCACAGTCACAAATGTGTCACAACAATCTACAATGCATGATTGAAGTCACAGATATATGACAAATATCAGCAAATGTGTACAATGATTTGTTGGCACATACACATGGTTAAATGCGGACAAAAATCCGTAGATGGGCGACCTGTAAAAACGGGACCTTTTCTTACAGGTGACGTTTGCTACAGTCCTGCCGCGGACGACTCGCAAATGCGTGTGCTGATTTGCAAATGCGTGTCAGGAGACTTGTGTGTGGCTCCGTAGCTACACATTCGGACCACATGGGGGCACTAATATTATACCAGCCCCGTACCACCAATATATACACCAATAACTTGGGGGGGCGTTCACTGCTATCCACCCATGGTCATGTACCATTTATTTGACATTATTTAAATTAAATTGGAATAAATGGAAGAATAAAGTGGAACTAATAAAATAAGAACCAATGATATAACCAGTGAAGCTAAAAAAAATGAATGAAGCTTCTCCACACCTGCTCATTGCCACATTAACTATACTTCCCTTTATTGCATTCAGTAAACACCATTTTTTAAAATTGATTCATTAACTTTTTATTTAGTAAACACTCACTGCACCAACCCAACCGGACTGCATCGGGTCATATGTCTGCTACACCTGTAGACTCCGAGGGTACCCTTTTGGTCTTAATGTGTGGCTCCGGAGCCACAGTCAAGTCTCCAGACCCGCATTTGCAAATTGCCACACGCATTTGCGAGTCGTCCACGGCGAGACTGTAGCAACACCCAAAGGCAGGGGACGCTGAATGTTGGCAATTTGTGCTCTCAGCCTGTCAGGCGAATATGTGGAAATTTATAAAAAAGCAGCTCGCATACTTGCTTAGATTTGTCAAAGTTTTTTTTATTTATTTATTTTTTGCGGTGCAAAAGCTTACAGCACCTGGTATTCCCAGGCGGTCTCCCATCCAAGTACTAACCAGGCCCGACCCTGCTTAGCTTCCGAGATCGGACGAGATCGGGCGTTCTCAGGGTAGTATGGCCGTAAGCGAGAATTCCTTTCAAAATTTTGCATTTTATACATGTTGTCTTTATTGTGGCAAATACTTCAATCCAAAAATACGTAACAAGAATCTGAAACTATAACCACAGTCACAAATGTGTCACAACAATCTACAATGCATGATTGAAGTCACAGATATATGACAAATATCAGCAAATGTGTACAATGATTTGTTGGCACATACACATGGTTAAATGCGGACAAAAATCCGTAGATGGGCGACCTGTAAAAACGGGACCTTTTCTTACAGGTGACGTTTGCTACAGTCCTGCCGCGGACGACTCGCAAATGCGTGTGCTGATTTGCAAATGCGTGTCAGGAGACTTGTGTGTGGCTCCGTAGCTACACATTCGGACCACATGGGGGCACTAATATTATACCAGCCCCGTACCACCAATATATACACCAATAACTTGGGGGGGCGTTCACTGCTATCCACCCATGGTCATGTACCATTTATTTGACATTATTTAAATTAAATTGGAATAAATGGAAGAATAAAGTGGAACTAATAAAATAAGAACCAATGATATAACCAGTGAAGCTAAAAAAAATGAATGAAGCTTCTCCACACCTGCTAATTGCCACATTAACTATACTTCCCTTTATTGCATTCAGTAAACACCATTTTTTTAAATTGATTCATTAACTTTTTATTTAGTAAACACTCACTGCACCAACCCAACCGGACTGCATCGGGTCATCTGTCTGCTACACCTGTAGACTACGAGAGTCCCCTTTTGGTCTTAATGTGGAGCTCCGGAGCCACACTCAAGTCTCCAGACACGCATTTGCAAATTGCCACACGCATTTGCGAGTCGTCCACGGCGAGACTGTAGCAACACCCAAAGGCAGGGGACGCTGAATGTTGGCAATTTGTGCTCTCAGCCTGTCAGGCGAATATGTGGAAATTTATAAAGAAGCAGCTCGCATACTTGCTTACATTTGTCAAAAGTTGTTTTTATTTTTGCGGTGCAAAAGCTTACAGCACCTGGTATTCCCAGGCGGTCTCCCATCCAAGTACTAACCAGGACCGACCCTGCTTAGCTTCCGAGATCGGACGAGATCGGGCGTTCTCAGGGTAGTATGGCCGTAAGCGAGAATTCCTTTCAAAATTTTGCATTTTATACATGTTGTCTTTATTGTGGCAAATACTTCAATCCAAAAACACGTAACAAGAATCTGAAACTATAACCACAGTCACAAATGTGTCACAACAATCTACAATGCATGATTGAAGTCACAGATATATGACAAATATCAGCAAATGTGTACAATGATTTGTTGGCACATACACATGGTTAAATGCGGACAAAAATCCGTAGATGGGCGACCTGTAAAAACGGGACCTTTTCTTACAGGTGACGTTTGCTACAGTCCTGCCGCGGACGACTCGCAAATGCGTGTGCTGATTTGCAAATGCGTGTCAGGAGACTTGTGTGTGGCTCCGTAGCTACACATTCGGACCACATGGGGGCACTAATATTATACCAGCCCCGTACCACCAATATATACACCAATAACTTGGGGGGGCGTTCACTGCTATCCACCCATGGTCATGTACCATTTATTTGACATTATTTAAATTAAATTGGAATAAATGGAAGAATAAAGTGGAACTAATAAAATAAGAACCAATGATATAACCAGTGAAGCTAAAAAAAATGAATGAAGCTTCTCCACACCTGCTAATTGCCACATTAACTATACTTCCCTTTATTGCATTCAGTAAACACCATTTTTTTAAATTGATTCATTAACTTTTTATTTAGTAAACACTCACTGCACCAACCCAACCGGACTGCATCGGGTCATCTGTCTGCTACACCTGTAGACTACGAGAGTCCCCTTTTGGTCTTAATGTGGAGCTCCGGAGCCACACTCAAGTCTCCAGACACGCATTTGCAAATTGCCACACGCATTTGCGAGTCGTCCACGGCGAGACTGTAGCAACACCCAAAGGCAGGGGACGCTGAATGTTGGCATTTTGTGCTCTCAGCCTGTCAGGCGAATATGTGGGAATTTATAAAAAAGCAGCTCGCATACTTGCTTACATTTGTCAAAAGTTTTTTTTATTTTTGCGGTGCAAAAGCTTACAGCACCTGGTATTCCCAGGCGGTCTCCCATCCAAGTACTAACCAGGCCCGACCCTGCTTAGCTTCCGAGATCGGACGAGATCGGGCGTTCTCAGGGTAGTATGGCCGTAAGCGAGAATTCCTTTCAAAATTTTGCATTTTATACATGTTGTCTTTATTGTGGCAAATACTTCAATCCAAAAATACGTAACAAGAATCTGAAACTATAACCACAGTCACAAATGTGTCACAACAATCTACAATGCATGATTGAAGTCACAGATATATGACAAATATCAGCAAATGTGTACAATGATTTGTTGGCACATACACATGGTTAAATGCGGACAAAAATCCGTAGATGGGCGACCTGTAAAAACGGGACCTTTTCTTACAGGTGACGTTTGCTACAGTCCTGCCGCGGACGACTCGCAAATGCGTGTGCTGATTTGCAAATGCGTGTCAGGAGACTTGTGTGTGGCTCCGTAGCTACACATTCGGACCACATGGGGGCACTAATATTATACCAGCCCCGTACCACCAATATATACACCAATAACTTGGGGGGGCGTTCACTGCTATCCACCCATGGTCATGTACCATTTATTTGACATTATTTAAATTAAATTGGAATAAATGGAAGAATAAAGTGGAACTAATAAAATAAGAACCAATGATATAACCAGTGAAGCTAAAAAAAATGAATGAAGCTTCTCCACACCTGCTAATTGCCACATTAACTATACTTCCCTTTATTGCATTCAGTAAACACCATTTTTTAAAATTGATTCATTAACTTTTTATTTAGTAAACACTCACTGCACCAACCCAACCGGACTGCATCGGGTCATCTGTCTGCTACACCTGTAGACTACGAGAGTCCCCTTTTGGTCTTAATGTGGAGCTCCGGAGCCACACTCAAGTCTCCAGACACGCATTTGCAAATTGCCACACGCATTTGCGAGTCGTCCACGGCGAGACTGTAGCAACACCCAAAGGCAGGGGACGCTGAATGTTGGCAATTTGTGCTCTCAGCCTGTCAGGCGAATATGTGGAAATTTATAAAAAAGCAGCTCGCATACTTGCTTACATTTGTCAAAAGTTTTTTTTATTTTTGCGGTGCAAAAGCTTACAGCACCTGGTATTCCCAGGCGGTCTCCCATCCAAGTACTAACCAGGCCCGACCCTGCTTAGCTTCCGAGATCGGACGAGATCGGGCGTTCTCAGGGTAGTATGGCCGTAAGCGAGAATTCCTTTCAAAATTTTGCATTTTATACATGTTGTCTTTATTGTGGCAAATACTTCAATCCAAAAACACGTAACAAGAATCTGAAACTATAACCACAGTCACAAATGTGTCACAACAATCTACAATGCATGATGATTGAAGTCACAGATATATGACAAATATCAGCAAATGTGTACAATGATTTGTTGGCACATACACATGGTTAAATGCGGACAAAAATCCGTAGATGGGCGACCTGTAAAAACGGGACCTTTTCTTACAGGTGACGTTTGCTACAGTCCTGCCGCGGACGACTCGCAAATGCGTGTGCTGATTTGCAAATGCGCGTCAGGAGACTTGTGTGTGGCTCCGTAGCTACACATTCGGACCACATGGGGGCACTAATATTATACCAGCCCCGTACCACCAATATATACACCAATAACTTGGGGGGGCGTTCACTGCTATCCACCCATGGTCATGTACCATTTATTTGACATTATTTAAATTAAATTGGAATAAATGGAAGAATAAAGTGGAACTAATAAAATAAGAACCAATGATATAACCAGTGAAGCTAAAAAAAATGAATGAAGCTTCTCCACACCTGCTAATTGCCACATTAACTATACTTCCCTTTATTGCATTCAGTAAACACCATTTTTTTAAATTGATTCATTAACTTTTTATTTAGTAAACACTCACTGCACCAACCCAACCGGACTGCATCGGGTCATCTGTCTGCTACACCTGTAGACTACGAGAGTCCCCTTTTGGTCTTAATGTGGAGCTCCGGAGCCACACTCAAGTCTCCAGACACGCATTTGCAAATTGCCACACGCATTTGCGAGTCGTCCACGGCGAGACTGTAGCAACACCCAAAGGCAGGGGACGCTGAATGTTGGCATTTTGTGCTCTCAGCCTGTCAGGCGAATATGTGGGAATTTATAAAAAAGCAGCTCGCATACTTGCTTACATTTGTCAAAAGTTGTTTTTATTTTTGCGGTGCAAAAGCTTACAGCACCTGGTATTCCCAGGCGGTCTCCCATCCAAGTACTAACCAGGCCCGACCCTGCTTAGCTTCCGAGTTCGGACGAGATCGGGCGTTCTCAGGGTAGTATGGCCGTAAGCGAGAATTCCTTTCAAAATTTTGCATTTTATACATGTTGTCTTTATTGTGGCAAATACTTCAATCCAAAAATACGTAACAAGAATCTGAAACTATAACCACAGTCACAAATGTGTCACAACAATCTACAATGCATGATTGAAGTCACAGATATATGACAAATATCAGCAAATGTGTACAATGATTTGTTGGCACATACACATGGTTAAATGCGGACAAAAATCCGTGGATGGGCGACCTGTAAAAACTGGACCTTTTCTTACAGGTGACGTTTGCTACAGTCCTGCCGCGGACGACTCGCAAATGCGTGTGCTGATTTGCAAATGCGTGTCAGGAGACTTGTGTGTGGCTCCGTAGCTACACATTCGGACCACATGGGGGCACTAATATTATACCAGCCCCGTACCACCAATATATACACCAATAACTTGGGGGGGCGTTCACTGCTATCCACCCATGGTCATGTACCATTTATTTGACATTATTTAAATTAAATTGGAATAAATGGAAGAATAAAGTGGAACTAATAAAATAAGAACCAATGATATAACCAGTGAAGCTAAAAAAAATGAATGAAGCTTCTCCACACCTGCTAATTGCCACATTAACTATACTTCCCTTTATTGCATTCAGTAAACACCATTTTTTTAAATTGATTCATTAACTTTTTATTTAGTAAACACTCACTGCACCAACCCAACCGGACTGCATCGGGTCATCTGTCTGCTACACCTGTAGACTACGAGAGTCCCCTTTTGGTCTTAATGTGGAGCTCCGGAGCCACACTCAAGTCTCCAGACACGCATTTGCAAATTGCCACACGCATTTGCGAGTCGTCCACGGCGAGACTGTAGCAACACCCAAAGGCAGGGGACGCTGAATGTTGGCATTTTGTGCTCTCAGCCTGTCAGGCGAATATGTGGAAATTTATAAAAAAGCAGCTCGCATACTTGCTTACATTTGTCAAAAGTTTTTTTTATTTTTGCGGTGCAAAAGCTTACAGCACCTGGTATTCCCAGGCGGTCTCCCATCCAAGTACTAACCAGGCCCGACCCTGCTTAGCTTCCGAGATCGGACGAGATCGGGCGTTCTCAGGGTAGTATGGCCGTAAGCGAGAATTCCTTTCAAAATTTTGCATTTTATACATGTTGTCTTTATTGTGGCAAATACTTCAATCCAAAAATACGTAACAAGAATCTGAAACTATAACCACAGTCACAAATGTGTCACAACAATCTACAATGCATGATTGAAGTCACAGATATATGACAAATATCAGCAAATGTGTACAATGATTTGTTGGCACATACACATGGTTAAATGCGGACAAAAATCCGTAGATGGGCGACCTGTAAAAACGGGACCTTTTCTTACAGGTGACGTTTGCTACAGTCCTGCCGCGGACGACTCGCAAATGCGTGTGCTGATTTGCAAATGCGTGTCAGGAGACTTGTGTGTGGCTCCGTAGCTACACATTCGGACCACATGGGGGCACTAATATTATACCAGCCCCGTACCACCAATATATACACCAATAACTTGGGGGGGCGTTCACTGCTATCCACCCATGGTCATGTACCATTTATTTGACATTATTTAAATTAAATTGGAATAAATGGAAGAATAAAGTGGAACTAATAAAATAAGAACCAATGATATAACCAGTGAAGCTAAAAAAAATGAATGAAGCTTCTCCACACCTGCTAATTGCCACATTAACTATACTTCCCTTTATTGCATTCAGTAAACACCATTTTTTTAAATTGATTCATTAACTTTTTATTTAGTAAACACTCACTGCACCAACCCAACCGGACTGCATCGGGTCATCTGTCTGCTACACCTGTAGACTACGAGAGTCCCCTTTTGGTCTTAATGTGGAGCTCCGGAGCCACACTCAAGTCTCCAGACACGCATTTGCAAATTGCCACACGCATTTGCGAGTCGTCCACGGCGAGACTGTAGCAACACCCAAAGGCAGGGGACGCTGAATGTTGGCAATTTGTGCTCTCAGCCTGTCAGGCGAATATGTGGAAATTTATAAAGAAGCAGCTCGCATACTTGCTTACATTTGTCAAAAGTTTTTTTTATTTTTGCGGTGCAAAAGCTTACAGCACCTGGTATTCCCAGGCGGTCTCCCATCCAAGTACTAACCAGGCCCGACCCTGCTTAGCTTCCGAGATCGGACGAGATCGGGCGTTCTCAGGGTAGTATGGCCGTAAGCGAGAATTCCTTTCAAAATTTTGCATTTTATACATGTTGTCTTTATTGTGGCAAATACGTCAATCCAAAAATACGTAACAAGAATCTGAAACTATAACCACAGTCACAAATGTGTCACAACAATCTACAATGCATGATTGAAGTCACAGATATATGACAAATATCAGCAAATGTGTACAATGATTTGTTGGCACATACACATGGTTAAATGCGGACAAAAATCCGTAGATGGGCGACCTGTAAAAACGGGACCTTTTCTTACAGGTGACGTTTGCTACAGTCCTGCCGCGGACGACTCGCAAATGCGTGTGCTGATTTGCAAATGCGTGTCAGGAGACTTGTGTGTGGCTCCGTAGCTACACATTCGGACCACATGGGGGCACTAATATTATACCAGCCCCGTACCACCAATATATACACCAATAACTTGGGGGGGCGTTCACTGCTATCCACCCATGGTCATGTACCATTTATTTGACATTATTTAAATTAAATTGGAATAAATGGAAGAATAAAGTGGAACTAATAAAATAAGAACCAATGATATAACCAGTGAAGCTAAAAAAAATGAATGAAGCTTCTCCACACCTGCTAATTGCCACATTAACTATACTTCCCTTTATTGCATTCAGTAAACACCATTTTTTAAAATTGATTCATTAACTTTTTATTTAGTAAACACTCACTGCACCAACCCAACCGGACTGCATCGGGTCATCTGTCTGCTACACCTGTAGACTACGAGAGTCCCCTTTTGGTCTTAATGTGGAGCTCCGGAGCCACACTCAAGTCTCCAGACACGCATTTGCAAATTGCCACACGCATTTGCGAGTCGTCCACGGCGAGACTGTAGCAACACCCAAAGGCAGGGGACGCTGAATGTTGGCAATTTGTGCTCTCAGCCTGTCAGGCGAATATGTGGAAATTTATAAAGAAGCAGCTCGCATACTTGCTTACATTTGTCAAAAGTTTTTTTTATTTTTGCGGTGCAAAAGCTTACAGCACCTGGTATTCCCAGGCGGTCTCCCATCCAAGTACTAACCAGGCCCGACCCTGCTTAGCTTCCGAGATCGGACGAGATCGGGCGTTCTCAGGGTAGTATGGCCGTAAGCGAGAATTCCTTTCAAAATTTTGCATTTTATACATGTTGTCTTTTTTGTGGCAAATACTTCAATCCAAAAACACGTAACAAGAATCTGAAACTATAACCACAGTCACAAATGTGTCACAACAATCTACAATGCATGATTGAAGTCACAGATATATGACAAATATCAGCAAATGTGTACAATGATTTGTTGGCACATACACATGGTTAAATGCGGACAAAAATCCGTAGATGGGCGACCTGTAAAAACGGGACCTTTTCTTACAGGTGACGTTTGCTACAGTCCTGCCGCGGACGACTCGCAAATGCGTGTGCTGATTTGCAAATGCGTGTCAGGAGACTTGTGTGTGGCTCCGTAGCTACACATTCGGACCACATGGGGGCACTAATATTATACCAGCCCCGTACCACCAATATATACACCAATAACTTGGGGGGGCGTTCACTGCTATCCACCCATGGTCATGTACCATTTATTTGACATTATTTAAATTAAATTGGAATAAATGGAAGAATAAAGTGGAACTAATAAAATAAGAACCAATGATATAACCAGTGAAGCTAAAAAAAATGAATGAAGCTTCTCCACACCTGCTAATTGCCACATTAACTATACTTCCCTTTATTGCATTCAGTAAACACCATTTTTTAAAATTGATTCATTAACTTTTTATTTAGTAAACACTCACTGCACCAACCCAACCGGACTGCATCGGGTCATCTGTCTGCTACACCTGTAGACTACGAGAGTCCCCTTTTGGTCTTAATGTGGAGCTCCGGAGCCACACTCAAGTCTCCAGACACGCATTTGCAAATTGCCACACGCATTTGCGAGTCGTCCACGGCGAGACTGTAGCAACACCCAAAGGCAGGGGACGCTGAATGTTGGCAATTTGTGCTCTCAGCCTGTCAGGCGAATATGTGGAAATTTATAAAAAAGCAGCTCGCATACTTGCTTACATTTGTCAAAAGTTTTTTTTATTTTTGCGGTGCAAAAGCTTACAGCACCTGGTATTCCCAGGCGGTCTCCCATCCAAGTACTAACCAGGCCCGACCCTGCTTAGCTTCCGAGATCGGACGAGATCGGGCGTTCTCAGGGTAGTATGGCCGTAAGCGAGAATTCCTTTCAAAATTTTGCATTTTATACATGTTGTCTTTATTGTGGCAAATACTTCAATCCAAAAACACGTAACAAGAATCTGAAACTATAACCACAGTCACAAATGTGTCACAACAATCTACAATGCATGATGATTGAAGTCACAGATATATGACAAATATCAGCAAATGTGTACAATGATTTGTTGGCACATACACATGGTTAAATGCGGACAAAAATCCGTAGATGGGCGACCTGTAAAAACGGGACCTTTTCTTACAGGTGACGTTTGCTACAGTCCTGCCGCGGACGACTCGCAAATGCGTGTGCTGATTTGCAAATGCGTGTCAGGAGACTTGTGTGTGGCTCCGTAGCTACACATTCGGACCACATGGGGGCACTAATATTATACCAGCCCCGTACCACCAATATATACACCAATAACTTGGGGGGGCGTTCACTGCTATCCACCCATGGTCATGTACCATTTATTTGACATTATTTAAATTAAATTGGAATAAATGGAAGAATAAAGTGGAACTAATAAAATAAGAACCAATGATATAACCAGTGAAGCTAAAAAAAATGAATGAAGCTTCTCCACACCTGCTAATTGCCACATTAACTATACTTCCCTTTATTGCATTCAGTAAACACCATTTTTTTAAATTGATTCATTAACTTTTTATTTAGTAAACACTCACTGCACCAACCCAACCGGACTGCATCGGGTCATCTGTCTGCTACACCTGTAGACTACGAGAGTCCCCTTTTGGTCTTAATGTGGAGCTCCGGAGCCACACTCAAGTCTCCAGACACGCATTTGCAAATTGCCACACGCATTTGCGAGTCGTCCACGGCGAGACTGTAGCAACACCCAAAGGCAGGGGACGCTGAATGTTGGCATTTTGTGCTCTCAGCCTGTCAGGCGAATATGTGGGAATTTATAAAAAAGCAGCTCGCATACTTGCTTACATTTGTCAAAAGTTGTTTTTATTTTTGCGGTGCAAAATCTTACAGCACCTGGTATTCCCAGGCGGTCTCCCATCCAAGTACTAACCAGGCCCGACCCTGCTTAGCTTCCGAGTTCGGACGAGATCGGGCGTTCTCAGGGTAGTATGGCCGTAAGCGAGAATTCCTTTCAAAATTTTGCATTTTATACATGTTGTCTTTATTGTGGCAAATACTTCAATCCAAAAATACGTAACAAGAATCTGAAACTATAACCACAGTCACAAATGTGTCACAACAATCTACAATGCATGATTGAAGTCACAGATATATGACAAATATCAGCAAATGTGTACAATGATTTGTTGGCACATACACATGGTTAAATGCGGACAAAAATCCGTGGATGGGCGACCTGTAAAAACTGGACCTTTTCTTACAGGTGACGTTTGCTACAGTCCTGCCGCGGACGACTCGCAAATGCGTGTGCTGATTTGCAAATGCGTGTCAGGAGACTTGTGTGTGGCTCCGTAGCTACACATTCGGACCACATGGGGGCACTAATATTATACCAGCCCCGTACCACCAATATATACACCAATAACTTGGGGGGGCGTTCACTGCTATCCACCCATGGTCATGTACCATTTATTTGACATTATTTAAATTAAATTGGAATAAATGGAAGAATAAAGTGGAACTAATAAAATAAGAACCAATGATATAACCAGTGAAGCTAAAAAAAATGAATGAAGCTTCTCCACACCTGCTAATTGCCACATTAACTATACTTCCCTTTATTGCATTCAGTAAACACCATTTTTTTAAATTGATTCATTAACATTTTATTTAGTAAACACTCACTGCACCAACCCAACCGGACTGCATCGGGTCATCTGTCTGCTACACCTGTAGACTACGAGAGTCCCCTTTTGGTCTTAATGTGGAGCTCCGGAGCCACACTCAAATCTCCAAACACGCATTTACAAATTGCCACACGCATTTGCGAGTCGTCCACGGCGAGACTGTAGCAACACCCAAAGGCAGGGGACGCTGAATGTTGGCATTTTGTGCTCTCAGCCTGTCAGGCGAATATGTGGAAATTTATAAAAAAGCAGCTCGCATACTTGCTTACATTTGTCAAAAGTTTTTTTTATTTTTGCGGTGCAAAAGCTTACAGCACCTGGTATTCCCAGGCGGTCTCCCATCCAAGTACTAACCAGGCCCGACCCTGCTTAGCTTCCGAGATCGGACGAGATCGGGCGTTCTCAGGGTAGTATGGCCGTAAGCGAGAATTCCTTTCAAAATTTAGCATTTTATACATGTTGTCTTTATTGTGGCAAATACTTCAATCCAAAAATACGTAACAAGAATCTGAAACTATAACCACAGTCACAAATGTGTCACAACAATCTACAATGCATGATTGAAGTCACAGATATATGACAAATATCAGCAAATGTGTACAATGATTTGTTGGCACATACACATGGTTAAATGCGGACAAAAATCCGTAGATGGGCGACCTGTAAAAACGGGACCTTTTCTTACAGGTGACGTTTGCTACAGTCCTGCCGCGGACGACTCGCAAATGCGTGTGCTGATTTGCAAATGCGTGTCAGGAGACTTGTGTGTGGCTCCGTAGCTACACATTCGGACCACATGGGGGCACTAATATTATACCAGCCCCGTACCACCAATATATACACCAATAACTTGGGGGGGCGTTCACTGCTATCCACCCATGGTCATGTACCATTTATTTGACATTATTTAAATTAAATTGGAATAAATGGAAGAATAAAGTGGAACTAATAAAATAAGAACCAATGATATAACCAGTGAAGCTAAAAAAAATGAATGAAGCTTCTCCACACCTGCTAATTGCCACATTAACTATACTTCCCTTTATTGCATTCAGTAAACACCATTTTTTTAAATTGATTCATTAACTTTTTATTTAGTAAACACTCACTGCACCTACCCAACCGGACTGCATCGGGTCATCTGTCTGCTACACCTGTAGACTACGAGAGTCCCCTTTTGGTCTTAATGTGGAGCTCCGGAGCCACACTCAAGTCTCCAGACACGCATTTGCAAATTGCCACACGCATTTGCGAGTCGTCCACGGCGAGACTGTAGCAACACCCAAAGGCAGGGGACGCTGAATGTTGGCATTTTGTGCTCTCAGCCTGTCAGGCGAATATGTGGGAATTTATAAAAAAAGCAGCTCGCATACTTGCTTACATTTGTCAAAAGTTTTTTTTATTTTTGCGGTGCAAAAGCTTACAGCACCTGGTATTCCCAGGCGGTCTCCCATCCAAGTACTAACCAGGCCCGACCCTGCTTAGCTTCCGAGTTCGGACGAGATCGGGCGTTCTCAGGGTAGTATGGCCGTAAGCGAGAATTCCTTTCAAAATTTTGCATTTTATACATGTTGTCTTTATTGTGGCAAATACTTCAATCCAAAAATACGTAACAAGAATCTGAAACTATAACCACAGTCACAAATGTGTCACAACAATCTACAATGCATGATTGAAGTCACAGATATATGACAAATATCAGCAAATGTGTACAATGATTTGTTGGCACATACACATGGTTAAATGCGGACAAAAATCCGTGGATGGGCGACCTGTAAAAACTGGACCTTTTCTTACAGGTGACGTTTGCTACAGTCCTGCCGCGGACGACTCGCAAATGCGTGTGCTGATTTGCAAATGCGTGTCAGGAGACTTGTGTGTGGCTCCGTAGCTACACATTCGGACCACATGGGGGCACTAATATTATACCAGCCCCGTACCACCAATATATACACCAATAACTTGGGGGGGCGTTCACTGCTATCCACCCATGGTCATGTACCATTTATTTGACATTATTTAAATTAAATTGGAATAAATGGAAGAATAAAGTGGAACTAATAAAATAAGAACCAATGATATAACCAGTGAAGCTAAAAAAAATGAATGAAGCTTCTCCACACCTGCTAATTGCCACATTAACTATACTTCCCTTTATTGCATTCAGTAAACACCATTTTTTTAAATTGATTCATTAACTTTTTATTAAGTAAACACTCACTGCACCAACCCAACCGGACTGCATCGGGTCATCTGTCTGCTACACCTGTAGACTACGAGAGTCCCCTTTTGGTCTTAATGTGGAGCTCCGGAGCCACACTCAAGTCTCCAGACACGCATTTGCAAATTGCCACACGCATTTGCGAGTCGTCCACGGCGAGACTGTAGCAACACCCAAAGGCAGGGGACGCTGAATGTTGGCATTTTGTGCTCTCAGCCTGTCAGGCGAATATGTGGGAATTTATAAAAAAAGCAGCTCGCATACTTGCTTACATTTGTCAAAAGTTTTTTTTATTTTTGCGGTGCAAAAGCTTACAGCACCTGGTATTCCCAGGCGGTCTCCCATCCAAGTACTAACCAGGCCCGACCCTGCTTAGCTTCCGAGTTCGGACGAGATCGGGCGTTCTCAGGGTAGTATGGCCGTAAGCGAGAATTCCTTTCAAAATTTTGCATTTTATACATGTTGTCTTTATTGTGGCAAATACTTCAATCCAAAAATACGTAACAAGAATCTGAAACTATAACCACAGTCACAAATGTGTCACAACAATCTACAATGCATGATTGAAGTCACAGATATATGACAAATATCAGCAAATGTGTACAATGATTTGTTGGCACATACACATGGTTAAATGCGGACAAAAATCCGTGGATGGGCGACCTGTAAAAACTGGACCTTTTCTTACAGGTGACGTTTGCTACAGTCCTGCCGCGGACGACTCGCAAATGCGTGTGCTGATTTGCAAATGCGTGTCAGGAGACTTGTGTGTGGCTCCGTAGCTACACATTCGGACCACATGGGGGCACTAATATTATACCAGCCCCGTACCACCAATATATACACCAATAACTTGGGGGGGCGTTCACTGCTATCCACCCATGGTCATGTACCATTTATTTGACATTATTTAAATTAAATTGGAATAAATGGAAGAATAAAGTGGAACTAATAAAATAAGAACCAATGATATAACCAGTGAAGCTAAAAAAAATGAATGAAGCTTCTCCACACCTGCTAATTGCCACATTAACTATACTTCCCTTTATTGCATTCAGTAAACACCATTTTTTTAAATTGATTCATTAACTTTTTATTTAGTAAACACTCACTGCACCAACCCAACCGGACTGCATCGGGTCATCTGTCTGCTACACCTGTAGACTACGAGAGTCCCCTTTTGGTCTTAATGTGGAGCTCCGGAGCCACACTCAAGTCTCCAGACACGCATTTGCAAATTGCCACACGCATTTGCGAGTCGTCCACGGCGAGACTGTAGCAACACCCAAAGGCAGGGGACGCTGAATGTTGGCAATTTGTGCTCTCAGCCTGTCAGGCGAATATGTGGAAATTTATAAAGAAGCAGCTCGCATACTTGCTTACATTTGTCAAAAGTTTTTTTTATTTTTGCGGTGCAAAAGCTTACAGCACCTGGTATTCCCAGGCGGTCTCCCATCCAAGTACTAACCAGGCCCGACCCTGCTTAGCTTCCGAGATCGGACGAGATCGGGCGTTCTCAGGGTAGTATGGCCGTAAGCGAGAATTCCTTTCAAAATTTTGCATTTTATACATGTTGTCTTTATTGTGGCAAATACGTCAATCCAAAAATACGTAACAAGAATCTGAAACTATAACCACAGTCACAAATGTGTCACAACAATCTACAATGCATGATTGAAGTCACAGATATATGACAAATATCAGCAAATGTGTACAATGATTTGTTGGCACATACACATGGTTAAATGCGGACAAAAATCCGTAGATGGGCGACCTGTAAAAACGGGACCTTTTCTTACAGGTGACGTTTGCTACAGTCCTGCCGCGGACGACTCGCAAATGCGTGTGCTGATTTGCAAATGCGTGTCAGGAGACTTGTGTGTGGCTCCGTAGCTACACATTCGGACCACATGGGGGCACTAATATTATACCAGCCCCGTACCACCAATATATACACCAATAACTTGGGGGGGCGTTCACTGCTATCCACCCATGGTCATGTACCATTTATTTGACATTATTTAAATTAAATTGGAATAAATGGAAGAATAAAGTGGAACTAATAAAATAAGAACCAATGATATAACCAGTGAAGCTAAAAAAAATGAATGAAGCTTCTCCACACCTGCTAATTGCCACATTAACTATACTTCCCTTTATTGCATTCAGTAAACACCATTTTTTAAAATTGATTCATTAACTTTTTATTTAGTAAACACTCACTGCACCAACCCAACCGGACTGCATCGGGTCATCTGTCTGCTACACCTGTAGACTACGAGAGTCCCCTTTTGGTCTTAATGTGGAGCTCCGGAGCCACACTCAAGTCTCCAGACACGCATTTGCAAATTGCCACACGCATTTGCGAGTCGTCCACGGCGAGACTGTAGCAACACCCAAAGGCAGGGGACGCTGAATGTTGGCAATTTGTGCTCTCAGCCTGTCAGGCGAATATGTGGAAATTTATAAAGAAGCAGCTCGCATACTTGCTTACATTTGTCAAAAGTTTTTTTTATTTTTGCGGTGCAAAAGCTTACAGCACCTGGTATTCCCAGGCGGTCTCCCATCCAAGTACTAACCAGGCCCGACCCTGCTTAGCTTCCGAGATCGGACGAGATCGGGCGTTCTCAGGGTAGTATGGCCGTAAGCGAGAATTCCTTTCAAAATTTTGCATTTTATACATGTTGTCTTTTTTGTGGCAAATACTTCAATCCAAAAACACGTAACAAGAATCTGAAACTATAACCACAGTCACAAATGTGTCACAACAATCTACAATGCATGATTGAAGTCACAGATATATGACAAATATCAGCAAATGTGTACAATGATTTGTTGGCACATACACATGGTTAAATGCGGACAAAAATCCGTAGATGGGCGACCTGTAAAAACGGGACCTTTTCTTACAGGTGACGTTTGCTACAGTCCTGCCGCGGACGACTCGCAAATGCGTGTGCTGATTTGCAAATGCGTGTCAGGAGACTTGTGTGTGGCTCCGTAGCTACACATTCGGACCACATGGGGGCACTAATATTATACCAGCCCCGTACCACCAATATATACACCAATAACTTGGGGGGGCGTTCACTGCTATCCACCCATGGTCATGTACCATTTATTTGACATTATTTAAATTAAATTGGAATAAATGGAAGAATAAAGTGGAACTAATAAAATAAGAACCAATGATATAACCAGTGAAGCTAAAAAAAATGAATGAAGCTTCTCCACACCTGCTAATTGCCACATTAACTATACTTCCCTTTATTGCATTCAGTAAACACCATTTTTTTAAATTGATTCATTAACTTTTTATTTAGTAAACACTCACTGCACCAACCCAACCGGACTGCATCGGGTCATCTGTCTGCTACACCTGTAGACTACGAGAGTCCCCTTTTGGTCTTAATGTGGAGCTCCGGAGCCACACTCAAGTCTCCAGACACGCATTTGCAAATTGCCACACGCATTTGCGAGTCGTCCACGGCGAGACTGTAGCAACACCCAAAGGCAGGGGACGCTGAATGTTGGCATTTTGTGCTCTCAGCCTGTCAGGCGAATATGTGGGAATTTATAAAAAAGCAGCTCGCATACTTGCTTACATTTGTCAAAAGTTGTTTTTATTTTTGCGGTGCAAAAGCTTACAGCACCTGGTATTCCCAGGCGGTCTCCCATCCAAGTACTAACCAGGCCCGACCCTGCTTAGCTTCCGAGTTCGGACGAGATCGGGCGTTCTCAGGGTAGTATGGCCGTAAGCGAGAATTCCTTTCAAAATTTTGCATTTTATACATGTTGTCTTTATTGTGGCAAATACTTCAATCCAAAAATACGTAACAAGAATCTGAAACTATAACCACAGTCACAAATGTGTCACAACAATCTACAATGCATGATTGAAGTCACAGATATATGACAAATATCAGCAAATGTGTACAATGATTTGTTGGCACATACACATGGTTAAATGCGGACAAAAATCCGTGGATGGGCGACCTGTAAAAACTGGACCTTTTCTTACAGGTGACGTTTGCTACAGTCCTGCCGCGGACGACTCGCAAATGCGTGTGCTGATTTGCAAATGCGTGTCAGGAGACTTGTGTGTGGCTCCGTAGCTACACATTCGGACCACATGGGGGCACTAATATTATACCAGCCCCGTACCACCAATATATACACCAATAACTTGGGGGGGCGTTCACTGCTATCCACCCATGGTCATGTACCATTTATTTGACATTATTTAAATTAAATTGGAATAAATGGAAGAATAAAGTGGAACTAATAAAATAAGAACCAATGATATAACCAGTGAAGCTAAAAAAAATGAATGAAGCTTCTCCACACCTGCTAATTGCCACATTAACTATACTTCCCTTTATTGCATTCAGTAAACACCATTTTTTTAAATTGATTCATTAACATTTTATTTAGTAAACACTCACTGCACCAACCCAACCGGACTGCATCGGGTCATCTGTCTGCTACACCTGTAGACTACGAGAGTCCCCTTTTGGTCTTAATGTGGAGCTCCGGAGCCACACTCAAATCTCCAAACACGCATTTACAAATTGCCACACGCATTTGCGAGTCGTCCACGGCGAGACTGTAGCAACACCCAAAGGCAGGGGACGCTGAATGTTGGCATTTTGTGCTCTCAGCCTGTCAGGCGAATATGTGGAAATTTATAAAAAAGCAGCTCGCATACTTGCTTACATTTGTCAAAAGTTTTTTTTATTTTTGCGGTGCAAAAGCTTACAGCACCTGGTATTCCCAGGCGGTCTCCCATCCAAGTACTAACCAGGCCCGACCCTGCTTAGCTTCCGAGATCGGACGAGATCGGGCGTTCTCAGGGTAGTATGGCCGTAAGCGAGAATTCCTTTCAAAATTTAGCATTTTATACATGTTGTCTTTATTGTGGCAAATACTTCAATCCAAAAATACGTAACAAGAATCTGAAACTATAACCACAGTCACAAATGTGTCACAACAATCTAAAATGCATGATTGAAGTCACAGATATATGACAAATATCTGCAAATGTGTACAATGATTTGTTGGCACATACACATGGTTAAATGCGGACAAAAATCCGTAGATGGGCGACCTGTAAAAACGGGACCTTTTCTTACAGGTGACGTTTGCTACAGTCCTGCCGCGGACGACTCGCAAATGCGTGTGCTGATTTGCAAATGCGTGTCAGGAGACTTGTGTGTGGCTCCGTAGCTACACATTCGGACCACATGGGGGCACTAATATTATACCAGCCCCGTACCACCAATATATACACCAATAACTTGGGGGGGCGTTCACTGCTATCCACCCATGGTCATGTACCATTTATTTGACATTATTTAAATTAAATTGGAATAAATGGAAGAATAAAGTGGAACTAATAAAATAAGAACCAATGATATAACCAGTGAAGCTAAAAAAAATGAATGAAGCTTCTCCACACCTGCTAATTGCCACATTAACTATACTTCCCTTTATTGCATTCAGTAAACACCATTTTTTTAAATTGATTCATTAACTTTTTATTTAGTAAACACTCACTGCACCTACCCAACCGGACTGCATCGGGTCATCTGTCTGCTACACCTGTAGACTACGAGAGTCCCCTTTTGGTCTTAATGTGGAGCTCCGGAGCCACACTCAAGTCTCCAGACACGCATTTGCAAATTGCCACACGCATTTGCGAGTCGTCCACGGCGAGACTGTAGCAACACCCAAAGGCAGGGGACGCTGAATGTTGGCATTTTGTGCTCTCAGCCTGTCAGGCGAATATGTGGGAATTTATAAAAAAAGCAGCTCGCATACTTGCTTACATTTGTCAAAAGTTTTTTTTATTTTTGCGGTGCAAAAGCTTACAGCACCTGGTATTCCCAGGCGGTCTCCCATCCAAGTACTAACCAGGCCCGACCCTGCTTAGCTTCCGAGTTCGGACGAGATCGGGCGTTCTCAGGGTAGTATGGCCGTAAGCGAGAATTCCTTTCAAAATTTTGCATTTTATACATGTTGTCTTTATTGTGGCAAATACTTCAATCCAAAAATACGTAACAAGAATCTGAAACTATAACCACAGTCACAAATGTGTCACAACAATCTACAATGCATGATTGAAGTCACAGATATATGACAAATATCAGCAAATGTGTACAATGATTTGTTGGCACATACACATGGTTAAATGCGGACAAAAATCCGTGGATGGGCGACCTGTAAAAACTGGACCTTTTCTTACAGGTGACGTTTGCTACAGTCCTGCCGCGGACGACTCGCAAATGCGTGTGCTGATTTGCAAATGCGTGTCAGGAGACTTGTGTGTGGCTCCGTAGCTACACATTCGGACCACATGGGGGCACTAATATTATACCAGCCCCGTACCACCAATATATACACCAATAACTTGGGGGGGCGTTCACTGCTATCCACCCATGGTCATGTACCATTTATTTGACATTATTTAAATTAAATTGGAATAAATGGAAGAATAAAGTGGAACTAATAAAATAAGAACCAATGATATAACCAGTGAAGCTAAAAAAAATGAATGAAGCTTCTCCACACCTGCTAATTGCCACATTAACTATACTTCCCTTTATTGCATTCAGTAAACACCATTTTTTTAAATTGATTCATTAACTTTTTATTTAGTAAACACTCACTGCACCAACCCAACCGGACTGCATCGGGTCATCTGTCTGCTACACCTGTAGACTACGAGAGTCCCCTTTTGGTCTTAATGTGGAGCTCCGGAGCCACACTCAAGTCTCCAGACACGCATTTGCAAATTGCCACACGCATTTGCGAGTCGTCCACGGCGAGACTGTAGCAACACCCAAAGGCAGGGGACGCTGAATGTTGGCATTTTGTGCTCTCAGCCTGTCAGGCGAATATGTGGGAATTTATAAAAAAAGCAGCTCGCATACTTGCTTACATTTGTCAAAAGTTTTTTTTATTTTTGCGGTGCAAAAGCTTACAGCACCTGGTATTCCCAGGCGGTCTCCCATCCAAGTACTAACCAGGCCCGACCCTGCTTAGCTTCCGAGTTCGGACGAGATCGGGCGTTCTCAGGGTAGTATGGCCGTAAGCGAGAATTCCTTTCAAAATTTTGCATTTTATACATGTTGTCTTTATTGTGGCAAATACTTCAATCCAAAAATACGTAACAAGAATCTGAAACTATAACCACAGTCACAAATGTGTCACAACAATCTACAATGCATGATTGAAGTCACAGATATATGACAAATATCAGCAAATGTGTACAATGATTTGTTGGCACATACACATGGTTAAATGCGGACAAAAATCCGTGGATGGGCGACCTGTAAAAACTGGACCTTTTCTTACAGGTGACGTTTGCTACAGTCCTGCCGCGGACGACTCGCAAATGCGTGTGCTGATTTGCAAATGCGTGTCAGGAGACTTGTGTGTGGCTCCGTAGCTACACATTCGGACCACATGGGGGCACTAATATTATACCAGCCCCGTACCACCAATATATACACCAATAACTTGGGGGGGCGTTCACTGCTATCCACCCATGGTCATGTACCATTTATTTGACATTATTTAAATTAAATTGGAATAAATGGAAGAATAAAGTGGAACTAATAAAATAAGAACCAATGATATAACCAGTGAAGCTAAAAAAAATGAATGAAGCTTCTCCACACCTGCTAATTGCCACATTAACTATACTTCCCTTTATTGCATTCAGTAAACACCATTTTTTTAAATTGATTCATTAACTTTTTATTTAGTAAACACTCACTGCACCAACCCAACCGGACTGCATCGGGTCATCTGTCTGCTACACCTGTAGACTACGAGAGTCCCCTTTTGGTCTTAATGTGGAGCTCCGGAGCCACACTCAAGTCTCCAGACACGCATTTGCAAATTGCCACACGCATTTGCGAGTCGTCCACGGCGAGACTGTAGCAACACCCAAAGGCAGGGGACGCTGAATGTTGGCATTTTGTGCTCTCAGCCTGTCAGGCGAATATGTGGAAATTTATAAAAAAGCAGCTCGCATACTTGCTTACATTTGTCAAAAGTTTTTTTTATTTTTGCGGTGCAAAAGCTTACAGCACCTGGTATTCCCAGGCGGTCTCCCATCCAAGTACTAACCAGGCCCGACCCTGCTTAGCTTCCGAGATCGGACGAGATCGGGCGTTCTCAGGGTAGTATGGCCGTAAGCGAGAATTCCTTTCAAAATTTTGCATTTTATACATGTTGTCTTTATTGTGGCAAATACTTCAATCCAAAAACACGTAACAAGAATCTGAAACTATAACCACAGTCACAAATGTGTCACAACAATCTACAATGCATGATGATTGAAGTCACAGATATATGACAAATATCAGCAAATGTGTACAATGATTTGTTGGCACATACACATGGTTAAATGCGGACAAAAATCCGTAGATGGGCGACCTGTAAAAACGGGACCTTTTCTTACAGGTGACGTTTGCTACAGTCCTGCCGCGGACGACTCGCAAATGCGTGTGCTGATTTGCAAATGCGTGTCAGGAGACTTGTGTGTGGCTCCGTAGCTACACATTCGGACCACATGGGGGCACTAATATTATACCAGCCCCGTACCACCAATATATACACCAATAACTTGGGGGGGCGTTCACTGCTATCCACCCATGGTCATGTACCATTTATTTGACATTATTTAAATTAAATTGGAATAAATGGAAGAATAAAGTGGAACTAATAAAATAAGAACCAATGATATAACCAGTGAAGCTAAAAAAAATGAATGAAGCTTCTCCACACCTGCTAATTGCCACATTAACTATACTTCCCTTTATTGCATTCAGTAAACACCATTTTTTTAAATTGATTCATTAACTTTTTATTTAGTAAACACTCACTGCACCTACCCAACCGGACTGCATCGGGTCATCTGTCTGCTACACCTGTAGACTACGAGAGTCCCCTTTTGGTCTTAATGTGGAGCTCCGGAGCCACACTCAAGTCTCCAGACACGCATTTGCAAATTGCCACACGCATTTGCGAGTCGTCCACGGCGAGACTGTAGCAACACCCAAAGGCAGGGGACGCTGAATGTTGGCATTTTGTGCTCTCAGCCTGTCAGGCGAATATGTGGAAATTTATAAAAAAGCAGCTCGCATACTTGCTTACATTTGTCAAAAGTTTTTTTTATTTTTGCGGTGCAAAAGCTTACAGCACCTGGTATTCCCAGGCGGTCTCCCATCCAAGTACTAACCAGGCCCGACCCTGCTTAGCTTCCGAGATCGGACGAGATCGGGCGTTCTCAGGGTAGTATGGCCGTAAGCGAGAATTCCTTTCAAAATTTTGCATTTTATACATGTTGTCTTTATTGTGGCAAATACTTCAATCCAAAAATACGTAACAAGAATCTGAAACTATAACCACAGTCACAAATGTGTCACAACAATCTACAATGCATGATTGAAGTCACAGATATATGACAAATATCAGCAAATGTGTACAATGATTTGTTGGCACATACACATGGTTAAATGCGGACAAAAATCCGTAGATGGGCGACCTGTAAAAACGGGACCTTTTCTTACAGGTGACGTTTGCTACAGTCCTGCCGCGGACGACTCGCAAATGCGTGTGCTGATTTGCAAATGCGTGTCAGGAGACTTGTGTGTGGCTCCGTAGCTACACATTCGGACCACATGGGGGCACTAATATTATACCAGCCCCGTACCACCAATATATACACCAATAACTTGGGGGGGCGTTCACTGCTATCCACCCATGGTCATGTACCATTTATTTGACATTATTTAAATTAAATTGGAATAAATGGAAGAATAAAGTGGAACTAATAAAATAAGAACCAATGATATAACCAGTGAAGCTAAAAAAAATGAATGAAGCTTCTCCACACCTGCTAATTGCCACATTAACTATACTTCCCTTTATTGCATTCAGTAAACACCATTTTTTTAAATTGATTCATTAACTTTTTATTTAGTAAACACTCACTGCACCAACCCAACCGGACTGCATCGGGTCATCTGTCTGCTACACCTGTAGACTACGAGAGTCCCCTTTTGGTCTTAATGTGGAGCTCCGGAGCCACACTCAAGTCTCCAGACACGCATTTGCAAATTGCCACACGCATTTGCGAGTCGTCCACGGCGAGACTGTAGCAACACCCAAAGGCAGGGGACGCTGAATGTTGGCAATTTGTGCTCTCAGCCTGTCAGGCGAATATGTGGAAATTTATAAAGAAGCAGCTCGCATACTTGCTTACATTTGTCAAAAGTTTTTTTTATTTTTGCGGTGCAAAAGCTTACAGCACCTGGTATTCCCAGGCGGTCTCCCATCCAAGTACTAACCAGGCCCGACCCTGCTTAGCTTCCGAGATCGGACGAGATCGGGCGTTCTCAGGGTAGTATGGCCGTAAGCGAGAATTCCTTTCAAAATTTTGCATTTTATACATGTTGTCTTTATTGTGGCAAATACGTCAATCCAAAAATACGTAACAAGAATCTGAAACTATAACCACAGTCACAAATGTGTCACAACAATCTACAATGCATGATTGAAGTCACAGATATATGACAAATATCAGCAAATGTGTACAATGATTTGTTGGCACATACACATGGTTAAATGCGGACAAAAATCCGTAGATGGGCGACCTGTAAAAACGGGACCTTTTCTTACAGGTGACGTTTGCTACAGTCCTGCCGCGGACGACTCGCAAATGCGTGTGCTGATTTGCAAATGCGTGTCAGGAGACTTGTGTGTGGCTCCGTAGCTACACATTCGGACCACATGGGGGCACTAATATTATACCAGCCCCGTACCACCAATATATACACCAATAACTTGGGGGGGCGTTCACTGCTATCCACCCATGGTCATGTACCATTTATTTGACATTATTTAAATTAAATTGGAATAAATGGAAGAATAAAGTGGAACTAATAAAATAAGAACCAATGATATAACCAGTGAAGCTAAAAAAAATGAATGAAGCTTCTCCACACCTGCTAATTGCCACATTAACTATACTTCCCTTTATTGCATTCAGTAAACACCATTTTTTAAAATTGATTCATTAACTTTTTATTTAGTAAACACTCACTGCACCAACCCAACCGGACTGCATCGGGTCATCTGTCTGCTACACCTGTAGACTACGAGAGTCCCCTTTTGGTCTTAATGTGGAGCTCCGGAGCCACACTCAAGTCTCCAGACACGCATTTGCAAATTGCCACACGCATTTGCGAGTCGTCCACGGCGAGACTGTAGCAACACCCAAAGGCAGGGGACGCTGAATGTTGGCAATTTGTGCTCTCAGCCTGTCAGGCGAATATGTGGAAATTTATAAAGAAGCAGCTCGCATACTTGCTTACATTTGTCAAAAGTTTTTTTTATTTTTGCGGTGCAAAAGCTTACAGCACCTGGTATTCCCAGGCGGTCTCCCATCCAAGTACTAACCAGGCCCGACCCTGCTTAGCTTCCGAGATCGGACGAGATCGGGCGTTCTCAGGGTAGTATGGCCGTAAGCGAGAATTCCTTTCAAAATTTTGCATTTTATACATGTTGTCTTTTTTGTGGCAAATACTTCAATCCAAAAACACGTAACAAGAATCTGAAACTATAACCACAGTCACAAATGTGTCACAACAATCTACAATGCATGATTGAAGTCACAGATATATGACAAATATCAGCAAATGTGTACAATGATTTGTTGGCACATACACATGGTTAAATGCGGACAAAAATCCGTAGATGGGCGACCTGTAAAAACGGGACCTTTTCTTACAGGTGACGTTTGCTACAGTCCTGCCGCGGACGACTCGCAAATGCGTGTGCTGATTTGCAAATGCGTGTCAGGAGACTTGTGTGTGGCTCCGTAGCTACACATTCGGACCACATGGGGGCACTAATATTATACCAGCCCCGTACCACCAATATATACACCAATAACTTGGGGGGGCGTTCACTGCTATCCACCCATGGTCATGTACCATTTATTTGACATTATTTAAATTAAATTGGAATAAATGGAAGAATAAAGTGGAACTAATAAAATAAGAACCAATGATATAACCAGTGAAGCTAAAAAAAATGAATGAAGCTTCTCCACACCTGCTAATTGCCACATTAACTATACTTCCCTTTATTGCATTCAGTAAACACCATTTTTTTAAATTGATTCATTAACTTTTTATTTAGTAAACACTCACTGCACCAACCCAACCGGACTGCATCGGGTCATCTGTCTGCTACACCTGTAGACTACGAGAGTCCCCTTTTGGTCTTAATGTGGAGCTCCGGAGCCACACTCAAGTCTCCAGACACGCATTTGCAAATTGCCACACGCATTTGCGAGTCGTCCACGGCGAGACTGTAGCAACACCCAAAGGCAGGGGACGCTGAATGTTGGCATTTTGTGCTCTCAGCCTGTCAGGCGAATATGTGGGAATTTATAAAAAAGCAGCTCGCATACTTGCTTACATTTGTCAAAAGTTGTTTTTATTTTTGCGGTGCAAAAGCTTACAGCACCTGGTATTCCCAGGCGGTCTCCCATCCAAGTACTAACCAGGCCCGACCCTGCTTAGCTTCCGAGTTCGGACGAGATCGGGCGTTCTCAGGGTAGTATGGCCGTAAGCGAGAATTCCTTTCAAAATTTTGCATTTTATACATGTTGTCTTTATTGTGGCAAATACTTCAATCCAAAAATACGTAACAAGAATCTGAAACTATAACCACAGTCACAAATGTGTCACAACAATCTACAATGCATGATTGAAGTCACAGATATATGACAAATATCAGCAAATGTGTACAATGATTTGTTGGCACATACACATGGTTAAATGCGGACAAAAATCCGTGGATGGGCGACCTGTAAAAACTGGACCTTTTCTTACAGGTGACGTTTGCTACAGTCCTGCCGCGGACGACTCGCAAATGCGTGTGCTGATTTGCAAATGCGTGTCAGGAGACTTGTGTGTGGCTCCGTAGCTACACATTCGGACCACATGGGGGCACTAATATTATACCAGCCCCGTACCACCAATATATACACCAATAACTTGGGGGGGCGTTCACTGCTATCCACCCATGGTCATGTACCATTTATTTGACATTATTTAAATTAAATTGGAATAAATGGAAGAATAAAGTGGAACTAATAAAATAAGAACCAATGATATAACCAGTGAAGCTAAAAAAAATGAATGAAGCTTCTCCACACCTGCTAATTGCCACATTAACTATACTTCCCTTTATTGCATTCAGTAAACACCATTTTTTTAAATTGATTCATTAACATTTTATTTAGTAAACACTCACTGCACCAACCCAACCGGACTGCATCGGGTCATCTGTCTGCTACACCTGTAGACTACGAGAGTCCCCTTTTGGTCTTAATGTGGAGCTCCGGAGCCGCACTCAAATCTCCAAACACGCATTTACAAATTGCCACACGCATTTGCGAGTCGTCCACGGCGAGACTGTAGCAACACCCAAAGGCAGGGGACGCTGAATGTTGGCATTTTGTGCTCTCAGCCTGTCAGGCGAATATGTGGAAATTTATAAAAAAGCAGCTCGCATACTTGCTTACATTTGTCAAAAGTTTTTTTTATTTTTGCGGTGCAAAAGCTTACAGCACCTGGTATTCCCAGGCGGTCTCCCATCCAAGTACTAACCAGGCCCGACCCTGCTTAGCTTCCGAGATCGGACGAGATCGGGCGTTCTCAGGGTAGTATGGCCGTAAGCGAGAATTCCTTTCAAAATTTAGCATTTTATACATGTTGTCTTTATTGTGGCAAATACTTCAATCCAAAAATACGTAACAAGAATCTGAAACTATAACCACAGTCACAAATGTGTCACAACAATCTACAATGCATGATTGAAGTCACAGATATATGACAAATATCAGCAAATGTGTACAATGATTTGTTGGCACATACACATGGTTAAATGCGGACAAAAATCCGTAGATGGGCGACCTGTAAAAACGGGACCTTTTCTTACAGGTGACGTTTGCTACAGTCCTGCCGCGGACGACTCGCAAATGCGTGTGCTGATTTGCAAATGCGTGTCAGGAGACTTGTGTGTGGCTCCGTAGCTACACATTCGGACCACATGGGGGCACTAATATTATACCAGCCCCGTACCACCAATATATACACCAATAACTTGGGGGGGCGTTCACTGCTATCCACCCATGGTCATGTACCATTTATTTGACATTATTTAAATTAAATTGGAATAAATGGAAGAATAAAGTGGAACTAATAAAATAAGAACCAATGATATAACCAGTGAAGCTAAAAAAAATGAATGAAGCTTCTCCACACCTGCTAATTGCCACATTAACTATACTTCCCTTTATTGCATTCAGTAAACACCATTTTTTTAAATTGATTCATTAACTTTTTATTTAGTAAACACTCACTGCACCTACCCAACCGGACTGCATCGGGTCATCTGTCTGCTACACCTGTAGACTACGAGAGTCCCCTTTTGGTCTTAATGTGGAGCTCCGGAGCCACACTCAAGTCTCCAGACACGCATTTGCAAATTGCCACACGCATTTGCGAGTCGTCCACGGCGAGACTGTAGCAACACCCAAAGGCAGGGGACGCTGAATGTTGGCATTTTGTGCTCTCAGCCTGTCAGGCGAATATGTGGGAATTTATAAAAAAAGCAGCTCGCATACTTGCTTACATTTGTCAAAAGTTTTTTTTATTTTTGCGGTGCAAAAGCTTACAGCACCTGGTATTCCCAGGCGGTCTCCCATCCAAGTACTAACCAGGCCCGACCCTGCTTAGCTTCCGAGTTCGGACGAGATCGGGCGTTCTCAGGGTAGTATGGCCGTAAGCGAGAATTCCTTTCAAAATTTTGCATTTTATACATGTTGTCTTTATTGTGGCAAATACTTCAATCCAAAAATACGTAACAAGAATCTGAAACTATAACCACAGTCACAAATGTGTCACAACAATCTACAATGCATGATTGAAGTCACAGATATATGACAAATATCAGCAAATGTGTACAATGATTTGTTGGCACATACACATGGTTAAATGCGGACAAAAATCCGTGGATGGGCGACCTGTAAAAACTGGACCTTTTCTTACAGGTGACGTTTGCTACAGTCCTGCCGCGGACGACTCGCAAATGCGTGTGCTGATTTGCAAATGCGTGTCAGGAGACTTGTGTGTGGCTCCGTAGCTACACATTCGGACCACATGGGGGCACTAATATTATACCAGCCCCGTACCACCAATATATACACCAATAACTTGGGGGGGCGTTCACTGCTATCCACCCATGGTCATGTACCATTTATTTGACATTATTTAAATTAAATTGGAATAAATGGAAGAATAAAGTGGAACTAATAAAATAAGAACCAATGATATAACCAGTGAAGCTAAAAAAAATGAATGAAGCTTCTCCACACCTGCTAATTGCCACATTAACTATACTTCCCTTTATTGCATTCAGTAAACACCATTTTTTTAAATTGATTCATTAACTTTTTATTTAGTAAACACTCACTGCACCAACCCAACCGGACTGCATCGGGTCATCTGTCTGCTACACCTGTAGACTACGAGAGTCCCCTTTTGGTCTTAATGTGGAGCTCCGGAGCCACACTCAAGTCTCCAGACACGCATTTGCAAATTGCCACACGCATTTGCGAGTCGTCCACGGCGAGACTGTAGCAACACCCAAAGGCAGGGGACGCTGAATGTTGGCATTTTGTGCTCTCAGCCTGTCAGGCGAATATGTGGGAATTTATAAAAAAAGCAGCTCGCATACTTGCTTACATTTGTCAAAAGTTTTTTTTATTTTTGCGGTGCAAAAGCTTACAGCACCTGGTATTCCCAGGCGGTCTCCCATCCAAGTACTAACCAGGCCCGACCCTGCTTAGCTTCCGAGTTCGGACGAGATCGGGCGTTCTCAGGGTAGTATGGCCGTAAGCGAGAATTCCTTTCAAAATTTTGCATTTTATACATGTTGTCTTTATTGTGGCAAATACTTCAATCCAAAAATACGTAACAAGAATCTGAAACTATAACCACAGTCACAAATGTGTCACAACAATCTACAATGCATGATTGAAGTCACAGATATATGACAAATATCAGCAAATGTGTACAATGATTTGTTGGCACATACACATGGTTAAATGCGGACAAAAATCCGTGGATGGGCGACCTGTAAAAACTGGACCTTTTCTTACAGGTGACGTTTGCTACAGTCCTGCCGCGGACGACTCGCAAATGCGTGTGCTGATTTGCAAATGCGTGTCAGGAGACTTGTGTGTGGCTCCGTAGCTACACATTCGGACCACATGGGGGCACTAATATTATACCAGCCCCGTACCACCAATATATACACCAATAACTTGGGGGGGCGTTCACTGCTATCCACCCATGGTCATGTACCATTTATTTGACATTATTTAAATTAAATTGGAATAAATGGAAGAATAAAGTGGAACTAATAAAATAAGAACCAATGATATAACCAGTGAAGCTAAAAAAAATGAATGAAGCTTCTCCACACCTGCTAATTGCCACATTAACTATACTTCCCTTTATTGCATTCAGTAAACACCATTTTTTTAAATTGATTCATTAACTTTTTATTTAGTAAACACTCACTGCACCAACCCAACCGGACTGCATCGGGTCATCTGTCTGCTACACCTGTAGACTACGAGAGTCCCCTTTTGGTCTTAATGTGGAGCTCCGGAGCCACACTCAAGTCTCCAGACACGCATTTGCAAATTGCCACACGCATTTGCGAGTCGTCCACGGCGAGACTGTAGCAACACCCAAAGGCAGGGGACGCTGAATGTTGGCATTTTGTGCTCTCAGCCTGTCAGGCGAATATGTGGAAATTTATAAAAAAGCAGCTCGCATACTTGCTTACATTTGTCAAAAGTTTTTTTTATTTTTGCGGTGCAAAAGCTTACAGCACCTGGTATTCCCAGGCGGTCTCCCATCCAAGTACTAACCAGGCCCGACCCTGCTTAGCTTCCGAGATCGGACGAGATCGGGCGTTCTCAGGGTAGTATGGCCGTAAGCGAGAATTCCTTTCAAAATTTTGCATTTTATACATGTTGTCTTTATTGTGGCAAATACTTCAATCCAAAAACACGTAACAAGAATCTGAAACTATAACCACAGTCACAAATGTGTCACAACAATCTACAATGCATGATGATTGAAGTCACAGATATATGACAAATATCAGCAAATGTGTACAATGATTTGTTGGCACATACACATGGTTAAATGCGGACAAAAATCCGTAGATGGGCGACCTGTAAAAACGGGACCTTTTCTTACAGGTGACGTTTGCTACAGTCCTGCCGCGGACGACTCGCAAATGCGTGTGCTGATTTGCAAATGCGTGTCAGGAGACTTGTGTGTGGCTCCGTAGCTACACATTCGGACCACATGGGGGCACTAATATTATACCAGCCCCGTACCACCAATATATACACCAATAACTTGGGGGGGCGTTCACTGCTATCCACCCATGGTCATGTACCATTTATTTGACATTATTTAAATTAAATTGGAATAAATGGAAGAATAAAGTGGAACTAATAAAATAAGAACCAATGATATAACCAGTGAAGCTAAAAAAAATGAATGAAGCTTCTCCACACCTGCTAATTGCCACATTAACTATACTTCCCTTTATTGCATTCAGTAAACACCATTTTTTTAAATTGATTCATTAACTTTTTATTTAGTAAACACTCACTGCACCTACCCAACCGGACTGCATCGGGTCATCTGTCTGCTACACCTGTAGACTACGAGAGTCCCCTTTTGGTCTTAATGTGGAGCTCCGGAGCCACACTCAAGTCTCCAGACACGCATTTGCAAATTGCCACACGCATTTGCGAGTCGTCCACGGCGAGACTGTAGCAACACCCAAAGGCAGGGGACGCTGAATGTTGGCATTTTGTGCTCTCAGCCTGTCAGGCGAATATGTGGGAATTTATAAAAAAAGCAGCTCGCATACTTGCTTACATTTGTCAAAAGTTTTTTTTATTTTTGCGGTGCAAAAGCTTACAGCACCTGGTATTCCCAGGCGGTCTCCCATCCAAGTACTAACCAGGCCCGACCCTGCTTAGCTTCCGAGTTCGGACGAGATCGGGCGTTCTCAGGGTAGTATGGCCGTAAGCGAGAATTCCTTTCAAAATTTTGCATTTTATACATGTTGTCTTTATTGTGGCAAATACTTCAATCCAAAAATACGTAACAAGAATCTGAAACTATAACCACAGTCACAAATGTGTCACAACAATCTACAATGCATGATTGAAGTCACAGATATATGACAAATATCAGCAAATGTGTACAATGATTTGTTGGCACATACACATGGTTAAATGCGGACAAAAATCCGTGGATGGGCGACCTGTAAAAACTGGACCTTTTCTTACAGGTGACGTTTGCTACAGTCCTGCCGCGGACGACTCGCAAATGCGTGTGCTGATTTGCAAATGCGTGTCAGGAGACTTGTGTGTGGCTCCGTAGCTACACATTCGGACCACATGGGGGCACTAATATTATACCAGCCCCGTACCACCAATATATACACCAATAACTTGGGGGGGCGTTCACTGCTATCCACCCATGGTCATGTACCATTTATTTGACATTATTGAAATTAAATTGGAATAAATGGAAGAATAAAGTGGAACTAATAAAATAAGAACCAATGATATAACCAGTGAAGCTAAAAAAAATGAATGAAGCTTCTCCACACCTGCTAATTGCCACATTAACTATACTTCCCTTTATTGCATTCAGTAAACACCATTTTTTTAAATTGATTCATTAACTTTTTATTTAGTAAACACTCACTGCACCAACCCAACCGGACTGCATCGGGTCATCTGTCTGCTACACCTGTAGACTACGAGAGTCCCCTTTTGGTCTTAATGTGGAGCTCCGGAGCCACACTCAAGTCTCCAGACACGCATTTGCAAATTGCCACACGCATTTGCGAGTCGTCCACGGCGAGACTGTAGCAACACCCAAAGGCAGGGGACGCTGAATGTTGGCATTTTGTGCTCTCAGCCTGTCAGGCGAATATGTGGGAATTTATAAAAAAAGCAGCTCGCATACTTGCTTACATTTGTCAAAAGTTTTTTTTATTTTTGCGGTGCAAAAGCTTACAGCACCTGGTATTCCCAGGCGGTCTCCCATCCAAGTACTAACCAGGCCCGACCCTGCTTAGCTTCCGAGTTCGGACGAGATCGGGCGTTCTCAGGGTAGTATGGCCGTAAGCGAGAATTCCTTTCAAAATTTTGCATTTTATACATGTTGTCTTTATTGTGGCAAATACTTCAATCCAAAAATACGTAACAAGAATCTGAAACTATAACCACAGTCACAAATGTGTCACAACAATCTACAATGCATGATTGAAGTCACAGATATATGACAAATATCAGCAAATGTGTACAATGATTTGTTGGCACATACACATGGTTAAATGCGGACAAAAATCCGTGGATGGGCGACCTGTAAAAACTGGACCTTTTCTTACAGGTGACGTTTGCTACAGTCCTGCCGCGGACGACTCGCAAATGCGTGTGCTGATTTGCAAATGCGTGTCAGGAGACTTGTGTGTGGCTCCGTAGCTACACATTCGGACCACATGGGGGCACTAATATTATACCAGCCCCGTACCACCAATATATACACCAATAACTTGGGGGGGCGTTCACTGCTATCCACCCATGGTCATGTACCATTTATTTGACATTATTTAAATTAAATTGGAATAAATGGAAGAATAAAGTGGAACTAATAAAATAAGAACCAATGATATAACCAGTGAAGCTAAAAAAAATGAATGAAGCTTCTCCACACCTGCTAATTGCCACATTAACTATACTTCCCTTTATTGCATTCAGTAAACACCATTTTTTTAAATTGATTCATTAACTTTTTATTTAGTAAACACTCACTGCACCAACCCAACCGGACTGCATCGGGTCATCTGTCTGCTACACCTGTAGACTACGAGAGTCCCCTTTTGGTCTTAATGTGGAGCTCCGGAGCCACACTCAAGTCTCCAGACACGCATTTGCAAATTGCCACACGCATTTGCGAGTCGTCCACGGCGAGACTGTAGCAACACCCAAAGGCAGGGGACGCTGAATGTTGGCATTTTGTGCTCTCAGCCTGTCAGGCGAATATGTGGAAATTTATAAAAAAGCAGCTCGCATACTTGCTTACATTTGTCAAAAGTTTTTTTTATTTTTGCGGTGCAAAAGCTTACAGCACCTGGTATTCCCAGGCGGTCTCCCATCCAAGTACTAACCAGGCCCGACCCTGCTTAGCTTCCGAGATCGGACGAGATCGGGCGTTCTCAGGGTAGTATGGCCGTAAGCGAGAATTCCTTTCAAAATTTTGCATTTTATACATGTTGTCTTTATTGTGGCAAATACTTCAATCCAAAAACACGTAACAAGAATCTGAAACTATAACCACAGTCACAAATGTGTCACAACAATCTACAATGCATGATGATTGAAGTCACAGATATATGACAAATATCAGCAAATGTGTACAATGATTTGTTGGCACATACACATGGTTAAATGCGGACAAAAATCCGTAGATGGGCGACCTGTAAAAACGGGACCTTTTCTTACAGGTGACGTTTGCTACAGTCCTGCCGCGGACGACTCGCAAATGCGTGTGCTGATTTGCAAATGCGTGTCAGGAGACTTGTGTGTGGCTCCGTAGCTACACATTCGGACCACATGGGGGCACTAATATTATACCAGCCCCGTACCACCAATATATACACCAATAACTTGGGGGGGCGTTCACTGCTATCCACCCATGGTCATGTACCATTTATTTGACATTATTTAAATTAAATTGGAATAAATGGAAGAATAAAGTGGAACTAATAAAATAAGAACCAATGATATAACCAGTGAAGCTAAAAAAAATGAATGAAGCTTCTCCACACCTGCTAATTGCCACATTAACTATACTTCCCTTTATTGCATTCAGTAAACACCATTTTTTTAAATTGATTCATTAACTTTTTATTTAGTAAACACTCACTGCACCTACCCAACCGGACTGCATCGGGTCATCTGTCTGCTACACCTGTAGACTACGAGAGTCCCCTTTTGGTCTTAATGTGGAGCTCCGGAGCCACACTCAAGTCTCCAGACACGCATTTGCAAATTGCCACACGCATTTGCGAGTCGTCCACGGCGAGACTGTAGCAACACCCAAAGGCAGGGGACGCTGAATGTTGGCATTTTGTGCTCTCAGCCTGTCAGGCGAATATGTGGGAATTTATAAAAAAAGCAGCTCGCATACTTGCTTACATTTGTCAAAAGTTTTTTTTATTTTTGCGGTGCAAAAGCTTACAGCACCTGGTATTCCCAGGCGGTCTCCCATCCAAGTACTAACCAGGCCCGACCCTGCTTAGCTTCCGAGTTCGGACGAGATCGGGCGTTCTCAGGGTAGTATGGCCGTAAGCGAGAATTCCTTTCAAAATTTTGCATTTTATACATGTTGTCTTTATTGTGGCAAATACTTCAATCCAAAAATACGTAACAAGAATCTGAAACTATAACCACAGTCACAAATGTGTCACAACAATCTACAATGCATGATTGAAGTCACAGATATATGACAAATATCAGCAAATGTGTACAATGATTTGTTGGCACATACACATGGTTAAATGCGGACAAAAATCCGTGGATGGGCGACCTGTAAAAACTGGACCTTTTCTTACAGGTGACGTTTGCTACAGTCCTGCCGCGGACGACTCGCAAATGCGTGTGCTGATTTGCAAATGCGTGTCAGGAGACTTGTGTGTGGCTCCGTAGCTACACATTCGGACCACATGGGGGCACTAATATTATACCAGCCCCGTACCACCAATATATACACCAATAACTTGGGGGGGCGTTCACTGCTATCCACCCATGGTCATGTACCATTTATTTGACATTATTGAAATTAAATTGGAATAAATGGAAGAATAAAGTGGAACTAATAAAATAAGAACCAATGATATAACCAGTGAAGCTAAAAAAAATGAATGAAGCTTCTCCACACCTGCTAATTGCCACATTAACTATACTTCCCTTTATTGCATTCAGTAAACACCATTTTTTTAAATTGATTCATTAACTTTTTATTTAGTAAACACTCACTGCACCAACCCAACCGGACTGCATCGGGTCATCTGTCTGCTACACCTGTAGACTACGAGAGTCCCCTTTTGGTCTTAATGTGGAGCTCCGGAGCCACACTCAAGTCTCCAGACACGCATTTGCAAATTGCCACACGCATTTGCGAGTCGTCCACGGCGAGACTGTAGCAACACCCAAAGGCAGGGGACGCTGAATGTTGGCATTTTGTGCTCTCAGCCTGTCAGGCGAATATGTGGAAATTTATAAAAAAGCAGCTCGCATACTTGCTTACATTTGTCAAAAGTTTTTTTTATTTTTGCGGTGCAAAAGCTTACAGCACCTGGTATTCCCAGGCGGTCTCCCATCCAAGTACTAACCAGGCCCGACCCTGCTTAGCTTCCGAGATCGGACGAGATCGGGCGTTCTCAGGGTAGTATGGCCGTAAGCGAGAATTCCTTTCAAAATTTTGCATTTTATACATGTTGTCTTTATTGTGGCAAATACTTCAATCCAAAAACACGTAACAAGAATCTGAAACTATAACCACAGTCACAAATGTGTCACAACAATCTACAATGCATGATGATTGAAGTCACAGATATATGACAAATATCAGCAAATGTGTACAATGATTTGTTGGCACATACACATGGTTAAATGCGGACAAATATCCGTAGATGGGCGACCTGTAAAAACGGGACCTTTTCTTACAGGTGACGTTTGCTACAGTCCTGCCGCGGACGACTCGCAAATGCGTGTGCTGATTTGCAAATGCGTGTCAGGAGACTTGTGTGTGGCTCCGTAGCTACACATTCGGACCACATGGGGGCACTAATATTATACCAGCCCCGTACCACCAATATATACACCAATAACTTGGGGGGGCGTTCACTGCTATCCACCCATGGTCATGTACCATTTATTTGACATTATTTAAATTAAATTGGAATAAATGGAAGAATAAAGTGGAACTAATAAAATAAGAACCAATGATATAACCAGTGAAGCTAAAAAAAATGAATGAAGCTTCTCCACACCTGCTAATTGCCACATTAACTATACTTCCCTTTATTGCATTCAGTAAACACCATTTTTTTAAATTGATTCATTAACTTTTTATTTAGTAAACACTCACTGCACCAACCCAACCGGACTGCATCGGGTCATCTGTCTGCTACACCTGTAGACTACGAGAGTCCCCTTTTGGTCTTAATGTGGAGCTCCGGAGCCACACTCAAATCTCCAAACACGCATTTACAAATTGCCACACGCATTTGCGAGTCGTCCACGGCGAGACTGTAGCAACACCCAAAGGCAGGGGACGCTGAATGTTGGCATTTTGTGCTCTCAGCCTGTCAGGCGAATATGTGGAAATTTATAAAAAAGCAGCTCGCATACTTGCTTACATTTGTCAAAAGTTTTTTTTATTTTTGCGGTGCAAAAGCTTACAGCACCTGGTATTCCCAGGCGGTCTCCCATCCAAGTACTAACCAGGCCCGACCCTGCTTAGCTTCAGAGATCGGACGAGATCGGGCGTTCTTTTTTTTTTTTTTTTTTTATTATTGTAATAAAAACATCTGTACAAATAGAGGTTTGACTCAAGATCCAAACATTCGTGAACAAACATCAGTAGGGATGTCCAACGATAGACAGTCGTAACCAAGGATGCATTTTAAAAATGAAAGTCCAGACTGTTGTCAGCAGAGAAAGTTACTAGTCCGTTGTTTACTGCCAAGTCGTCTTGAAAACGTTGGGGTCGATGTTCCTGAAGATGGGTGAGATGGGAGATGACCAACGATTTGAAGATGGACCAGTGATCGCCTTTCCTTTTTTCATGCAGGTGGATGTTTCTTGTGATGACGATGGAATGACGTGCTATGGCCAAGAGCAGCTTGAGGGCTTTGACATTTAGGCCTTTCCATGGTGAAGGGATGATACCGAACAGGAGAAGCCAGGAATTCTGGTCACCGCCACCACCGACTACCGGCGAGGGGAGTTTCACCCCCAGCCTCCTGGCAATGAGATCTTCCAGTCTGGATCTGAAATGTCGCACGACTCGGCATTGGAGAATGAGATGGTGAAAATCCTCCGGTTCCTCTCCGCACACTGGACATGTCCTGTTATAGGCACTTGGTAGAAAAGCATGCAGCGTTGTACATGGAAAGATTATCCTGTGTCTTATTTTAAAATCAGTGTTACTTACCTTGGGTGGAGTATACCAGTTAAACATGTCAGCCCAGATGGATGAGGGAGCCAGGGTGGGGTATGCCTGACGCCACGCGTTTTCTGCTGTTGGCTTTTTCAGTATTTTGGTTAGCAACACATGATAGAGTAGTTTTGTTGTGCACTCTGCCAGTCTAGTCGGTCGAGCCCCAAAGGTCAGCACATAATTTAACTCTGACTCAGTGGTGGTGTCTTCACTCTGTGACATCCGCCCCAGAAGGTGCCCCCAGTGGCAATGCACGGAGTCTCTGATTTTTCCCACTGAGCGCAACACAGTGGCCCTTCGAAAGGGAACTTTGTGGAAGCGAAACAAGGTGCGAATGCGTTCAATGTTAAAATTCCCTTTCTGGTCTAATAAATCACCCATTGTTCTGATGTGTGCACTTTCTAAAACCCCACTTAACATCCTTTCCCCACTCCCTGGCTCACCGCCCAGGAGATCGGGGTTGAACCTAAGTGGAATGTTCTGCAGTTGATGGAGTGACATTGGCTCTGTCCTAACCCATGGCCGCAATGCCCACCACGCTTCTAAGATTTCTTTTTCGAAGGGGTCCAGAGGGGGGAACATCGTGCGAGGCAACATCTGGCAGAGATTGAAGACGCCGTAGCGGCCTAGACCCTCTAAAATTGGCAGAAGAAAATCCTTCCAGGGAGCTGAGAAGGCAGGATTTAAAAACTTTCTGAGCAGCTTCAAGCGTAGTGCAGCCTTTTTTGTGCCAATGTCTGTCAAATTTAAGCCACCTGCTTGGACATCACCGATCAAGGTATAGTGCCCAATGAAACCTCTTTCCCTCTTCCACATGAAATAATTAAAAGTTAAATTTAATCTATTTAAAACATTCGCGGACATGTGAGTGACAGTCAGTGAGTGAATTAATTTTGAAATACACAGGTTATTGATGACCAATATTTTCCCTTTCAGAGTTAAATTCCTGAATTTCCACATATCTAAAGTGGATTTTACTTGTGGTAAAACTGTTTCCCATTGCTGTTCATCACAACGAGAAGTGTTCTCCCCAATCCAAACACCAAGGATTTTTTGGCTGAGTGTGGCCTCTTTAAAACCCCAGGTCTTTGGCACAGCGCTGGTGGTACCAAAAACGGCCATGGTGGACTTTTCAAAATTGACTTTTGCACCCGAGGCTTGGCAGAAAATGTTGAGCTCGTTGAGAGCTACACTTAGACTCTCCACGTCTCTGACAAACAGGTTTGTATCGTCCGCATACTGTAGAATCTTAACTTCACGTCCACTTGGTGTCCAAATGCCTTTTATGCTGTTATTTTGTTTAAGGAGGGCCGCAAGTGGTTCTACAACAAGGCTAAAGAGTAGTGAGGACAGGGGGCACCCCTGTCTCACTGACCTTCCCAATTTAACAGGTCTTGTCAGTAGTCCGTTCACTTTGATTTTACTGGCTGCGTTTGCATACAGACGTTTTATCCAATTGGTAAAGGAAGACCCAAATCCAAATTTGTCAAGCACCTTCCATAAAAAAGAGTGCTCCACCCTATCAAAGGCTTTTTCGAAATCGAGGCTGACATGAATTCCGCACGAGGCAGCCATGTGTTTAGTTAAATACTTTATACTTAAAATAGTGTCTGAAATATCCCTTGTCGGAATGCTATATGACTGCGTTTCGGAGATGATGGTACCTATTACTTTTTTGAGACGAGCTGCTAAAACTTTGGCTAAGATTTTATAGTCAGTGTTCAAAAGACTAATCGGTCTATAGTTGCTCAATTGTTCAGACGCACCTTTCTTGTGTATTAACGTAACGGTACCTTCGCAAAATGATGAAGGGACCAGATCTTTTTTTTCCATGTGATGAAACAAATTGAGCAAGATAGGTGACAGCTTTTTCATAAAAGCCTTAAAGAACTCAGCCGTTAGACCATCGCAACCTGGGCTTTTTTTATTATTTAGATCTTGGATTGCCTTTGTGATTTCGAATTCGGACATTGAGTTGTCGCACATGTCTTTATCGTCCACACTCAGTACACGGTTTAAGGCGGCTATGGCCTCGGTGGCATGATCTGTCAACGGTTGTCGGAATTTGAAGAGATCAGTATAGAAAAATTCGACCTCTTCTAAAATGTCATCAATGTCCGTGACCATCGCGTGAGATTTGTGAGACCACAATTTAGATATATATGCTTTTCCTTGTTTATTTTTTTCCAGTCCCAAAAAGTACGCTGTTGATCGCTCGCCCTCTACAGCATTTTGAGCTTTGGCCCTCAGGGCTGCCCCTCTACACTTGTTTGCTTCAAGCAGCTCGAGTTTATGTTGCAGCGAGAAAAATAACGGGTCCACAGGCCCACGTGTTATCGCCGCAGATAGAGTTATTTTCAGCAATTGGTCTCTCACAGTGTTCTCCTCTAATTTTTCCACCCAAGACTTAGCTCTACAATGATTAATTGACAATTTTTTTAAACGTAGTTTGACACTTTCCCACCAGTCTGTGATCCTGTCTACATACTTAGACTCCTCCTTTATCCCATCAAGAAAATAGTTTACTTTTGAAATAAAGCTCTCATCTTCTAGAAGCGAATTATTGAAGACCCAGAGACCACCGGTCCGCCTGCTTTTGTATAGACATAGATCAAACGACAGTAGCGCGTGATCACTCTGTCCAGACCATGTGTACTTGGGATTGTCCAGTCTCTGCGCAAGGGAAGCAGACGCTAAGCACAAGTCAATGCGCGATTGTTTAAGCGTGCCCAGTACTATTTGTTTGCGCGAGAAAGCCCTCCCCCTGAGGTTTAGGGTTCTCCAGATTTCTAACATATTGTTGTTGTTGATCAAGTTCAGTAGACAATTTCTGCTGACATCATTTTTGTAGGTGTTGTTGACACTAATGTCCAATTTACTCAGGGCGACATTGAAGTCGCCAGTCATAATTGTTCTATTGTTGACAAAAGAAAACACATGTAAGAAAAAGTCTCGTCTTTTTAGCTCCAGGTTTGGTGCATGGAGGTTGATGAGTCGGAGAGGCAATGAGCCATTAAAGTCTACCACTATAAATCTGCCCCCCGGATCAGCATGCACCAGGTTGGGGTGGCCCAGTGCACAGGTCCTAGACAGGATTGCTACGCCACAAGACCTGGGGGAGCCGAGGGCTACATGTACAGAGCCACGTACCATGCGACGAATCTTGTCAACATGCTCTTGGCTCCACCAGGTCTCTTGCAGACAAAGAACATCCCACTTTGTGTTATGTAAAATGTTGTCAATTTTGAGGTTGCTCCGCAGCCCGCAGGCATTAGCTGACACAAGGAGAACAGTCATTATAAAGATAGGAGGGGAAGAGGCTTATCACTTAGACTTCTTCGATCTTCCTTTTCTCAAGCCTTCAGATTGCCTCTTTTTGGGTTCCGCTGTGCTGTGTTCCATTTTGTCATCAGACAATTTACAACTGTCATGACACTTGTCGACCGGTAAGGGGGCTTCTGCCATGTGGCATTGCGGCATCATTTGGGGCAATGATGAGCCTTCAGGCTGACCAACATTCCTCCCCACCGCAGATATCTCGCTCTCTCCCGTATCGCCGGTGCACGAGGCATTTAGGGAGGTCGGCAGGGAAAAATTGATACTGCTGATCCTTTCTGGATGTTGTTTCTTCCCCGGCCTAGGGATACAACTTTCCATAGTTGTCCCCCCCCTCTCAGGGGCAGAGAGTGGAATCTGCCCAACACTCACCCCCTTCAAAGGTTCGGCCCCGGTCGACATGGGATCAGGGGTAGGGCGATGCGCACCCCCCCCGCCTCGTTCGTGAGTAGAGCTAGGATTTTGACCTATAACTCCCTCCACTACAGGCACCCTTGTCCCACACAGCACTGTATCAGAGCTCATCTCACTATTCTCAAACAGGTGAGCTTTTGAAAGGTTTGTTTCTGGCAGGCGGACAACCGGCTTTGCGATAGTGGGACTGTCTTCCATTTCTATCGGTGCGGCCACAGAAATATCCTCGCCACAAACACAAAGGACAGGGTATTGTCTGCACACACCACAACGACGAAGGTGAGTCTCATTACATTCTCTGGCATAATGCCCCTGCTTGCCACATTTCCGGCACAAGAATTCCGGACAATCCCTGTACACATGTTCCGGGGACAGGCAACCTCTACACACTTTGACCTGTCGATCATGGATCACCCTGAAATATTCAGGCCCTGAGGCAGTGATGAAGCGAGCAGAATATGGTAAAGATTTTACAGTGTCAGTAAATCTTACTTTAACAAAGCGGGTCCCGTCAGCTACATCGGTGCCCGGCCACATTTTCCTCCGTACATTGGAGGTCGCCGATACGCCCCAGGACTGAAGTTTATCATATATTTCGGAGTCTTCAATATATGCCGGCAGGTGTAGAAAGGATACGACCATTTCGTCGGTTGTTATCTCCCGACCATGTATCCGCGCCGCGCCCATCCGGAAGCCATCAAGTAGCTTCTTCTTCGCTTGAATAGAGCTAACTGTTATTTCAAATTTGTCAGAGGAAATCCTCCGACAGGCCTTAATCTGCCCACACACTTCCTTAATTCCCCTAATTAACCATAAAGGAGTGATCTCATCACCATTGTCTATGTCCAGAAATACCGTGAGGTCTTTATCAAAAATTATGCTCTCAGTCACAACATTGCTCACCATTCCATCGCTGTTCAAACCTTGTCTCTTGGTCGCCGCCAGCATGCCATCAGGCACTCGATTCAATGACTGCTCCATGGTTTGTTCTAATGAGTCCATTGAACCTGGATCCGGGAGAAAGAAGGGGGGGAATGGGGAGAAGAAACAAAAGAAACCCCCCTCCACAGCACGGAGGCTGGGAGGAGAAAAAAAAAGCTAAACAAAAACTCCCAAAAATTCAGAAAAGATTAACCAAGATTTGCCACAAAAAAAGACATAAGCCAGGAGCATAGAGCTCTGACTGTCACCTCTGCACACTCACGCAGAGTGACAATCAGGCACACCTGCAATCACTCAACCAACCACACCTGGGCGTTCTCAGGGTAGTATGGCCGTAAGCGAGAATTCCTTTCAAAATTTTGCATTTTATACATGTTGTCTTTATTGTGGCAAATACTTCAATCCAAAAACACGTAACAAGAATCTGAAACTATAACCACAGTCACAAATGTGTCACAACAATCTACAATGCATGATTGAAGTCACAGATATATGACAAATATCAGCAATTGTGTACAATGATTTGTTGGCACATACACGTGGTTAAATGCGGACAAAAATCCGTAGATGGGCGACCTGTAAAAACGGGACCTTTTCTTACAGGTGACGTTTGCTACAGTCCTGCCGCGGACGACTCGCAAATGCGTGTGCTGATTTGCAAATGCGTGTCAGGAGACTTGTGTGTGGCTCCGTAGCTACACATTCGGACCACATGGGGGCACTAATATTATACCAGCCCCGTACCACCAATATATACACCAATAACTTGGGGGGGCGTTCACTGCTATCCACCCATGGTCATGTACCATTTATTTGACATTATTTAAATTAAATTGGAATAAATGGAAGAATAAAGTGGAACTAATAAAATAAGAACCAATGATAATAACCAGTGAAGCTAAAAAAAATGAATGAAGCTTCTCCACACCTGCTAATTGCCACATTAACTATACTTCCCTTTATTGCATTCAGTAAACACCATTTTTTAAAATTGATTCATTAACTTTTTATTTAGTAAACACTCACTGCACCAACCCAACCGGACTGCATCGGGTCATCTGTCTGCTACACCTGTAGACTCCGAGGGTACCCTTTTGGTCTTAATGTGTGGCTCCGGAGCCACAGTCAAGCCTCCAGACACGCATTTGCAAATTGCCACACGCATTTGCGAGTCGTCCACGGCGAGACTGTAGCAACACCCAAAGGCAGGGGACGCTGAATGTTGGCAATTTGTGCTCTCAGCCTGTCAGGCGAATATGTGGGAATTTATAAAAAAGCAGCTCGCATACTTGCTTACATTTGTCAAAAGTTTTTTTTATTTTTGCGGTGCAAAAGCTTACAGCACCTGGTATTCCCAGGCGGTCTCCCATCCAAGTACTAACCAGGCCCGACCCTGCTTAGCTTCCGAGATCGGACGAGATCGGGCGTTCTCAGGGTAGTATGGCCGTAAGCGAGAATTCCTTTCAAAATTTTGCATTTTATACATGTTGTCTTTATTGTGGCAAATACTTCAATCCAAAAATACGTAACAAGAATCTGAAACTATAACCACAGTCACAAATGTGTCACAACAATCTACAATGCATGATTGAAGTCACAGATATATGACAAATATTGTGGCGGACATTAGGACCATGCCTCTCACCCAGCAGGCATCCCGTTTGGGGGCGTATTCATGTTAATGTTTGTTGGCGCGAATTTGTGATTGTGCGTTATTCTGTTGTTGGTAGTCTTGGAATAAAGACGTGTTCACAGTCAGTCGTGTGTGCTCATTTCAACTGCCACATTGGTGACCCCGACGCTGAGTATGTTTCAAGTCGTAGATGAAGAGGTGTCTTCCTCGGCCATGCCGCCCCAACTCCCTCATCTTGCAGCCGTCACCGCTACCGTGAGGCTACCGGAGTTCTGGCAGAGCGATCCGGCTTCGTGGTTCCAGCATGTGGAAGCGCTTTTCCACCTTCGTGGAATCACCTCCGATGACCCGAAGTACTACATGGTCGTGGCGTCCCTCGACCAACTGACTACACGTCGTGTTATGCAGCTATTGCGAGCACCTCCACATGGCGGGAAATACGACGCGCTCAAACAGCTTCTGCTGAGGAGGTTCTGTTTGTCGGACTCAGAGAGGGCAGATAGGCTCCTTTCCCTGCCCGGTTTGGGCGATGGCACGGCGGTGGATCTCATGGACAATATGCTGTCGCTCTTGGGTTCGGATGAGGGCGGTTTTATTTTCCCGCACATTTTCCTGCGACAGCTACCATCTCCGGTGCGCGCAGTGTTGGCTAACTCCGCTTGTCTGGCGACCGGCGATCATCGAGGTTTGGCTGAGGAAGCGGATCGAGTTCTGCTGGCTACGAGACGGTTCGCCGTGCAAAGTGTGGCGGCCGATTCCACCCTTGGGACGACACCAGACGTGGATCCGTCAACGGTGGCCGCAGTGGTCGTTCGAGAGCGTCGTGGGAAGGTTCTCTGCTTCTTTCATCAGCGGTTTGGCGCCAGGGCTCGGCGTTGTGTTCCCCCCTGCACCTACGAAGCTCCGGGAAACTCCAACGCCGGCGTTCAGTAGTGGCTGTGGGCGCCGGCAAAGAGAGCGAGCTGCTTTTCCTTACAGACTCGTCCTCTGGAAGACGTTTCCTGGTGGACTGCGGGTCGCAAGTCAGCCTGCTTACACCCTCCGCCGTGGACAAGGCGGGCGGCGTTTGCGGACCACCCCTGTGTGCGGCTAACGGCTCGCCCATCATCAGCTTTGGTTCCAGGTCGGTGACTCTGTGCTTCCATGGACGTGATTTCCAGTGGAACTTTCTTGTTGCCGCAATCACGGTTCCCATTATCGGCGCGGATTTTCTGTGTGCACATGGACTGCTCGTTGATGTCGCAAACCGCCGTTTGATTGACGCTGTTTCTTTTGCTACTTTTCCGTGTGAGGCTGGGGGACTCGGGCCATTAACGCATGCAAATTATTTGGCATCGGGTGACATTTATCAGCGCCTGCTGACAGATTTTCCCTCCCTAACGACTCCAGCCTTTTCCACCGCATGCACTAAACACGGGGTGGAGCATTTCATACCCACGGTCGGCCCGCCAGTTTTTGCTCGCGCGCGTCGCCTCGACGCGGCCAAATTAGCGATAGCAAAAGGGGAGTTTGCTACAATGGAGCGTTTAGGGATTGTAAGGCGTTCTAACAGTCCGTGGGCCTCGCCTTTACACATGGTGCCTAAAAGGGATGGTTCCTGGCGGCCTTGTGGTGATTTTCGTCGCCTTAACAATGTGACTACGCATGACCGTTACCCCATTCCACACATTCAAGACTTTTCCACCCGTTTGGCGGGCACCACCATTTTTTCAAAAGTGGACTTGGTCCGTGGTTACCACCAGGTGCCTGTGCAGGCGGAAGATGTGCCCAAAACCGCGGTGATAACCCCGTTCGGTCTTTTTGAATTCTTGCGCATGCCTTTTGGACTGAAGGGGGCAGCACAGACTTTTCAAAGATTGATGGACTCTGTGTTGCGCAACCTCGACTTTGTGTTTGTTTATCTTGACGATATTCTGGTGGCCAGTCCTTCACCAGAGGAACATCTGTCACACTTAACAGAGGTTTTCAAGCGTCTTGATTCGCATGGTCTGATCGTTAACCCAGCGAAATGTCAATTTGGTCTGGCTGAGATTGATTTCTTAGGCCGCCGGATTTCAGCACAGGGCGCGGTCCGCTTGCCCGCCAAGGTGAAGGCAGTGGTGGATTTCCCCCGCCCGGCCTCAATTAAGGCGCTGCAGGAGTTTTTGGGCATGGTTAATTTTTATAACCGGTTTCTCCCGCGTGCGGCCCACCTCCTACATCCTCTTTACAATGCCTTGAAAAATAAGAAAGCTAATGATACTGTCGAGTGGTCTGCACGGCGGGAACAGGCTTTTCGACAAACTAAGGACGCCCTGGCGAGTGCGACTCTCCTGGTCCACCCGATTGCGACTGCGCAAGTTGCCTTAACTACAGATGCTTCTGATATAGCTGTTGGGGCAGTGGTTGAGCAGCTCGTGGCAAATGTGTGGCAGCCTCTTGCGTTTTTCAGTCGTAAGCTGCGGGATAACGAACGCAAGTATAGTGTTTTCGGCCGAGAGTTGTTGGCTTTGTACCTTGCGACGCGCCACTTTCGTTTCCTTCTTGAAGGACGCCGTTTCACGGCTTACGTAGATCATAAGCCACTTACGTTTGCGATGTCAAAGGTTACTGAACCATGGTCGGCCCGTCAGCAGCGGCACTTGGCGGCCGTTTCAGAGTTTACGACGGACGTTCGGCACGTGGCCGGTAAGTGTAACCCTGTAGCTGATTGTTTATTGCGCGCGATCGTGTGTCCAGTCCAGCTCGGGGTTGATTTTTCGGAAATGGCTGCCGACCAGTCCGTTGATCCTGACATCCGCAACCTCAAGGCAGTGAGTACGGCTCTTAAGCTTGAGGAGGTGGTGTTGCGGGGCGGTGGAACTGCTCTCCTCTGCGATGTGTCCACGGGCCGCCCTCGTCCTGTAGTTCCGTTGGAATGGCGTCGCCGGATTTTTGATTCGATCCACTCCCTGTCACACCCTGGCGTCCGTGCATCGGTCAAGCTGGTTGGGGCAAAGTTTGTCTGGCCCGGGCTTCGTAAGGACGTCAGGATGTGGGCAGCGGCCTGTGTAGCATGTCAGCGTGCCAAAGTCCACCGACACACCAGGTCGAGCCTTGAACCTTTTACGATTCCGGCCAGGAGGTTCGACCATGTGCATGTGGACTTGGTAGGTCCCCTTCCCCCTTCGCAAGGTTTTACTCACCTACTCACTATGGTGGACCGGACGACTAGGTGGCCAGAGGCGGTTCCTCTGTCCTCCACGACCTCGGTGGATATAGCCCGTGCGTTTCTGTCGTCCTGGGTCGCGCGTTTTGGCACGCCGTCCGATATCACCTCGGACAGGGGCCCCCAGTTTGTATCTGAGCTCTGGTCAGCCTTGGCAGTATCGTTGGGTGTGCGCGTGCACCGCACTACTGCCTACCATCCGCAGGCTAACGGTTTGTGCGAACGTTTTTACCGGTCACTTAAAGCTGCGCTGCGAGCTGCGTTATCGGACGGTAACTGGGTCGACCGTCTGCCATGGATTTTGCTCGGCTTACGTTCAGCGCCGAAGGAGGATCTTAACGCCGCTCCTGCTGAGTTGGTGCTCGGTCAGCCGCTTCGCGTACCTGGTGAATTTCTGCCAGACGGTTTGGACGCTCCGCCCTTTTCCTTTTTGTCGGGGGGGCCCCTGAGCCCTGCACCGGTTCACCACTGTGTTCCCAAGGTATTCGTGCCGTCCGCGCTTATGTCAGCCCGTTTTGTTTTTGTGCGCCACGATGCCCACCGCTCGCCCTTGCAGCCACCGTATGACGGCCCGTTTAGGGTGCTGGAGCGCGGCGATAAGAGTTTTGTGCTTGATATGGGTGGGCGAAGGGAGTGCGTCTCGGTAGATAGGCTAAAACCAGCTCATTTGGTTGCAGGCGATGTGCTGTTGCCGGCCCACGTCCCTCGCCGCGGTCGCCCTCCAAAGTCCACGCCCTCACTTCCGCGCGACGACGTTGTGTGTCGTGCTCCCGCTCCTGTCTCGCCTGACCCCCCTGCCCACCGGGTTTCAACTGCACCACTAAAGGATGGCCTGCGTAGTAGTCGATGTGGCAGGCCGGTGAAGCCCCCTGTGAGGTTTTTGTTCTGAGCGACCTTCTGGGTGTTCGGGGGGGGGGCTGTGTGGCGGACATTAGGACCATGCCTCTCACCCAGCAGGCATCCCGTTTGGGGGCGTATTCATGTTAATGTTTGTTGGCGCGAATTTGTGATTGTGCGTTATTCTGTTGTTGGCAGTCTTGGAATAAAGACGTGTTCACAGTCAGTCGTGTGTGCTCATTTCAACTGCCACAATATCAGCAAATATGTACAATGATTTGTTGGCACATACACATGGTTAAATGCGGACAAAAATCCGTGGATGGGCGACCTGTAAAAACTGGACCTTTTCTTACAGGTGACGTTTGCTACAGTCCTGCCGCGGACGACTCGCAAATGCGTGTGCTGATTTGCAAATGCGTGTCAGGAGACTTGTGTGTGGCTCCGTAGCTACACATTCGGACCACATGGGGGCACTAATATTATACCAGCCCCGTACCACCAATATATACACCAATAACTTGGGGGGGCGTTCACTGCTATCCACCCATGGTCATGTACCATTTATTTGACATTATTTAAATTAAATTGGAATAAATGGAAGAATAAAGTGGAACTAATAAAATAAGAACCAATGATATAACCAGTGAAGCTAAAAAAAATGAATGAAGCTTCTCCACACCTGCTAATTGCCACATTAACTATACTTCCCTTTATTGCATTCAGTAAACACCATTTTTTAAAATTGATTCATTAACTTTTTATTTAGTAAACACTCACTGCACCAACCCAACCGGACTGCATCGGGTCATCTGTCTGCTACACCTGTAGACTACGAGAGTCCCCTTTTGGTCTTAATGTGGAGCTCCGGAGCCACACTCAAGTCTCCAGACACGCATTTGCAAATTGCCACACGCATTTGCGAGTCGTCCACGGCGAGACTGTAGCAACACCCAAAGGCAGGGGACGCTGAATGTTGGCATTTTGTGCTCTCAGCCTGTCAGGCGAATATGTGGGAATTTATAAAAAAGCAGCTCGCATACTTGCTTACATTTGTCAAAAGTTTTTTTTATTTTTGCGGTGCAAAAGCTTACAGCACCTGGTATTCCCAGGCGGTCTCCCATCCAAGTACTAACCAGGCCCGACCCTGCTTAGCTTCCGAGATCGGACGAGATCGGGTGTTCTCAGGGTAGTATGGCCGTAAGCGAGAATTCCTTTCAAAATTTTGCATTTTATACATGTTGTCTTTATTGTGGCAAATACTTCAATCCAAAAACACGTAACAAGAATCTGAAACTATAACCACAGTCACAAATGTGTCACAACAATCTACAATGCATGATGATTGAAGTCACAGATATATGACAAATATCAGCAAATGTGTACAATGATTTGTTGGCACATACACATGGTTAAATGCGGACAAAAATCCGTAGATGGGCGACCTGTAAAAACGGGACCTTTTCTTACAGGTGACGTTTGCTACAGTCCTGCCGCGGACGACTCGCAAATGCGTGTGCTGATTTGCAAATGCGTGTCAGGAGACTTGTGTGTGGCTCCGTAGCTACACATTCGGACCACATGGGGGCACTAATATTATACCAGCCCCGTACCACCAATATATACACCAATAACTTGGGGGGGCGTTCACTGCTATCCACCCATGGTCATGTACCATTTATTTGACATTATTTAAATTAAATTGGAATAAATGGAAGAATAAAGTGGAACTAATAAAATAAGAACCAATGATATAACCAGTGAAGCTAAAAAAAATGAATGAAGCTTCTCCACACCTGCTAATTGCCACATTAACTATACTTTCCTTTATTGCATTCAGTAAACACCATTTTTTTAAATTGAATCATTAACTTTTTATTTAGTAAACACTCACTGCACCAACCCAACCGGACTGCATCGGGTCATCTGTCTGCTACACCTGTAGACTACGAGAGTCCCCTTTTGGTCTTAATGTGGAGCTCCGGAGCCACACTCAAGTCTCCAGACACGCATTTGCAAATTGCCACACGCATTTGCGAGTCGTCCACGGCGAGACTGTAGCAACACCCAAAGGCAGGGGACGCTGAATGTTGGCAATTTGTGCTCTCAGCCTGTCAGGCGAATATGTGGAAATTTATAAAAAAGCAGCTCGCATACTTGCTTACATTTGTCAAAAGTTTTTTTTATTTTTGCGGTGCAAAAGCTTACAGCACCTGGTATTCCCAGGCGGTCTCCCATCCAAGTACTAACCAGGCCCGACCCTGCTTAGCTTCCGAGTTCGGACGAGATCGGGGGTTCTCAGGGTAGTATGGCCGTAAGCGAGAATTCCTTTCAAAATTTTGCATTTTATACATGTTGTCTTTATTGTGGCAAATACTTCAATCCAAAAACACGTAACAAGAATCTGAAACTATAACCACAGTCACAAATGTGTCACAACAATCTACAATGCATGATGATTGAAGTCACAGATATATGACAAATATCAGCAAATGTGTACAATGATTTGTTGGCACATACACATGGTTAAATGCGGACAAAAATCCGTAGATGGGCGACCTGTAAAAACGGGACCTTTTCTTACAGGTGACGTTTGCTACAGTCCTGCCGCGGACGACTCGCAAATGCGTGTGCTGATTTGCAAATGCGTGTCAGGAGACTTGTGTGTGGCTCCGTAGCTACACATTCGGACCACATGGGGGCACTAATATTATACCAGCCCCGTACCACCAATATATACACCAATAACTTGGGGGGGCGTTCACTGCTATCCACCCATGGTCATGTACCATTTATTTGACATTATTTAAATTAAATTGGAATAAATGGAAGAATAAAGTGGAACTAATAAAATAAGAACCAATGATATAACCAGTGAAGCTAAAAAAAATGAATGAAGCTTCTCCACACCTGCTAATTGCCACATTAACTATACTTTCCTTTATTGCATTCAGTAAACACCATTTTTTTAAATTGAATCATTAACTTTTTATTTAGTAAACACTCACTGCACCAACCCAACCGGACTGCATCGGGTCATCTGTCTGCTACACCTGTAGACTACGAGAGTCCCCTTTTGGTCTTAATGTGGAGCTCCGGAGCCACACTCAAGTCTCCAGACACGCATTTGCAAATTGCCACACGCATTTGCGAGTCGTCCACGGCGAGACTGTAGCAACACCCAAAGGCAGGGGACGCTGAATGTTGGCATTTTGTGCTCTCAGCCTGTCAGGCGAATATGTGGGAATTTATAAAAAAGCAGCTCGCATACTTGCTTACATTTGTCAAAAGTTTTTTTTATTTTTGCGGTGCAAAAGCTTACAGCACCTGGTATTCCCAGGCGGTCTCCCATCCAAGTACTAACCAGGCCCGACCCTGCTTAGCTTCCGAGTTCGGACGAGATCGGGGGTTCTCAGGGTAGTATGGCCGTAAGCGAGAATTCCTTTCAAAATTTTGCATTTTATACATGTTGTCTTTATTGTGGCAAATACTTCAATCCAAAAATACGTAACAAGAATCTGAAACTATAACCACAGTCACAAATGTGTCACAACAATCTACAATGCATGATTGAAGTCACAGATATATGACAAATATCAGCAAATGTGTACAATGATTTGTTGGCACATACACATGGTTAAATGCGGACAAAAATCCGTGGATGGGCGACCTGTAAAAACTGGACCTTTTCTTACAGGTGACGTTTGCTACAGTCCTGCCGCGGACGACTCGCAAATGCGTGTGCTGATTTGCAAATGCGTGTCAGGAGACTTGTGTGTGGCTCCGTAGCTACACATTCGGACCACATGGGGGCACTAATATTATACCAGCCCCGTACCACCAATATATACACCAATAACTTGGGGGGGCGTTCACTGCTATCCACCCATGGTCATGTACCATTTATTTGACATTATTTAAATTAAATTGGAATAAATGGAAGAATAAAGTGGAACTAATAAAATAAGAACCAATGATATAACCAGTGAAGCTAAAAAAAATGAATGAAGCTTCTCCACACCTGCTAATTGCCACATTAACTATACTTCCCTTTATTGCATTCAGTAAACACCATTTTTTTAAATTGATTCATTAACTTTTTATTTAGTAAACACTCACTGCACCAACCCAACCGGACTGCATCGGGTCATCTGTCTGCTACACCTGTAGACTACGAGAGTCCCCTTTTGGTCTTAATGTGGAGCTCCGGAGCCACACTCAAGTCTCCAGACACGCATTTGCAAATTGCCACACGCATTTGCGAGTCGTCCACGGCGAGACTGTAGCAACACCCAAAGGCAGGGGACGCTGAATGTTGGCATTTTGTGCTCTCAGCCTGTCAGGCGAATATGTGGGAATTTATAAAAAAGCAGCTCGCATACTTGCTTACATTTGTCAAAAGTTTTTTTTATTTTTGCGGTGCAAAAGCTTACAGCACCTGGTATTCCCAGGCGGTCTCCCATCCAAGTACTAACCAGGCCCGACCCTGCTTAGCTTCCGAGATCGGACGAGATCGGGCGTTCTCAGGGTAGTATGGCCGTAAGCGAGAATACCTTTCAAAATTTTACATTTTATACATGTTGTCTTTATTGTGGCAAATACTTCAATCCAAAAACACGTAACAAGAATCTGAAACTATAACCACAGTCACAAATGTGTCACAACAATCTACAATGCATGATGATTGAAGTCACAGATATATGACAAATATCAGCAAATGTGTACAATGATTTGTTGGCACATACACATGGTTAAATGCGGACAAAAATCCGTAGATGGGCGACCTGTAAAAACGGGACCTTTTCTTACAGGTGACGTTTGCTACAGTCCTGCCGCGGACGACTCGCAAATGCGTGTGCTGATTTGCAAATGCGTGTCAGGAGACTTGTGTGTGGCTCCGTAGCTACACATTCGGACCACATGGGGGCACTAATATTATACCAGCCCCGTACCACCAATATATACACCAATAACTTGGGGGGGCGTTCACTGCTATCCACCCATGGTCATGTACCATTTATTTGACATTATTTAAATTAAATTGGAATAAATGGAAGAATAAAGTGGAACTAATAAAATAAGAACCAATGATATAACCAGTGAAGCTAAAAAAAATGAATGAAGCTTCTCCACACCTGCTAATTGCCACATTAACTATACTTTCCTTTATTGCATTCAGTAAACACCATTTTTTTAAATTGAATCATTAACTTTTTATTTAGTAAACACTCACTGCACCAACCCAACCGGACTGCATCGGGTCATCTGTCTGCTACACCTGTAGACTACGAGAGTCCCCTTTTGGTCTTAATGTGGAGCTCCGGAGCCACACTCAAGTCTCCAGACACGCATTTGCAAATTGCCACACGCATTTGCGAGTCGTCCACGGCGAGACTGTAGCAACACCCAAAGGCAGGGGACGCTGAATGTTGGCATTTTGTGCTCTCAGCCTGTCAGGCGAATATGTGGGAATTTATAAAAAAGCAGCTCGCATACTTGCTTACATTTGTCAAAAGTTTTTTTTATTTTTGCGATGCAAAAGCTTACAGCACCTGGTATTCCCAGGCGGTCTCCCATCCAAGTACTAACCAGGCCCGACCCTGCTTAGCTTCCGAGTTCGGACGAGATCGGGCGTTCTCAGGGTAGTATGGCCGTAAGCAAGAATTCCTTTCAAAATTTTGCATTTTATACATGTTGTCTTTAGTGTGGCAAATACTTCAATCCAAAAATACGTAACAAGAATCTGAAACTATAACCACAGTCACAAATGTGTCACAACAATCTACAATGCATGATTGAAGTCACAGATATATGACAAATATCAGCAAATGTGTACAATGATTTGTTGGCACATACACATGGTTAAATGCGGACAAAAATCCGTGGATGGGCGACCTGTAAAAACTGGACCTTTTCTTACAGGTGACGTTTGCTACAGTCCTGCCGCGGACGACTCGCAAATGCTTGTGCTGATTTGCAAATGCGTGTCAGGAGACTTGTGTGTGGCTCCGTAGCTACACATTCGGACCACATGGGGGCACTAATATTATACCAGCCCCGTACCACCAATATATACACCAATAACTTGGGGGGGCGTTCACTGCTATCCACCCATGGTCATGTACCATTTATTTGACATTATTTAAATTAAATTGGAATAAATGGAAGAATAAAGTGGAACTAATAAAATAAGAACCAATGATATAACCAGTGAAGCTAAAAAAAATGAATGAAGCTTCTCCACACCTGCTAATTGCCACATTAACTATACTTCCCTTTATTGCATTCAGTAAACACCATTTTTTTAAATTGATTCATTAACTTTTTATTTAGTAAACACTCACTGCACCAACCCAACCGGACTGCATCGGGTCATCTGTCTGCTACACCTGTAGACTACGAGAGTCCCCTTTTGGTCTTAATGTGGAGCTCCGGAGCCACACTCAAGTCTCCAGACACGCATTTGCAAATTGCCACACGCATTTGCGAGTCGTCCACGGCGAGACTGTAGCAACACCCAAAGGCAGGGGACGCTGAATGTTGGCAATTTGTGCTCTCAGCCTGTCAGGCGAATATGTGGAAATTTATAAAAAAGCAGCTCGCATACTTGCTTACATTTGTCAAAAGTTTTTTTTATTTTTGCGGTGCAAAAGCTTACAGCACCTGGTATTCCCAGGCGGTCTCCCATCCAAGTACTAACCAGGCCCGACCCTGCTTAGCTTCCGAGATCGGACGAGATCGGGCGTTCTTTTTTTTTTTTTTTTTTTTATTATTGTAATAAAAACATCTGTACAAATAGAGGTTTGACTCAAGATCCAAACATTCGTGAACAAACATCAGTAGGGATGTCCAACGATAGACAGTCGTAACCAAGGATGCATTTTAAAAATGAAAGTCCAGACTGTTGTCAGCAGAGAAAGTTACTAGTCCGTTGTTTACTGCCAAGTCGTCTTGAAAACGTTGGGGTCGATGTTCCTGAAGATGGGTGAGATGGGAGATGACCAACGATTTGAAGATGGACCAGTGATCGCCTTTCCTTTTTTCATGCAGGTGGATGTTTCTTGTGATGACGATGGAATGACGTGCTATGGCCAAGAGCAGCTTGAGGGCTTTGACATTTAGGCCTTTCCATGGTGAAGGGATGATACCGAACAGGAGAAGCCAGGAATTCTGGTCACCGCCACCACCGACTACCGGCGAGGGGAGTTTCACCCCCAGCCTCCTGGCAATGAGATCTTCTAGTCTGGATCTGAAATGTCGCACGACTCGGCATTGGAGAATGAGATGGTGAAAATCCTCCGGTTCCTCTCCGCACACTGGACATGTCCTGTCATAGGCACTTGGTAGAAAAGCATGCAGCGTTGTACATGGAAAGATTATCCTGTGTCTTATTTTAAAATCAGTGTTACTTACCTTGGGTGGAGTACACCAGTTAAACATGTCAGCCCAGATGGACGAGGGAGCCAGGGTGGGGTATGCCTGACGCCACGCGTTTTCTGCTGTTGGCTTTTTCAGTATTTTGGTTAGCAACACATGATAGAGTAGTTTTGTTGTGCACTCTGCCAGTCTAGTCGGTCGAGCTCCAAAGGTCAGCACATAATTTAAATCTGACTTCGTGGTGGTGTCTTCACTCTGTGACATCCGCCCCAGAAGGTGCCCCCAGTGGCAATGCACGGAGTCTCTGATTTTTCCCACTGAGCGCAACACAGTGGCCCTTCGAAAGGGAACTTTGTGGAAGCGAAACAAGGTGCGAATGCGTTCAATGTTAAAATTCCCTTTCTGGTCTAATAAATCACCCATTGTTCTGATGTGTGCACTTTCTAAAACCCCACTTAACATCCTTTCCCCACTCCCTGGCTCACCGCCCAGGAGATCGGGGTTGAACCTAAGTGGAATGTTCTGCAGTTGATGGAGTGACATTGGCTCTGTCCTAACCCATGGCCGCAATGCCCACCACGCCTCTAAGATTTCTTTTTCGAAGGGGTCCAGAGGGGGGAACATCGTGCGAGGCAACATCTGGCAGAGATTGAAGACGCCGTAGCAGCCTAGACCCTCTAAAATTGGCAGAAGAAAATCCTTCCAGGGAGCTGAGAAGGCAGGATTTAAAAACTTTCTGAGCAGCTTCAAGCGTAGTGCAGCCTTTTTTGTGCCAATGTCTGTCAAATTTAAGCCACCTGCTTGGACATCACCGATCAAGGTATAGTGCCCAATGAAACCTCTTTCCCTCTTCCACATGAAATAATTAAAAGTTAAATTTAATCTATTTAAAACATTCGCGGACATGTGAGTGACAGTCAGTGAGTGAATTAATTTTAAAATACACAGGTTATTGATGACCAATATTTTCCCTTTCAGAGTTAAATTCCTGAATTTCCACATATCTAAAGTGGATTTTACTTGTGGTAAAACTGTCTCCCATTGCTGTTCATCACAACGAGAAGTGTTCTCCCCAATCCAAACACCAAGGATTTTTTGGCTGAGTGTGGCCTCTTTAAAACCCCAGGTCTTTGGCACAGCGCTGGTGGTACCAAAAACGGCCATGGTGGACTTATCAAAATTGACTTTTGCACCCGAGGCTTGGCAGAAAATGTTGAGCTCGTTGAGAGCTACACTTAGACTCTCCACGTCTCTGACAAACAGGTTTGTATCGTCCGCATACTGTAGAATCTTAACTTCGCGTCCACTGGGTGTCCAAATGCCTTTTATGCTGTTATTTTGTTTGAGGAGGGCCGCAAGTGGTTCTACAACAAGGCTAAAGAGTAGTGAGGACAGGGGGCACCCCTGTCTCACTGACCTTCCCAATTTAACAGGTCCTGTCAGTAGTCCGTTCACTTTGATTTTACTGGCTGCGTTTGCATACAGACGTTTTATCCAATTGGTAAAGGAAGACCCAAATCCAAATTTGTCAAGCACCTTCCATAAAAAAGAGTGCTCCACCCTATCAAAGGCTTTTTCGAAATCGAGGCTGACATGAATTCCGCACGAGGCAGCCATGTGTTTAGTTAAATACTTTATACTTAAAATAGTGTCTGAAATATCCCTTGTCGGAATGCTATATGACTGCGTTTCGGAGATGATGGTACCTATTACTTTTTTGAGACGAGCTGCTAAAACTTTGGCTAAGATTTTATAGTCAGTGTTCAAAAGACTAATCGGTCTATAGTTGCTCAATTGTTCAGACGCACCTTTCTTGTGTATTAACGTAACGGTACCTTCGCAAAATGATGAAGGGACCAGATCTTTTTTTTCCATGTGATGAAACAAATTGAGCAAGATAGGTGACAGCTTTTTCATAAAAGCCTTAAAGAACTCAGCCGTTAGACCATCGCAACCTGGGCTTTTTTTATTATTTAGATCTTGGATTGCCTTTGTGATTTCGAATTCGGACATTGAGTTGTCGCACATGTCTTTATCGTCCACACTCAGTACACGGTTTAAGGCGGCTATGGCCTCGGGGGCATGATCTGTCAACGGTTGTCGGAATTTGAAGAGATCAGTATAGAAAAATTCGACCTCTTCTAAAATGTCATCCATGTCCGTGACCATCGCGTGAGATTTGTGAGACCATAATTTAGATATATATGCTTTTCCTTGTTTATTTTTTTCCAGTCCCAAAAAGTACGCTGTTGATCGCTCGCCCTCTACAGCATTTTGAGCTTTGGCCCTCAGGGCTGCCCCTCTACACTTCTTTGCTTCAAGCAGCTCGAGTTTATGTTGCAGCGAGAAAAATAACGGGTCCACAGGCCCACGTGTTATCGCCGCAGATAGAGTTATTTTCAGCAATTGGTCTCTCACAGTGTTCTCCTCTAATTTTTCCACCCAAGACTTAGCTCTACAATGATTAATTGACAATTTTTTTAAACGTAGTTTGACACTTTCCCACCAGTCTGTGATCCTGTCTACATACTTAGACTCCTCCTTTATCCCATCAAGAAAATAGTTTACTTTTGAAATAAAGCTCTCATCTTCTAGAAGCGAATTATTGAAGACCCAGAGACCACCGGTCCGCCTGCTTTTGTATAGACATAGATCAAACGACAGTAGCGCGTGATCACTCTGTCCAGACCATGTGTACTTGGGATTGTCCAGTCTCTGCGCAAGGGAAGCAGACGCTAAGCACAAGTCAATGCGCGATTGTTTAAGCGTGCCCAGCACTATTTGTTTGCGCGAGAAAGCCCTCCCCCTGAGGTTTAGGGTTCTCCAGATTTCTAACATATTGTTGTTGTTGATCAAGTTCAGTAGACAATTTCTGCTGACATCATTTTTGTAGGTGTTGTTGACACTAATGTCCAATTTACTCAGGGCGACATTGAAGTCGCCAGTCATGATTGTTCTATTGTTGACAAAAGAAAACACATGTAAGAAAAAGTCTCGTCTTTTTAGCTCCAGGTTTGGTGCATGGAGGTTGATGAGTCGGAGAGGCAATGAGCCATTAAAGTCTACCACTATAAATCTGCCCTCCGGATCAGCATGCACCAGGTTGGGGTGGCCCAGTGCACAGGTCCTAGACAGGATTGCTACGCCACAAGACCTGGGGGAGCCGAAGGCTACATGTACAGAGCCACGTACCATGCGACGAATCTTGTCAACATGCTCTTGGCTCCACCAGGTCTCTTGCAGACAAAGAACATCCCACTTTGTGTTATGTAAAATGTTGTCAATTTTGAGGTTGCTCCGCAGCCCGCAGGCATTAGCTGACACAAGGAGAACAGTCATTATAAAGATAGGAGGGGAAGAGGATTATCACTTAGACTTCTTCGATCTTCCTTTTCTCAAGCCTTCAGATTGCCTCTTTTTGGGTTCCGCTGTGCTGTGTTCCATTTTGTCATCAGACAATTTACAACTGTCATGACACTTGTCGACCGGTAAGGGGGCTTCTGCCATGTGGCATTGCGGCATCATTTGGGGCAATGATGAGCCTTCAGGCTGACCAACATTCCTCCCCACCGCAGATATCTCGCTCTCTCCCGTATCGCCGGTGCACGAGGCATTTAGGGAGGTCGGCAGGGAAAAATTGATACTGCTGATTCTTTCTGGATGTTGTTTCTTCCCCGGCCTAGGGATACAACTTTCCATAGTTGTCCCCCCCCTCTCAGGGGCAGAGAGTGGAATCTGCCCAACACTCACCCCCTTCAAAGGTTCGGCCCCGGTCGACATGGGATCAGGGGTAGGGCGATGCGCACCCCCCCCGCCTCGTTCGTGAGTAGAGCTAGGATTTTGACCTATAACTCCCTCCACTACAGGCACCCTTGTCCCACACAGCACTGTATCAGAGCTCATCTCACTATTCTCAAACAGGTGAGCTTTTGAAAGGTTTGTTTCTGGCAGGCGGACAACCGGCTTTGCGATAGTGGGACTGTCTTCCATTTCTATCGGTGCGGCCACAGAAATATCCTCGCCACAAACACAAAGGACAGGGTATTGTCTGCACACACCACAACGACGAAGGTGAGTCTCATTACATTCTCTGGCATAATGCCCCTGCTTGCCACATTTCCGGCACAAGAATTCCGGACAATCCCTGTACACATGTTCCGGGGACAGGCAACCTCTACACACTTTGACCTGTCGATCATGGATCACCCTGAAATATTCAGGCCCTGAGGCAGTGATGAAGCGAGCAGAATATGGTAAAGATTTTACAGTGTCAGTAAATCTTACTTTAACAAAGCGGGTCCCGTCAGCTACATCGGTGCCCGGCCACATTTTCCTCCGTACATTGGAGGTCGCCGATACGCCCCAGGACTGAAGTTTATCATATATTTCGGAGTCTTCAATATATGCCGGCAGGTGTAGAAAGGATACGACCATTTCGTCGGTTGTTATCTCCCGACCATGTATCCGCGCCGCGCCCATCCGGAAGCCATCAAGTAGCTTCTTCTTCGCTTGAATAGAGCTAACTGTTATTTCAAATTTGTCAGAGGAAATCCTCCGACAGGCCTTAATCTGCCCACACACTTCCTTAATTCCCCTAATTAACCATAAAGGAGTGATCTCATCACCATTGTCTATGTCCAGAAATACCGTGAGGTCTTTATCAAAAATTATGCTCTCAGTCACAACATTGCTCACCATTCCATCGCTGTTCAAACCTTGTCTCTTGGTCGCCGCCAGCATGCCATCAGGCACTCGATTCAATGACTGCTCCATGGTTTGTCCTAATGAGTCCATTGAACCTGGATCCGGGAGAAAGAAGGGGGGGGGGGTGGGGAGAAGAAACAAAAGAAACCCCCCTCCACAGCACGGAGGCTGGGAGGAGAAAAAAAAAAGCTAAACAAAAACTCCCAAAAATTCAGAAAAGATTAACCAAGATTTGCCACAAAAAAGACATAAGCCAGGAGCATAGAGCTCTGACTGTCACCTCTGCACACTCACGCAGAGTGACAATCAGGCACACCTGCAATCACTCAACCAACCACACCTGGGCGTTCTCAGGGTAGTATGGCCGTAAGCGAGAATTCCTTTCAAAATTTTGCATTTTATACATGTTGTCTTTATTGTGGCAAATACTTCAATCCAAAAACACGTAACAAGAATCTGAAACTATAACCACAGTCACAAATGTGTCACAACAATCTACAATGCATGATGATTGAAGTCACAGATATATGACAAATATCAGCAAATGTGTACAATGATTTGTTGGCACATACACATGGTTAAATGCGGACAAAAATCCGTAGATGGGCGACCTGTAAAAACGGGACCTTTTCTTACAGGTGAGGTTTGCTACAGTCCTGCCGCGGACGACTCGCAAATGCGTGTGCTGATTTGCAAATGCGTGTCAGGAGACTTGTGTGTGGCTCCGTAGCTACACATTCGGACCACATGGGGGCACTAATATTATACCAGCCCCGTACCACCAATATATACACCAATAACTTGGGGGGGCGTTCACTGCTATCCACCCATGGTCATGTACCATTTATTTGACATTATTTAAATTAAATTGGAATAAATGGAAGAATAAAGTGGAACTAATAAAATAAGAACCAATGATATAACCAGTGAAGCTAAAAAAAATGAATGAAGCTTCTCCACACGTGCTAATTGCCACATTAACTATACTTCCCTTTATTGCATTCAGTAAACACCATTTTTTAAAATTGATTCATTAACTTTTTATTTAGTAAACACTCACTGCACCAACCCAACCGGACTGCATCGGGTCATCTGTCTGCTACACCTGTAGACTACGAGAGTCCCCTTTTGGTCTTAATGTGGAGCTCCGGAGCCACACTCAAGTCTCCAGACACGCATTTGCAAATTGCCACACGCATTTGCGAGTCGTCCACGGCGAGACTGTAGCAACACCCAAAGGCAGGGGACGCTGAATGTTGGCAATTTGTGCTCTCAGCCTGTCAGGCGAATATGTGGAAATTTATAAAAAAGCAGCTCGCATACTTGCTTACATTTGTCAAAAGTTTTTTTTATTTTTGCGGTGCAAAAGCTTACAGCACCTGGTATTCCCAGGCGGTCTCCCATCCAAGTACTAACCAGGCCCGACCCTGCTTAGCTTCCGAGATCGGACGAGATCGGGTGTTCTCAGGGTAGTATGGCCGTAAGCGAGAATTCCTTTCAAAATTTTGCATTTTATACATGTTGTCTTTATTGTGGCAAATACTTCAATCCAAAAACACGTAACAAGAATCTGAAACTATAACCACAGTCACAAATGTGTCACAACAATCTACAATGCATGATGATTGAAGTCACAGATATATGACAAATATCAGCAAATGTGTACAATGATTTGTTGGCACATACACATGGTTAAATGCGGACAAAAATCCGTAGATGGGCGACCTGTAAAAACGGGACCTTTTCTTACAGGTGACGTTTGCTACAGTCCTGCCGCGGACGACTCGCAAATGCGTGTGCTGATTTGCAAATGCGTGTCAGGAGACTTGTGTGTGGCTCCGTAGCTACACATTCGGACCACATGGGGGCACTAATATTATACCAGCCCCGTACCACCAATATATACACCAATAACTTGGGGGGGCGTTCACTGCTATCCACCCATGGTCATGTACCATTTATTTGACATTATTTAAATTAAATTGGAATAAATGGAAGAATAAAGTGGAACTAATAAAATAAGAACCAATGATATAACCAGTGAAGCTAAAAAAAATGAATGAAGCTTCTCCACACCTGCTAATTGCCACATTAACTATACTTCCCTTTATTGCATTCAGTAAACACCATTTTTTAAAATTGATTCATTAACTTTTTATTTAGTAAACACTCACTGCACCAACCCAACCGGACTGCATCGGGTCATCTGTCTGCTACACCTGTAGACTACGAGAGTCCCCTTTTGGTCTTAATGTGGAGCTCCGGAGCCACACTCAAGTCTCCAGACACGCATTTGCAAATTGCCACACGCATTTGCGAGTCGTCCACGGCGAGACTGTAGCAACACCCAAAGGCAGGGGACGCTGAATGTTGGCATTTTGTGCTCTCAGCCTGTCAGGCGAATATGTGGGAATTTATAAAAAAGCAGCTCGCATACTTGCTTACATTTGTCAAAAGTTTTTTTTATTTTTGCGGTGCAAAAGCTTACAGCACCTGGTATTCCCAGGCGGTCTCCCATCCAAGTACTAACCAGGCCCGACCCTGCTTAGCTTCCGAGTTCTGACGAGATCGGGCGTTCTCAGGGTAGTATGGCCGTAAGCGAGAATTCCTTTCAAAATTTTGCATTTTATACATGTTGTCTTTATTGTGGCAAATACTTCAATCCAAAAATACGTAACAAGAATCTGAAACTATAACCACAGTCACAAATGTGTCACAACAATCTACAATGCATGATTGAAGTCACAGATATATGACAAATATCAGCAAATGTGTACAATGATTTGTTGGCACATACACATGGTTAAATGCGGACAAAAATCCGTAGATGGGCGACCTGTAAAAACGGGACCTTTTCTTACAGGTGACGTTTGCTACAGTCCTGCCGCGGACGACTCGCAAATGCGTGTGCTGATTTGCAAATGCGTGTCAGGAGACTTGTGTGTGGCTCCGTAGCTACACATTCGGACCACATGGGGGCACTAATATTATACCAGCCCCGTACCACCAATATATACACCAATAACTTGGGGGGGCGTTCACTGCTATCCACCCATGGTCATGTACCATTTATTTGACATTATTTAAATTAAATTGGAATAAATGGAAGAATAAAGTGGAACTAATAAAATAAGAACCAATGATATAACCAGTGAAGCTAAAAAAAATGAATGAAGCTTCTCCACACGTGCTAATTGCCACATTAACTATACTTCCCTTTATTGCATTCAGTAAACACCATTTTTTAAAATTGATTCATTAACTTTTTATTTAGTAAACACTCACTGCACCAACCCAACCGGACTGCATCGGGTCATCTGTCTGCTACACCTGTAGACTACGAGAGTCCCCTTTTGGTCTTAATGTGGAGCTCCGGAGCCACACTCAAGTCTCCAGACACGCATTTGCAAATTGCCACACGCATTTGCGAGTCGTCCACGGCGAGACTGTAGCAACACCCAAAGGCAGGGGACGCTGAATGTTGGCAATTTGTGCTCTCAGCCTGTCAGGCGAATATGTGGAAATTTATAAAAAAGCAGCTCGCATACTTGCTTACATTTGTCAAAAGTTTTTTTTATTTTTGCGGTGCAAAAGCTTACAGCACCTGGTATTCCCAGGCGGTCTCCCATCCAAGTACTAACCAGGCCCGACCCTGCTTAGCTTCCGAGATCGGACGAGATCGGGTGTTCTCAGGGTAGTATGGCCGTAAGCGAGAATTCCTTTCAAAATTTTGCATTTTATACATGTTGTCTTTATTGTGGCAAATACTTCAATCCAAAAACACGTAACAAGAATCTGAAACTATAACCACAGTCACAAATATGTCACAACAATCTACAATGCATGATGATTGAAGTCACAGATATATGACAAATATCAGCAAATGTGTACAATGATTTGTTGGCACATACACATGGTTAAATGCGGACAAAAATCCGTAGATGGGCGACCTGTAAAAACGGGACCTTTTCTTACAGGTGACGTTTGCTACAGTCCTGCCGCGGACGACTCGCAAATGCGTGTGCTGATTTGCAAATGCGTGTCAGGAGACTTGTGTGTGGCTCCGTAGCTACACATTCGGACCACATGGGGGCACTAATATTATACCAGCCCCGTACCACCAATATATACACCAATAACTTGGGGGGGCGTTCACTGCTATCCACCCATGGTCATGTACCATTTATTTGACATTATTTAAATTAAATTGGAATAAATGGAAGAATAAAGTGGAACTAATAAAATAAGAACCAATGATATAACCAGTGAAGCTAAAAAAAATGAATGAAGCTTCTCCACACCTGCTAATTGCCACATTAACTATACTTCCCTTTATTGCATTCAGTAAACACCATTTTTTAAAATTGATTCATTAACTTTTTATTTAGTAAACACTCACTGCACCAACCCAACCGGACTGCATCGGGTCATCTGTCTGCTACACCTGTAGACTACGAGAGTCCCCTTTTGGTCTTAATGTGGAGCTCCGGAGCCACACTCAAGTCTCCAGACACGCATTTGCAAATTGCCACACGCATTTGCGAGTCGTCCACGGCGAGACTGTAGCAACACCCAAAGGCAGGGGACGCTGAATGTTGGCATTTTGTGCTCTCAGCCTGTCAGGCGAATATGTGGGAATTTATAAAAAAGCAGCTCGCATACTTGCTTACATTTGTCAAAAGTTTTTTTTATTTTTGCGGTGCAAAAGCTTACAGCACCTGGTATTCCCAGGCGGTCTCCCATCCAAGTACTAACCAGGCCCGACCCTGCTTAGCTTCCGAGATCGGACGAGATCGGGCGTTCTCAGGGTAGTATGGCCGTAAGCGAAAATTCCTTTCAAAATTTTGCATTTTATACATGTTGTCTTTATTGTGGCAAATACTTCAATCCAAAAATACGTAACAAGAATCTGAAACTATAACCACAGTCACAAATGTGTCACAACAATCTACAATGCATGATTGAAGTCACAGATATATGACAAATATCAGCAAATGTGTACAATGATTTGTTGGCACATACACATGGTTAAATGCGGACAAAAATCCGTAGATGGGCGACCTGTAAAAACGGGACCTTTTCTTACAGGTGACGTTTGCTACAGTCCTGCCGCGGACGACTCGCAAATGCGTGTGCTGATTTGCAAATGCGTGTCAGGAGACTTGTGTGTGGCTCCGTAGCTACACATTCGGACCACATGGGGGCACTAATATTATACCAGCCCCGTACCACCAATATATACACCAATAACTTGGGGGGGCGTTCACTGCTATCCACCCATGGTCATGTACCATTTATTTGACATTATTTAAATTAAATTGGAATAAATGGAAGAATAAAGTGGAACTAATAAAATAAGAACCAATGATATAACCAGTGAAGCTAAAAAAAATGAATGAAGCTTCTCCACACCTGCTAATTGCCACATTAACTATACTTCCCTTTATTGCATTCAGTAAACACCATTTTTTAAAATTGATTCATTAACTTTTTATTTAGTAAACACTCACTGCACCAACCCAACCGGACTGCATCGGGTCATCTGTCTGCTACACCTGTAGACTACGAGAGTCCCCTTTTGGTCTTAATGTGGAGCTCCGGAGCCACACTCAAGTCTCCAGACACGCATTTGCAAATTGCCACACGCATTTGCGAGTCGTCCACGGCGAGACTGTAGCAACACCCAAAGGCAGGGGACGCTGAATGTTGGCAATTTGTGCTCTCAGCCTGTCAGGCGAATATGTGGAAATTTATAAAAAAGCAGCTCGCATACTTGCTTACATTTGTCAAAAGTTTTTTTTATTTTTGCGGTGCAAAAGCTTACAGCACCTGGTATTCCCAGGCGGTCTCCCATCCAAGTACTAACCAGGCCCGACCCTGCTTAGCTTCCGAGATCGGACGAGATCGGGTGTTCTCAGGGTAGTATGGCCGTAAGCGAGAATTCCTTTCAAAATTTTGCATTTTATACATGTTGTCTTTATTGTGGCAAATACTTCAATCCAAAAACACGTAACAAGAATCTGAAACTATAACCACAGTCACAAATGTGTCACAACAATCTACAATGCATGATGATTGAAGTCACAGATATATGACAAATATCAGCAAATGTGTACAATGATTTGTTGGCACATACACATGGTTAAATGCGGACAAAAATCCGTAGATGGGCGACCTGTAAAAACGGGACCTTTTCTTACAGGTGACGTTTGCTACAGTCCTGCCGCGGACGACTCGCAAATGCGTGTGCTGATTTGCAAATGCGTGTCAGGAGACTTGTGTGTGGCTCCGTAGCTACACATTCGGACCACATGGGGGCACTAATATTATACCAGCCCCGTACCACCAATATATACACCAATAACTTGGGGGGGCGTTCACTGCTATCCACCCATGGTCATGTACCATTTATTTGACATTATTTAAATTAAATTGGAATAAATGGAAGAATAAAGTGGAACTAATAAAATAAGAACCAATGATATAACCAGTGAAGCTAAAAAAAATGAATGAAGCTTCTCCACACCTGCTAATTGCCACATTAACTATACTTCCCTTTATTGCATTCAGTAAACACCATTTTTTAAAATTGATTCATTAACTTTTTATTTAGTAAACACTCACTGCACCAACCCAACCGGACTGCATCGGGTCATCTGTCTGCTACACCTGTAGACTACGAGAGTCCCCTTTTGGTCTTAATGTGGAGCTCCGGAGCCACACTCAAGTCTCCAGACACGCATTTGCAAATTGCCACACGCATTTGCGAGTCGTCCACGGCGAGACTGTAGCAACACCCAAAGGCAGGGGACGCTGAATGTTGGCAATTTGTGCTCTCAGCCTGTCAGGCGAATATGTGGAAATTTATAAAAAAGCAGCTCGCATACTTGCTTACATTTGTCAAAAGTTTTTTTTATTTTTGCGGTGCAAAAGCTTACAGCACCTGGTATTCCCAGGCGGTCTCCCATCCAAGTACTAACCAGGCCCGACCCTGCTTAGCTTCCGAGATCGGACGAGATCGGGTGTTCTCAGGGTAGTATGGCCGTAAGCGAGAATTCCTTTCAAAATTTTGCATTTTATACATGTTGTCTTTATTGTGGCAAATACTTCAATCCAAAAACACGTAACAAGAATCTGAAACTATAACCACAGTCACAAATGTGTCACAACAATCTACAATGCATGATGATTGAAGTCACAGATATATGACAAATATCAGCAAATGTGTACAATGATTTGTTGGCACATACACATGGTTAAATGCGGACAAAAATCCGTAGATGGGCGACCTGTAAAAACGGGACCTTTTCTTACAGGTGACGTTTGCTACAGTCCTGCCGCGGACGACTCGCAAATGCGTGTGCTGATTTGCAAATGCGTGTCAGGAGACTTGTGTGTGGCTCCGTAGCTACACATTCGGACCACATGGGGGCACTAATATTATACCAGCCCCGTACCACCAATATATACACCAATAACTTGGGGGGGCGTTCACTGCTATCCACCCATGGTCATGTACCATTTATTTGACATTATTTAAATTAAATTGGAATAAATGGAAGAATAAAGTGGAACTAATAAAATAAGAACCAATGATATAACCAGTGAAGCTAAAAAAAATGAATGAAGCTTCTCCACACCTGCTAATTGCCACATTAACTATACTTTCCTTTATTGCATTCAGTAAACACCATTTTTTTAAATTGAATCATTAACTTTTTATTTAGTAAACACTCACTGCACCAACCCAACCGGACTGCATCGGGTCATCTGTCTGCTACACCTGTAGACTACGAGAGTCCCCTTTTGGTCTTAATGTGGAGCTCCGGAGCCACACTCAAGTCTCCAGACACGCATTTGCAAATTGCCACACGCATTTGCGAGTCGTCCACGGCGAGACTGTAGCAACACCCAAAGGCAGGGGACGCTGAATGTTGGCATTTTGTGCTCTCAGCCTGTCAGGCGAATATGTGGGAATTTATAAAAAAGCAGCTCGCATACTTGCTTACATTTGTCAAAAGTTTTTTTTATTTTTGCGGTGCAAAAGCTTAGAGCACCTGGTATTCCCAGGCGGTCTCCCATCCAAGTACTAACCAGGCCCGACCCTGCTTAGCTTCCGAGATCGGACGAGATCGGGCGTTCTCAGGGTAGTATGGCCGTAAGCGAGAATACCTTTCAAAATTTTACATTTTATACATGTTGTCTTTATTGTGGCAAATACTTCAATCCAAAAACACGTAACAAGAATCTGAAACTATAACCACAGTCACAAATGTGTCACAACAATCTACAATGCATGATGATTGAAGTCACAGATATATGACAAATATCAGCAAATGTGTACAATGATTTGTTGGCACATACACATGGTTAAATGCGGACAAAAATCCGTAGATGGGCGACCTGTAAAAACGGGACCTTTTCTTACAGGTGACGTTTGCTACAGTCCTGCCGCGGACGACTCGCAAATGCGTGTGCTGATTTGCAAATGCGTGTCAGGAGACTTGTGTGTGGCTCCGTAGCTACACATTCGGACCACATGGGGGCACTAATATTATACCAGCCCCGTACCACCAATATATACACCAATAACTTGGGGGGGCGTTCACTGCTATCCACCCATGGTCATGTACCATTTATTTGACATTATTTAAATTAAATTGGAATAAATGGAAGAATAAAGTGGAACTAATAAAATAAGAACCAATGATATAACCAGTGAAGCTAAAAAAAATGAATGAAGCTTCTCCACACCTGCTAATTGCCACATTAACTATACTTTCCTTTATTGCATTCAGTAAACACCATTTTTTTAAATTGAATCATTAACTTTTTATTTAGTAAACACTCACTGCACCAACCCAACCGGACTGCATCGGGTCATCTGTCTGCTACACCTGTAGACTACGAGAGTCCCCTTTTGGTCTTAATGTGGAGCTCCGGAGCCACACTCAAGTCTCCAGACACGCATTTGCAAATTGCCACACGCATTTGCGAGTCGTCCACGGCGAGACTGTAGCAACACCCAAAGGCAGGGGACGCTGAATGTTGGCATTTTGTGCTCTCAGCCTGTCAGGCGAATATGTGGGAATTTATAAAAAAGCAGCTCGCATACTTGCTTACATTTGTCAAAAGTTTTTTTTATTTTTGCGGTGCAAAAGCTTACAGCACCTGGTATTCCCAGGCGGTCTCCCATCCAAGTACTAACCAGGCCCGACCCTGCTTAGCTTCCGAGTTCGGACGAGATCGGGCGTTCTCAGGGTAGTATGGCCGTAAGCAAGAATTCCTTTCAAAATTTTGCATTTTATACATGTTGTCTTTAGTGTGGCAAATACTTCAATCCAAAAATACGTAACAAGAATCTGAAACTATAACCACAGTCACAAATGTGTCACAACAATCTACAATGCATGATTGAAGTCACAGATATATGACAAATATCAGCAAATGTGTACAATGATTTGTTGGCACATACACATGGTTAAATGCGGACAAAAATCCGTGGATGGGCGACCTGTAAAAACTGGACCTTTTCTTACAGGTGACGTTTGCTACAGTCCTGCCGCGGACGACTCGCAAATGCTTGTGCTGATTTGCAAATGCGTGTCAGGAGACTTGTGTGTGGCTCCGTAGCTACACATTCGGACCACATGGGGGCACTAATATTATACCAGCCCCGTACCACCAATATATACACCAATAACTTGGGGGGGCGTTCACTGCTATCCACCCATGGTCATGTACCATTTATTTGACATTATTTAAATTAAATTGGAATAAATGGAAGAATAAAGTGGAACTAATAAAATAAGAACCAATGATATAACCAGTGAAGCTAAAAAAAATGAATGAAGCTTCTCCACACCTGCTAATTGCCACATTAACTATACTTCCCTTTATTGCATTCAGTAAACACCATTTTTTTAAATTGATTCATTAACTTTTTATTTAGTAAACACTCACTGCACCAACCCAACCGGACTGCATCGGGTCATCTGTCTGCTACACCTGTAGACTACGAGAGTCCCCTTTTGGTCTTAATGTGGAGCTCCGGAGCCACACTCAAGTCTCCAGACACGCATTTGCAAATTGCCACACGCATTTGCGAGTCGTCCACGGCGAGACTGTAGCAACACCCAAAGGCAGGGGACGCTGAATGTTGGCAATTTGTGCTCTCAGCCTGTCAGGCGAATATGTGGAAATTTATAAAAAAGCAGCTCGCATACTTGCTTACATTTGTCAAAAGTTTTTTTTATTTTTGCGGTGCAAAAGCTTACAGCACCTGGTATTCCCAGGCGGTCTCCCATCCAAGTACTAACCAGGCCCGACCCTGCTTAGCTTCCGAGATCGGACGAGATCGGGCGTTCTTTTTTTTTTTTTTTTTTTTATTATTGTAATAAAAACATCTGTACAAATAGAGGTTTGACTCAAGATCCAAACATTCGTGAACAAACATCAGTAGGGATGTCCAACGATAGACAGTCGTAACCAAGGATGCATTTTAAAAATGAAAGTCCAGACTGTTGTCAGCAGAGAAAGTTACTAGTCCGTTGTTTACTGCCAAGTCGTCTTGAAAACGTTGGGGTCGATGTTCCTGAAGATGGGTGAGATGGGAGATGACCAACGATTTGAAGATGGACCAGTGATCGCCTTTCCTTTTTTCATGCAGGTGGATGTTTCTTGTGATGACGATGGAATGACGTGCTATGGCCAAGAGCAGCTTGAGGGCTTTGACATTTAGGCCTTTCCATGGTGAAGGGATGATACCGAACAGGAGAAGCCAGGAATTCTGGTCACCGCCACCACCGACTACCGGCGAGGGGAGTTTCACCCCCAGCCTCCTGGCAATGAGATCTTCTAGTCTGGATCTGAAATGTCGCACGACTCGGCATTGGAGAATGAGATGGTGAAAATCCTCCGGTTCCTCTCCGCACACTGGACATGTCCTGTCATAGGCACTTGGTAGAAAAGCATGCAGCGTTGTACATGGAAAGATTATCCTGTGTCTTATTTTAAAATCAGTGTTACTTACCTTGGGTGGAGTACACCAGTTAAACATGTCAGCCCAGATGGACGAGGGAGCCAGGGTGGGGTATGCCTGACGCCACGCGTTTTCTGCTGTTGGCTTTTTCAGTATTTTGGTTAGCAACACATGATAGAGTAGTTTTGTTGTGCACTCTGCCAGTCTAGTCGGTCGAGCTCCAAAGGTCAGCACATAATTTAAATCTGACTTCGTGGTGGTGTCTTCACTCTGTGACATCCGCCCCAGAAGGTGCCCCCAGTGGCAATGCACGGAGTCTCTGATTTTTCCCACTGAGCGCAACACAGTGGCCCTTCGAAAGGGAACTTTGTGGAAGCGAAACAAGGTGCGAATGCGTTCAATGTTAAAATTCCCTTTCTGGTCTAATAAATCACCCATTGTTCTGATGTGTGCACTTTCTAAAACCCCACTTAACATCCTTTCCCCACTCCCTGGCTCACCGCCCAGGAGATCGGGGTTGAACCTAAGTGGAATGTTCTGCAGTTGATGGAGTGACATTGGCTCTGTCCTAACCCATGGCCGCAATGCCCACCACGCCTCTAAGATTTCTTTTTCGAAGGGGTCCAGAGGGGGGAACATCGTGCGAGGCAACATCTGGCAGAGATTGAAGACGCCGTAGCAGCCTAGACCCTCTAAAATTGGCAGAAGAAAATCCTTCCAGGGAGCTGAGAAGGCAGGATTTAAAAACTTTCTGAGCAGCTTCAAGCGTAGTGCAGCCTTTTTTGTGCCAATGTCTGTCAAATTTAAGCCACCTGCTTGGACATCACCGATCAAGGTATAGTGCCCAATGAAACCTCTTTCCCTCTTCCACATGAAATAATTAAAAGTTAAATTTAATCTATTTAAAACATTCGCGGACATGTGAGTGACAGTCAGTGAGTGAATTAATTTTAAAATACACAGGTTATTGATGACCAATATTTTCCCTTTCAGAGTTAAATTCCTGAATTTCCACATATCTAAAGTGGATTTTACTTGTGGTAAAACTGTCTCCCATTGCTGTTCATCACAACGAGAAGTGTTCTCCCCAATCCAAACACCAAGGATTTTTTGGCTGAGTGTGGCCTCTTTAAAACCCCAGGTCTTTGGCACAGCGCTGGTGGTACCAAAAACGGCCATGGTGGACTTATCAAAATTGACTTTTGCACCCGAGGCTTGGCAGAAAATGTTGAGCTCGTTGAGAGCTACACTTAGACTCTCCACGTCTCTGACAAACAGGTTTGTATCGTCCGCATACTGTAGAATCTTAACTTCGCGTCCACTGGGTGTCCAAATGCCTTTTATGCTGTTATTTTGTTTGAGGAGGGCCGCAAGTGGTTCTACAACAAGGCTAAAGAGTAGTGAGGACAGGGGGCACCCCTGTCTCACTGACCTTCCCAATTTAACAGGTCCTGTCAGTAGTCCGTTCACTTTGATTTTACTGGCTGCGTTTGCATACAGACGTTTTATCCAATTGGTAAAGGAAGACCCAAATCCAAATTTGTCAAGCACCTTCCATAAAAAAGAGTGCTCCACCCTATCAAAGGCTTTTTCGAAATCGAGGCTGACATGAATTCCGCACGAGGCAGCCATGTGTTTAGTTAAATACTTTATACTTAAAATAGTGTCTGAAATATCCCTTGTCGGAATGCTATATGACTGCGTTTCGGAGATGATGGTACCTATTACTTTTTTGAGACGAGCTGCTAAAACTTTGGCTAAGATTTTATAGTCAGTGTTCAAAAGACTAATCGGTCTATAGTTGCTCAATTGTTCAGACGCACCTTTCTTGTGTATTAACGTAACGGTACCTTCGCAAAATGATGAAGGGACCAGATCTTTTTTTTCCATGTGATGAAACAAATTGAGCAAGATAGGTGACAGCTTTTTCATAAAAGCCTTAAAGAACTCAGCCGTTAGACCATCGCAACCTGGGCTTTTTTTATTATTTAGATCTTGGATTGCCTTTGTGATTTCGAATTCGGACATTGAGTTGTCGCACATGTCTTTATCGTCCACACTCAGTACACGGTTTAAGGCGGCTATGGCCTCGGGGGCATGATCTGTCAACGGTTGTCGGAATTTGAAGAGATCAGTATAGAAAAATTCGACCTCTTCTAAAATGTCATCCATGTCCGTGACCATCGCGTGAGATTTGTGAGACCATAATTTAGATATATATGCTTTTCCTTGTTTATTTTTTTCCAGTCCCAAAAAGTACGCTGTTGATCGCTCGCCCTCTACAGCATTTTGAGCTTTGGCCCTCAGGGCTGCCCCTCTACACTTCTTTGCTTCAAGCAGCTCGAGTTTATGTTGCAGCGAGAAAAATAACGGGTCCACAGGCCCACGTGTTATCGCCGCAGATAGAGTTATTTTCAGCAATTGGTCTCTCACAGTGTTCTCCTCTAATTTTTCCACCCAAGACTTAGCTCTACAATGATTAATTGACAATTTTTTTAAACGTAGTTTGACACTTTCCCACCAGTCTGTGATCATGTCTACATACTTAGACTCCTCCTTTATCCCATCAAGAAAATAGTTTACTTTTGAAATAAAGCTCTCATCTTCTAGAAGCGAATTATTGAAGACCCAGAGACCACCGGTCCGCCTGCTTTTGTATAGACATAGATCAAACGACAGTAGCGCGTGATCACTCTGTCCAGACCATGTGTACTTGGGATTGTCCAGTCTCTGCGCAAGGGAAGCAGACGCTAAGCACAAGTCAATGCGCGATTGTTTAAGCGTGCCCAGCACTATTTGTTTGCGCGAGAAAGCCCTCCCCCTGAGGTTTAGGGTTCTCCAGATTTCTAACATATTGTTGTTGTTGATCAAGTTCAGTAGACAATTTCTGCTGACATCATTTTTGTAGGTGTTGTTGACACTAATGTCCAATTTACTCAGGGCGACATTGAAGTCGCCAGTCATGATTGTTCTATTGTTGACAAAAGAAAACACATGTAAGAAAAAGTCTCGTCTTTTTAGCTCCAGGTTTGGTGCATGGAGGTTGATGAGTCGGAGAGGCAATGAGCCATTAAAGTCTACCACTATAAATCTGCCCTCCGGATCAGCATGCACCAGGTTGGGGTGGCCCAGTGCACAGGTCCTAGACAGGATTGCTACGCCACAAGACCTGGGGGAGCCGAGGGCTACATGTACAGAGCCACGTACCATGCGACGAATCTTGTCAACATGCTCTTGGCTCCACCAGGTCTCTTGCAGACAAAGAACATCCCACTTTGTGTTATGTAAAATGTTGTCAATTTTGAGGTTGCTCCGCAGCCCGCAGGCATTAGCTGACACAAGGAGAACAGTCATTATAAAGATAGGAGGGGAAGAGGATTATCACTTAGACTTCTTCGATCTTCCTTTTCTCAAGCCTTCAGATTGCCTCTTTTTGGGTTCCGCTGTGCTGTGTTCCATTTTGTCATCAGACAATTTACAACTGTCATGACACTTGTCGACCGGTAAGGGGGCTTCTGCCATGTGGCATTGCGGCATCATTTGGGGCAATGATGAGCCTTCAGGCTGACCAACATTCCTCCCCACCGCAGATATCTCGCTCTCTCCCGTATCGCCGGTGCACGAGGCATTTAGGGAGGTCGGAAGGGAAAAATTGATACTGCTGATTCTTTCTGGATGTTGTTTCTTCCCCGGCCTAGGGATACAACTTTCCATAGTTGTCCCCCCCCTCTCAGGGGCAGAGAGTGGAATCTGCCCAACACTCACCCCCTTCAAAGGTTCGGCCCCGGTCGACATGGGATCAGGGGTAGGGCGATGCGCACCCCCCCCGCCTCGTTCGTGAGTAGAGCTAGGATTTTGACCTATAACTCCCTCCACTACAGGCACCCTTGTCCCACACAGCACTGTATCAGAGCTCATCTCACTATTCTCAAACAGGTGAGCTTTTGAAAGGTTTGTTTCTGGCAGGCGGACAACCGGCTTTGCGATAGTGGGACTGTCTTCCATTTCTATCGGTGCGGCCACAGAAATATCCTCGCCACAAACACAAAGGACAGGGTATTGTCTGCACACACCACAACGACGAAGGTGAGTCTCATTACATTCTCTGGCATAATGCCCCTGCTTGCCACATTTCCGGCACAAGAATTCCGGACAATCCCTGTACACATGTTCCGGGGACAGGCAACCTCTACACACTTTGACCTGTCGATCATGGATCACCCTGAAATATTCAGGCCCTGAGGCAGTGATGAAGCGAGCAGAATATGGTAAAGATTTTACAGTGTCAGTAAATCTTACTTTAACAAAGCGGGTCCCGTCAGCTACATCGGTGCCCGGCCACATTTTCCTCCGTACATTGGAGGTCGCCGATACGCCCCAGGACTGAAGTTTATCATATATTTCGGAGTCTTCAATATATGCCGGCAGGTGTAGAAAGGATACGACCATTTCGTCGGTTGTTATCTCCCGACCATGTATCCGCGCCGCGCCCATCCGGAAGCCATCAAGTAGCTTCTTCTTCGCTTGAATAGAGCTAACTGTTATTTCAAATTTGTCAGAGGAAATCCTCCGACAGGCCTTAATCTGCCCACACACTTCCTTAATTCCCCTAATTAACCATAAAGGAGTGATCTCATCACCATTGTCTATGTCCAGAAATACCGTGAGGTCTTTATCAAAAATTATGCTCTCAGTCACAACATTGCTCACCATTCCATCGCTGTTCAAACCTTGTCTCTTGGTCGCCGCCAGCATGCCATCAGGCACTCGATTCAATGACTGCTCCATGGTTTGTCCTAATGAGTCCATTGAACCTGGATCCGGGAGAAAGAAGGGGGGGGGGTGGGGAGAAGAAACAAAAGAAACCCCCCTCCACAGCACGGAGGCTGGGAGGAGAAAAAAAAAAGCTAAACAAAAACTCCCAAAAATTCAGAAAAGATTAACCAAGATTTGCCACAAAAAAGACATAAGCCAGGAGCATAGAGCTCTGACTGTCACCTCTGCACACTCACGCAGAGTGACAATCAGGCACACCTGCAATCACTCAACCAACCACACCTGGGCGTTCTCAGGGTAGTATGGCCGTAAGCGAGAATTCCTTTCAAAATTTTGCATTTTATACATGTTGTCTTTATTGTGGCAAATACTTCAATCCAAAAACACGTAACAAGAATCTGAAACTATAACCACAGTCACAAATGTGTCACAACAATCTACAATGCATGATGATTGAAGTCACAGATATATGACAAATATCAGCAAATGTGTACAATGATTTGTTGGCACATACACATGGTTAAATGCGGACAAAAATCCGTAGATGGGCGACCTGTAAAAACGGGACCTTTTCTTACAGGTGACGTTTGCTACAGTCCTGCCGCGGACGACTCGCAAATGCGTGTGCTGATTTGCAAATGCGTGTCAGGAGACTTGTGTGTGGCTCCGTAGCTACACATTCGGACCACATGGGGGCACTAATATTATACCAGCCCCGTACCACCAATATATACACCAATAACTTGGGGGGGCGTTCACTGCTATCCACCCATGGTCATGTACCATTTATTTGACATTATTTAAATTAAATTGGAATAAATGGAAGAATAAAGTGGAACTAATAAAATAAGAACCAATGATATAACCAGTGAAGCTAAAAAAAATGAATGAAGCTTCTCCACACCTGCTAATTGCCACATTAACTATACTTCCCTTTATTGCATTCAGTAAACACCATTTTTTTAAATTGATTCATTAACTTTTTATTTAGTAAACACTCACTGCACCAACCCAACCGGACTGCATCGGGTCATCTGTCTGCTACACCTGTAGACTACGAGAGTCCCCTTTTGGTCTTAATGTGGAGCTCCGGAGCCACACTCAAGTCTCCAGACACGCATTTGCAAATTGCCACACGCATTTGCGAGTCGTCCACGGCGAGACTGTAGCAACACCCAAAGGCAGGGGACGCTGAATGTTGGCATTTTGTGCTCTCAGCCTGTCAGGCGAATATGTGGGAATTTATAAAAAAGCAGCTCGCATACTTGCTTACATTTGTCAAAAGTTTTTTTTATTTTTGCGGTGCAAAAGCTTACAGCACCTGGTATTCCCAGGCGGTCTCCCATCCAAGTACTAACCAGGCCCGACCCTGCTTAGCTTCCGAGTTCGGGCGTTCTCAGGGTAGTATGGCCGTAAGCGAGAATTCCTTTCAAAATTTTGCATTTTATACATGTTGTCTTTATTGTGGCAAATACTTCAATCCAAAAATACGTAACAAGAATCTGAAACTATAACCACAGTCACAAATGTGTCACAACAATCTACAATGCATGATTGAAGTCACAGATATATGACAAATATCAGCAAATGTGTACAATGATTTGTTGGCACATACACATGGTTAAATGCGGACAAAAATCCGTGGATGGGCGACCTGTAAAAACTGGACCTTTTCTTACAGGTGACGTTTGCTACAGTTCTGCCGCGGACGACTCGCAAATGCGTGTGCTGATTTGCAAATGCGTGTCAGGAGACTTGTGTGTGGCTCCGTAGCTACACATTCGGACCACATGGGGGCACTAATATTATACCAGCCCCGTACCACCAATATATACACCAATAACTTGGGGGGGCGTTCACTGCTATCCACCCATGGTCATGTACCATTTATTTGACATTATTTAAATTAAATTGGAATAAATGGAAGAATAAAGTGGAACTAATAAAATAAGAACCAATGATATAACCAGTGAAGCTAAAAAAAATGAATGAAGCTTCTCCACACCTGCTAATTGCCACATTAACTATACTTCCCTTTATTGCATTCAGTAAACACCATTTTTTTAAATTGATTCATTAACTTTTTATTTAGTAAACACTCACTGCACCAACCCAACCGGACTGCATCGGGTCATCTGTCTGCTACACCTGTAGACTACGAGAGTCCCCTTTTGGTCTTAATGTGGAGCTCCGGAGCCACACTCAAATCTCCAAACACGCATTTACAAATTGCCACACGCATTTGCGAGTCGTCCACGGCGAGACTGTAGCAACACCCAAAGGCAGGGGACGCTGAATGTTGGCATTTTGTGCTCTCAGCCTGTCAGGCGAATATGTGGAAATTTATAAAAAAGCAGCTCGCATACTTGCTTACATTTGTCAAAAGTTTTTTTTATTTTTGCGGTGCAAAAGCTTACAGCACCTGGTATTCCCAGGCGGTCTCCCATCCAAGTACTAACCAGGCCCAACCCTGCTTAGCTTCCGAGATCGGACGAGATCGGGCGTTCTCAGGGTAGTATGGCCGTAAGCGAGAATTCCTTTCAAAATTTTACATTTTATACATGTTGTCTTTATTGTGGCAAATACTTCAATCCAAAAACACGTAACAAGAATCTGAAACTATAACCACAGTCACAAATGTGTCACAACAATCTACAATGCATGATGATTGAAGTCACAGATATATGACAAATATCAGCAAATGTGTACAATGATTTGTTGGCACATACACATGGTTAAATGCGGACAAAAATCCGTAGATGGGCGACCTGTAAAAACGGGACCTTTTCTTACAGGTGACGTTTGCTACAGTCCTGCCGCGGACGACTCGCAAATGCGTGTGCTGATTTGCAAATGCGTGTCAGGAGACTTGTGTGTGTGGCTCCGTAGCTACACATTCGGACCACATGGGGGCACTAATATTATACCAGCCCCGTACCACCAATATATACACCAATAACTTGGGGGGGCGTTCACTGCTATCCACCCATGGTCATGTACCATTTATTTGACATTATTTAAATTAAATTGGAATAAATGGAAGAATAAAGTGGAACTAATAAAATAAGAACCAATGATATAACCAGTGAAGCTAAAAAAAATGAATGAAGCTTCTCCACACCTGCTAATTGCCACATTAACTATACTTCCCTTTATTGCATTCAGTAAACACCATTTTTTAAAATTGATTCATTAACTTTTTATTTAGTAAACACTCACTGCACCAACCCAACCGGACTGCATCGGGCCATCTGTCTGCTACACCTGTAGACTACGAGAGTCCCCTTTTGGTCTTAATGTGGAGCTCCGGAGCCACACTCAAGTCTCCAGACACGCATTTGCAAATTGCCACACGCATTTGCGAGTCGTCCACGGCGAGACTGTAGCAACACCCAAAGGCAGGGGACGCTGAATGTTGGCATTTTGTGCTCTCAGCCTGTCAGGCGAATATGTGGAAATTTATAAAAAAAGCAGCTCGCATACTTGCTTACATTTGTCAAAAGTTTTTTTTTATTTTTGCGGTGCAAAAGCTTACAGCACCTGGTATTCCCAGGCGGTCTCCCATCCAAGTACTAACCAGGCCCGACCCTGCTTAGCTTCCGAGATCGGACGAGATCGGGCGTTCTCAGGGTAGTATGGCCGTAAGCGAGAATTCCTTTCAAAATTTTGCATTTTATACATGTTGTCTTTATTGTGGCAAATACTTCAAAAATACGTAACAAGAATCTGAAACTATAACCACAGTCACAAATGTGTCACAACAATCTACAATGCATGATTGAAGTCACAGATATATGACAAATATCAGCAAATGTGTACAATGATTTGTTGGCACATACACGTGGTTAAATGCGGACAAAAATCCGTAGATGGGCGACCTGTAAAAACGGGACCTTTTCTTACAGGTGACGTTTGCTACAGTCCTGCCGCGGACGACTCGCAAATGCGTGTGCTGATTTGCAAATGCGTGTCAGGAGACTTGTGTGTGGCTCCGTAGCTACACATTCGGACCACATGGGGGCACTAATATTATACCAGCCCCGTACCACCAATATATACACCAATAACTTGGGGGGGCGTTCACTGCTATCCACCCATGGTCATGTACCATTTATTTGACATTATTTAAATTAAATTGGAATAAATGGAAGAATAAAGTGGAACTAATAAAATAAGAACCAATGATATAACCAGTGAAGCTAAAAAAAATGAATGAAGCTTCTCCACACCTGCTAATTGCCACATTAACTATACTTCCCTTTATTGCATTCAGTAAACACCATTTTTTAAAATTGATTCATTAACTTTTTATTTAGTAAACACTCACTGCACCAACCCAACCGGACTGCATCGGGCCATCTGTCTGCTACACCTGTAGACTACGAGAGTCCCCTTTTGGTCTTAATGTGGAGCTCCGGAGCCACACTCAAGTCTCCAGACACGCATTTGCAAATTGCCACACGCATTTGCGAGTCGTCCACGGCGAGACTGTAGCAACACCCAAAGGCAGGGGACGCTGAATGTTGGCATTTTGTGCTCTCAGCCTGTCAGGCGAATATGTGGAAATTTATAAAAAAGCAGCTCGCATACTTGCTTACATTTGTCAAAAGTTTTTTTTATTTTTGCGGTGCAAAAGCTTACAGCACCTGGTATTCCCAGGCGGTCTCCCATCCAAGTACTAACCAGGCCCGACCCTGCTTAGCTTCCGAGATCGGACGAGATCGGGGGTTCTCAGGGTAGTATGGCCGTAAGCGAGAATTCCTTTCAAAATTTTGCATTTTATACATGTTGTCTTTATTGTGGCAAATACTTCAATCCAAAAATACGTAACAAGAATCTGAAACTATAACCACAGTCACAAATGTGTCACAACAATCTACAATGCATGATTGAAGTCACAGATATATGACAAATATCAGCAAATGTGTACAATGATTTGTTGGCACATACACATGGTTAAATGCGGACAAAAATCCGTAGATGGGCGACCTGTAAAAACGGGACCTTTTCTTACAGGTGACGTTTGCTACAGTCCTGCCGCGGACGACTCGCAAATGCGTGTGCTGATTTGCAAATGCGTGTCAGGAGACTTGTGTGTGGCTCCGTAGCTACACATTCGGACCACATGGGGGCACTAATATTATACCAGCCCCGTACCACCAATATATACACCAATAACTTGGGGGGGCGTTCACTGCTATCCACCCATGGTCATGTACCATTTATTTGACATTATTTAAATTAAATTGGAATAAATGGAAGAATAAAGTGGAACTAATAAAATAAGAACCAATGATATAACCAGTGAAGCTAAAAAAAATGAATGAAGCTTCTCCACACCTGCTAATTGCCACATTAACTATACTTCCCTTTATTGCATTCAGTAAACACCATTTTTTAAAATTGATTCATTAACTTTTTATTTAGTAAACACTCACTGCACCAACCCAACCGGACTGCATCGGGTCATCTGTCTGCTACACCTGTAGACTACGAGAGTCCCCTTTTGGTCTTAATGTGGAGCTCCGGAGCCACACTCAAGTCTCCAGACACGCATTTGCAAATTGCCACACGCATTTGCGAGTCGTCCACGGCGAGACTGTAGCAACACCCAAAGGCAGGGGACGCTGAATGTTGGCATTTTGTGCTCTCAGCCTGTCAGGCGAATATGTGGAAATTTATAAAAAAGCAGCTCGCATACTTGCTTACATTTGTCAAAAGTTTTTTTTATTTTTGCGGTGCAAAAGCTTACAGCACCTGGTATTCCCAGGCGGTCTCCCATCCAAGTACTAACCAGGCCCGACCCTGCTTAGCTTCCGAGATCGGACGAGATCGGGCGTTCTCAGGGTAGTATGGCCGTAAGCGAGAATTCCTTTCAAAATTTTGCATTTTATACATGTTGTCTTTATTGTGGCAAATACTTCAAAAATACGTAACAAGAATCTGAAACTATAACCACAGTCACAAATGTGTCACAACAATCTACAATGCATGATTGAAGTCACAGATATATGACAAATATCAGCAAATGTGTACAATGATTTGTTGGCACATACACATGGTTAAATGCGGACAAAAATCCGTAGATGGGCGACCTGTAAAAACGGGACCTTTTCTTACAGGTGACGTTTGCTACAGTCCTGCCGCGGACGACTCGCAAATGCGTGTGCTGATTTGCAAATGCGTGTCAGGAGACTTGTGTGTGGCTCCGTAGCTACACATTCGGACCACATGGGGGCACTAATATTATACCAGCCCCGTACCACCAATATATACACCAATAACTTGGGGGGGCGTTCACTGCTATCCACCCATGGTCATGTACCATTTATTTGACATTATTTAAATTAAATTGGAATAAATGGAAGAATAAAGTGGAACTAATAAAATAAGAACCAATGATATAACCAGTGAAGCTAAAAAAATGAATGAAGCTTCTCCACACCTGCTAATTGCCACATTAACTATACTTCCCTTTATTGCATTCAGTAAACACCATTTTTTAAAATTGATTCATGAACTTTTTATTTAGTAAACACTCACTGCACCAACCCAACCGGACTGCATCGGGCCATCTGTCTGCTACACCTGTAGACTACGAGAGTCCCCTTTTGGTCTTAATGTGGAGCTCCGGAGCCACACTCAAGTCTCCAGACACGCATTTGCAAATTGCCACACGCATTTGCGAGTCGTCCACGGCGAGACTGTAGCAACACCCAAAGGCAGGGGACGCTGAATGTTGGCATTTTGTGCTCTCAGCCTGTCAGGCGAATATGTGGAAATTTATAAAAAAGCAGCTCGCATACTTGCTTACATTTGTCAAAAGTTTTTTTTATTTTTGCGGTGCAAAAGCTTACAGCACCTGGTATTCCCAGGCGGTCTCCCATCCAAGTACTAACCAGGCCCGACCCTGCTTAGCTTCCGAGATCGGACGAGATCGGGCGTTCTCAGGGTAGTATGGCCGTAAGCGAGAATTCCTTTCAAAATTTTGCATTTTATACATGTTGTCTTTATTGTGGCAAATACTTCAAAAATTCGTAACAAGAATCTGAAACTATAACCACAGTCACAAATGTGTCACAACAATCTACAATGCATGATTGAAGTCACAGATATATGACAAATATCAGCAAATGTGTACAATGATTTGTTGGCACATACACATGGTTAAATGCGGACAAAAATCCGTAGATGGGCGACCTGTAAAAACGGGACCTTTTCTTACAGGTGACGTTTGCTACAGTCCTGCCGCGGACGACTCGCAAATGCGTGTGCTGATTTGCAAATGCGTGTCAGGAGACTTGTGTGTGGCTCCGTAGCTACACATTCGGACCACATGGGGGCACTAATATTATACCAGCCCCGTACCACCAATATATACACCAATAACTTGGGGGGGCGTTCACTGCTATCCACCCATGGTCATGTACCATTTATTTGACATTATTTAAATTAAATTGGAATAAATGGAAGAATAAAGTGGAACTAATAAAATAAGAACCAATGATATAACCAGTGAAGCTAAAAAAATGAATGAAGCTTCTCCACACCTGCTAATTGCCACATTAACTATACTTCCCTTTATTGCATTCAGTAAACACCATTTTTTAAAATTGATTCATTAACTTTTTATTTAGTAAACACTCACTGCACCAACCCAACCGGACTGCATCGGGCCATCTGTCTGCTACACCTGTAGACTACGAGAGTCCCCTTTTGGTCTTAATGTGGAGCTCCGGAGCCACACTCAAGTCTCCAGACACGCATTTGCAAATTGCCACACGCATTTGCGAGTCGTCCACGGCGAGACTGTAGCAACACCCAAAGGCAGGGGACGCTGAATGTTGGCATTTTGTGCTCTCAGCCTGTCAGGCGAATATGTGGAAATTTATAAAAAAGCAGCTCGCATACTTGCTTACATTTGTCAAAAGTTTTTTTTATTTTTGCGGTGCAAAAGCTTACAGCACCTGGTATTCCCAGGCGGTCTCCCATCCAAGTACTAACCAGGCCCGACCCTGCTTAGCTTCCGAGATCGGACGAGATCGGGCGTTCTCAGGGTAGTATGGCCGTAAGCGAGAATTCCTTTCAAAATTTTGCATTTTATACATGTTGTCTTTATTGTGGCAAATACTTCAATCCAAAAATACGTAACAAGAATCTGAAACTATAACCACAGTCACAAATGTGTCACAACAATCTACAATGCATGATTGAAGTCACAGATATATGACAAATATCAGCAAATGTGTACAATGATTTGTTGGCACATACACATGGTTAAATGCGGACAAAAATCCGTAGATGGGCGACCTGTAAAAACGGGACCTTTTCTTACAGGTGACGTTTGCTACAGTCCTGCCGCGGACGACTCGCAAATGCGTGTGCTGATTTGCAAATGCGTGTCAGGAGACTTGTGTGTGGCTCCGTAGCTACACATTCGGACCACATGGGGGCACTAATATTATACCAGCCCCGTACCACCAATATATACACCAATAACTTGGGGGGGCGTTCACTGCTATCCACCCATGGTCATGTACCATTTATTTGACATTATTTAAATTAAATTGGAATAAATGGAAGAATAAAGTGGAACTAATAAAATAAGAACCAATGATATAACCAGTGAAGCTAAAAAAATGAATGAAGCTTCTCCACACCTGCTAATTGCCACATTAACTATACTTCCCTTTATTGCATTCAGTAAACACCATTTTTTAAAATTGATTCATTAACTTTTTATTTAGTAAACACTCACTGCACCAACCCAACCGGACTGCATCGGGCCATCTGTCTGCTACACCTGTAGACTACGAGAGTCCCCTTTTGGTCTTAATGTGGAGCTCCGGAGCCACACTCAAGTCTCCAGACACGCATTTGCAAATTGCCACACGCATTTGCGAGTCGTCCACGGCGAGACTGTAGCAACACCCAAAGGCAGGGGACGCTGAATGTTGGCATTTTGTGCTCTCAGCCTGTCAGGCGAATATGTGGAAATTTATAAAAAAGCAGCTCGCATACTTGCTTACATTTGTCAAAAGTTTTTTTTATTTTTGCGGTGCAAAAGCTTACAGCACCTGGTATTCCCAGGCGGTCTCCCATCCAAGTACTAACCAGGCCCGACCCTGCTTAGCTTCCGAGATCGGACGAGATCGGGGGTTCTCAGGGTAGTATGGCCGTAAGCGAGAATTCCTTTCAAAATTTAGCATTTTATACATGTTGTCTTTATTGTGGCAAATACTTCAATCCAAAAATACGTAACAAGAATCTGAAACTATAACCACAGTCACAAATGTGTCACAACAATCTACAATGCATGATTGAAGTCACAGATATATGACAAATATCAGCAAATGTGTACAATGATTTGTTGGCACATACACATGGTTAAATGCGGACAAAAATCCGTAGATGGGCGACCTGTAAAAACGGGACCTTTTCTTACAGGTGACGTTTGCTACAGTCCTGCCGCGGACGACTCGCAAATGCGTGTGCTGATTTGCAAATGCGTGTCAGGAGACTTGTGTGTGGCTCCGTAGCTACACATTCGGACCACATGGGGGCACTAATATTATACCAGCCCCGTACCACCAATATATACACCAATAACTTGGGGGGGCGTTCACTGCTATCCACCCATGGTCATGTACCATTTATTTGACATTATTTAAATTAAATTGGAATAAATGGAAGAATAAAGTGGAACTAATAAAATAAGAACCAATGATATAACCAGTGAAGCTAAAAAAATGAATGAAGCTTCTCCACACCTGCTAATTGCCACATTAACTATACTTCCCTTTATTGCATTCAGTAAACACCATTTTTTAAAATTGATTCATTAACTTTTTATTTAGTAAACACTCACTGCACCAACCCAACCGGACTGCATATTAACTTTTTATTTAGTAAACACTCACTGCACCAACCCAACCGGACTGCATCGGGTCATCTGTCTGCTACACCTGTAGACTACGAGAGTCCCCTTTTGGTCTTAATGTGGAGCTCCGGAGCCACACTCAAGTCTCCAGACACGCATTTGCAAATTGCCACACGCATTTGCGAGTCGTCCACGGCGAGACTGTAGCAACACCCAAAGGCAGGGGACGCTGAATGTTGGCATTTTGTGCTCTCAGCCTGTCAGGCGAATATGTGGAAATTTATAAAAAAGCAGCTCGCATACTTGCTTAGATTTGTCAAAGTTTTTTTTATTTATTTATTTTTTGCGGTGCAAAAGCTTACAGCACCTGGTATTCCCAGGCGGTCTCCCATCCAAGTACTAACCAGGCCCGACCCTGCTTAGCTTCCGAGATCGGACGAGATCGGGCGTTCTCAGGGTAGTATGGCCGTAAGGGAGAATTCCTTTCAAAATTTTGCATTTTATACATGTTGTCTTTATTGTGGCAAATACTTCAATCCAAAAATACGTAACAAGAATCTGAAACTATAACCACAGTCACAAATGTGTCACAACAATCTACAATGCATGATTGAAGTCACAGATATATGACAAATATCAGCAAATGTGTACAATGATTTGTTGGCACATACACATGGTTAAATGCGGACAAACATCCGTAGATGGGCGACCTGTAAAAACGGGACCTTTTCTTACAGGTGACGTTTGCTACAGTCCTGCCGCGGACGACTCGCAAATGCGTGTGCTGATTTGCAAATGCGTGTCAGGAGACTTGTGTGTGGCTCCGTAGCTACACATTCGGACCACATGGGGGCACTAATATTATACCAGCCCCGTACCACCAATATATACACCAATAACTTGGGGGGGCGTTCACTGCTATCCACCCATGGTCATGTACCATTTATTTGACATTATTTAAATTAAATTGGAATAAATTGAAGAATAAAGTGGAACTAATAAAATAAGAACCAATGATATAACCAGTGAAGCTAAAAAAAATGAATGAAGCTTCTCCACACCTGCTAATTGCCACATTAACTATACTTCCCTTTATTGCATTCAGTAAACGCCATTTTTTAAAATTGATTCATTAACTTTTTATTTAGTAAACACTCACTGCACCAACCCAACCGGACTGCATCGGGTCATATGTCTGCTACACCTGTAGACTCCGAGGGTACCCTTTTGGTCTTAATGTGTGGCTCCGGAGCCACAGTCAAGTCTCCAGACACGCATTTGCAAATTGCCACACGCATTTGCGAGTCGTCCACGGCGAGACTGTAGCAACACCCAAAGGCAGGGGACGCTGAATGTTGGCAATTTGTGCTCTCAGCCTGTCAGGCGAATATGTGGAAATTTATAAAAAAGCAGCTCGCATACTTGCTTACATTTGTCAAAAGTTTTTTTTATTTTTGCGGTGCAAAAGCTTACAGCACCTGGTATTCCCAGGCGGTCTCCCATCCAAGTACTAACCAGGCCCGACCCTGCTTAGCTTCCGAGATCGGACGAGATCGGGCGTTCTCAGGGTAGTATGGCCGTAAGCGAGCATTCCTTTCAAAATTTTGCATTTTATACATGTGGTCTTTATTGTGGCAAATACGTCAATCCAAAAATACGTAACAAGAATCTGAAACTATAACCACAGTCACAATTGTGTCACAACAATCTACAATGCATGATTGAAGTCACAGATATATGACAAATATCAGCAAATGTGTACAATGATTTGTTGGCACATACACATGGTTAAATGCGGACAAAAATCCGTAGATGGGCGACCTGTAAAAACGGGACCTTTTCTTACAGGTGACATTTGCTACAGTCCTGCCGCGGACGACTCGCAAATGCGTGTGCTGATTTGCAAATGCGTGTCAGGAGACTTGTGTGTGGCTCCGTAGCTACACATTCGGACCACATGGGGGCACTAATATTATACCAGCCCCGTACCACCAATATATACACCAATAACTTGGGGGGGCGTTCACTGCTATCCACCCATGGTCATGTACCATTTATTTGACATTATTTAAATTAAATTGGAATAAATGGAAGAATAAAGTGGAACTAATAAAATAAGAACCAATGATATAACCAGTGAAGCTAAAAAAAATGAATGAAGCTTCTCCACACCTGCTAATTGCCACATTAACTATACTTCCCTTTATTGCATTCAGTAAACGCCATTTTTAAAAATTGATTCATTAACTTTTTATTTAGTAAACACTCACTGCACCAACCCAACCGGACTGCATCGGGTCATATGTCTGCTACACCTGTAGACTCCGAGGGTACCCTTTTGGTCTTAATGTGTGGCTCCGGAGCCACAGTCAAGTCTCCAGACACGCATTTGCAAATTGCCACACGCATTTGCGAGTCGTCCACGGCGAGACTGTAGCAACACCCAAAGGCAGGGGACGCTGAATGTTGGCAATTTGTGCTCTCAGCCTGTCAGGCGAATATGTGGAAATTTATAAAAAAGCAGCTCGCATACTTGCTTAGATTTGTCAAAGTTTTTTTTATTTATTTATTTTTTGCGGTGCAAAAGCTTACAGCACCTGGTATTCCCAGGCGGTCTCCCATCCAAGTACTAACCAGGCCCGACCCTGCTTAGCTTCCGAGATCGGACGAGATCGGGCGTTCTCAGGGTAGTATGGCCGTAAGGGAGAATTCCTTTCAAAATTTTGCATTTTATACATGTTGTCTTTATTGTGGCAAATACTTCAATCCAAAAATACGTAACAAGAATCTGAAACTATAACCACAGTCACAAATGTGTCACAACAATCTACAATGCATGATTGAAGTCACAGATATATGACAAATATCAGCAAATGTGTACAATGATTTGTTGGCACATACACATGGTTAAATGCGGACAAAAATCCGTAGATGGGCGACCTGTAAAAACGGGACCTTTTCTTACAGGTGACGTTTGCTACAGTCCTGCCGCGGACGACTCGCAAATGCGTGTGCTGATTTGCAAATGCATGTCAGGAGACTTGTGTGTGGCTCCGTAGCTACACATTCGGACCACATGGGGGCACTAATATTATACCAGCCCCGTACCACCAATATATACACCAATAACTTGGGGGGGGCGTTCACTGCTATCCACCCATGGTCATGTACCATTTATTTGACATTATTTAAATTAAATTGGAATAAATGGAAGAATAAAGTGGAACTAATAAAATAAGAACCAATGATATAACCAGTGAAGCTAAAAAAAATGAATGAAGCTTCTCCACACCTGCTAATTGCCACATTAACTATACTTCCCTTTATTGCATTCAGTAAACACCATTTTTTAAAATTGAGTCATTAACTTTTTATTTAGTAAACACTCACTGCACCAACCCAACCGGACTGCATCGGGTCATCTGTCTGCTACACCTGTCGACTACGAGAGTCCCCTTTTGGTCTTAATGTGGAGCTCCGGAGCCACACTCAAGTCTCCAGACACGCATTTGCAAATTGCCACACGCATTTGCGAGTCGTCCACGGCGAGACTGTAGCAACACCCAAAGGCAGGGGACGCTGAATGTTGGCATTTTGTGCTCTCAGCCTGTCAGGCGAATATGTGGAAATTTATAAAAAAGCAGCTCGCATACTTGCTTACATTTGTCAAAAGTTTTTTTTATTTTTGCGGTGCAAAAGCTTTCAGCACCTGGTATTCCCAGGCGGTCTCCCATCCAAGTACTAACCAGGCCCGACCCTGCTTAGCTTCCGAGATCGGACGAGATCGGGCGTTCTCAGGGTAGTATGGCCGTAAGCGAGAATTCCTTTCAAAATTTTGCATTTTATACATGTTGTCTTTATTGTGGCAAATACTTCAATCCAAAAATACGTAACAAGAATCTGAAACTATAACCACAGTCACAAATGTGTCACAACAATCTACAATGCATGATTGAAGTCACAGATATATGACAAATATCAGCAAATGTGTACAATGATTTGTTGGCACATACACATGGTTAAATGCGGACAAAAATCCGTAGATGGGCGACCTGTAAAAACGGGACCTTTTCTTACAGGTGACGTTTGCTACAGTCCTGCCGCGGACGACTCGCAAATGCGTGTGCTGATTTGCAAATGCGTGTCAGGAGACTTGTGTGTGGCTCCGTAGCTACACATTCGGACCACATGGGGGCACTAATATTATACCAGCCCCGTACCACCAATATATACACCAATAACTTGGGGGGGCGTTCACTGCTATCCACCCATGGTCATGTACCATTTATTTGACATTATTTAAATTAAATTGGAATAAATGGAAGAATAAAGTGGAACTAATAAAATAAGAACCAATGATATAACCAGTGAAGCTAAAAAAAATGAATGAAGCTTCTCCACACCTGCTAATTGCCACATTAACTATACTTCCCTTTATTGCATTCAGTAAACACCATTTTTTAAAATTGATTCATTAACTTTTTATTTAGTAAACACTCACTGCACCAACCCAACCGGACTGCATCGGGTCATCTGTCTGCTACACCTGTAGACTACGAGAGTCCCCTTTTGGTCTTAATGTGGAGCTCCGGAGCCACACTCAAGTCTCCAGACACGCATTTGCAAATTGCCACACGCATTTGCGAGTCGTCCACGGCGAGACTGTAGCAACACCCAAAGGCAGGGGACGCTGAATGTTGGCATTTTGTGCTCTCAGCCTGTCAGGCGAATATGTGGAAATTTATAAAAAAGCAGCTCGCATACTTGCTTACATTTGTCAAAAGTTTTTTTTATTTTTGCGGTGCAAAAGCTTACAGCACCTGGTATTCCCAGGCGGTCTCCCATCCAAGTACTAACCAGGCCCGACCCTGCTTAGCTTCCGAGATCGGACGAGATCGGGCGTTCTCAGGGTAGTATGGCCGTAAGCGAGCATTCCTTTCAAAATTTTGCATTTTATACATGTGGTCTTTATTGTGGCAAATACGTCAATCCAAAAATACGTAACAAGAATCTGAAACTATAACCACAGTCACAATTGTGTCACAACAATCTACAATGCATGATTGAAGTCACAGATATATGACAAATATCAGCAAATGTGTACAATGATTTGTTGGCACATACACATGGTTAAATGCGGACAAAAATCCGTAGATGGGCGACCTGTAAAAACGGGACCTTTTCTTACAGGTGACGTTTGCTACAGTCCTGCCGCGGACGACTCGCAAATGCGTGTGCTGATTTGCAAATGCGTGTCAGGAGACTTGTGTGTGGCTCCGTAGCTACACATTCGGACCACATGGGGGCACTAATATTATACCAGCCCCGTACCACCAATATATACACCAATAACTTGGGGGGGCGTTCACTGCTATCCACCCATGGTCATGTACCATTTATTTGACATTATTTAAATTAAATTGGAATAAATGGAAGAATAAAGTGGAACTAATAAAATAAGAACCAATGATATAACCAGTGAAGCTAAAAAAAATGAATGAAGCTTCTCCACACCTGCTAATTGCCACATTAACTATACTTCCCTTTATTGCATTCAGTAAACGCCATTTTTTAAAATTGATTCATTAACTTTTTATTTAGTAAACACTCACTGCACCAACCCAACCGGACTGCATCGGGTCATCTGTCTGCTACACCTGTAGACTACGAGAGTCCCCTTTTGGTCTTAATGTGGAGCTCCGGAGCCACACTCAAGTCTCCAGACACGCATTTGCAAATTGCCACACGCATTTGCGAGTCGTCCACGGCGAGACTGTAGCAACACCCAAAGGCAGGGGACGCTGAATGTTGGCATTTTGTGCTCTCAGCCTGTCAGGCGAATATGTGGAAATTTATAAAAAAGCAGCTCGCATACTTGCTTACATTTGTCAAAAGTTTTTTTTATTTTTGCGGTGCAAAAGCTTACAGCACCTGGTATTCCCAGGCGGTCTCCCATCCAAGTACTAACCAGGCCCGACCCTGCTTAGCTTCCGAGATCGGACGAGATCGGGCGTTCTCAGGGTAGTATGGCCGTAAGCGAGCATTCCTTTCAAAATTTTGCATTTTATACATGTGGTCTTTATTGTGGCAAATACGTCAATCCAAAAATACGTAACAAGAATCTGAAACTATAACCACAGTCACAATTGTGTCACAACAATCTACAATGCATGATTGAAGTCACAGATATATGACAAATATCAGCAAATGTGTACAATGATTTGTTGGCACATACACATGGTTAAATGCGGACAAAAATCCGTAGATGGGCGACCTGTAAAAACGGGACCTTTTCTTACAGGTGACATTTGCTACAGTCCTGCCGCGGACGACTCGCAAATGCGTGTGCTGATTTGCAAATGCGTGTCAGGAGACTTGTGTGTGGCTCCGTAGCTACACATTCGGACCACATGGGGGCACTAATATTATACCAGCCCCGTACCACCAATATATACACCAATAACTTGGGGGGGCGTTCACTGCTATCCACCCATGGTCATGTACCATTTATTTGACATTATTTAAATTAAATTGGAATAAATGGAAGAATAAAGTGGAACTAATAAAATAAGAACCAATGATATAACCAGTGAAGCTAAAAAAAATGAATGAAGCTTCTCCACACCTGCTAATTGCCACATTAACTATACTTCCCTTTATTGCATTCAGTAAACGCCATTTTTAAAAATTGATTCATTAACTTTTTATTTAGTAAACACTCACTGCACCAACCCAACCGGACTGCATCGGGTCATATGTCTGCTACACCTGTAGACTCCGAGGGTACCCTTTTGGTCTTAATGTGTGGCTCCGGAGCCACAGTCAAGTCTCCAGACACGCATTTGCAAATTGCCACACGCATTTGCGAGTCGTCCACGGCGAGACTGTAGCAACACCCAAAGGCAGGGGACGCTGAATGTTGGCAATTTGTGCTCTCAGCCTGTCAGGCGAATATGTGGAAATTTATAAAAAAGCAGCTCGCATACTTGCTTAGATTTGTCAAAGTTTTTTTTATTTATTTATTTTTTGCGGTGCAAAAGCTTACAGCACCTGGTATTCCCAGGCGGTCTCCCATCCAAGTACTAACCAGGCCCGACCCTGCTTAGCTTCCGAGATCGGACGAGATCGGGCGTTCTCAGGGTAGTATGGCCGTAAGGGAGAATTCCTTTCAAAATTTTGCATTTTATACATGTTGTCTTTATTGTGGCAAATACTTCAATCCAAAAATACGTAACAAGAATCTGAAACTATAACCACAGTCACAAATGTGTCACAACAATCTACAATGCATGATTGAAGTCACAGATATATGACAAATATCAGCAAATGTGTACAATGATTTGTTGGCACATACACATGGTTAAATGCGGACAAAAATCCGTAGATGGGCGACCTGTAAAAACGGGACCTTTTCTTACAGGTGACGTTTGCTACAGTCCTGCCGCGGACGACTCGCAAATGCGTGTGCTGATTTGCAAATGCGTGTCAGGAGACTTGTGTGTGGCTCCGTAGCTACACATTCGGACCACATGGGGGCACTAATATTATACCAGCCCCGTACCACCAATATATACACCAATAACTTGGGGGGGCGTTCACTGCTATCCACCCATGGTCATGTACCATTTATTTGACATTATTTAAATTAAATTGGAATAAATGGAAGAATAAAGTGGAACTAATAAAATAAGAACCAATGATATAACCAGTGAAGCTAAAAAAAATGAATGAAGCTTCTCCACACCTGCTAATTGCCACATTAACTATACTTCCCTTTATTGCATTCAGTAAACACCATTTTTTTAAATTGATTCATTAACTTTTTATTTAGTAAACACTCACTGCACCAACCCAACCGGACTGCATCGGGTCATCTGTCTGCTACACCTGTAGACTACGAGAGTCCCCTTTTGGTCTTAATGTGGAGCTCCGGAGCCACACTCAAGTCTCCAGACACGCATTTGCAAATTGCCACACGCATTTGCGAGTCGTCCACGGCGAGACTGTAGCAACACCCAAAGGCAGGGGACGCTGAATGTTGGCATTTTGTGCTCTCAGCCTGTCAGGCGAATATGTGGAAATTTATAAAAAAGCAGCTCGCATACTTGCTTACATTTGTCAAAAGTTTTTTTTATTTTTGCGGTGCAAAAGCTTACAGCACCTGGTATTCCCAGGCGGTCTCCCATCCAAGTACTAACCAGGCCCGACCCTGCTTAGCTTCCGAGATCGGACGAGATCGGGCGTTCTCAGGGTAGTATGGCCGTAAGCGAGCATTCCTTTCAAAATTTTGCATTTTATACATGTGGTCTTTATTGTGGCAAATACGTCAATCCAAAAATACGTAACAAGAATCTGAAACTATAACCACAGTCACAATTGTGTCACAACAATCTACAATGCATGATTGAAGTCACAGATATATGACAAATATCAGCAAATGTGTACAATGATTTGTTGGCACATACACATGGTTAAATGCGGACAAAAATCCGTAGATGGGCGACCTGTAAAAACGGGACCTTTTCTTACAGGTGACGTTTGCTACAGTCCTGCCGCGGACGACTCGCAAATGCGTGTGCTGATTTGCAAATGCGTGTCAGGAGACTTGTGTGTGGCTCCGTAGCTACACATTCGGACCACATGGGGGCACTAATATTATACCAGCCCCGTACCACCAATATATACACCAATAACTTGGGGGGGCGTTCACTGCTATCCACCCATGGTCATGTACCATTTATTTGACATTATTTAAATTAAATTGGAATAAATGGAAGAATAAAGTGGAACTAATAAAATAAGAACCAATGATATAACCAGTGAAGCTAAAAAAAATGAATGAAGCTTCTCCACACCTGCTAATTGCCACATTAACTATACTTCCCTTTATTGCATTCAGTAAACACCATTTTTTAAAATTGATTCATTAACTTTTTATTTAGTAAACACTCACTGCACCAACCCAACCGGACTGCATCGGGTCATCTGTCTGCTACACCTGTAGACTACGAGAGTCCCCTTTTGGTCTTAATGTGGAGCTCCGGAGCCACACTCAAGTCTCCAGACACGCATTTGCAAATTGCCACACGCATTTGCGAGTCGTCCACGGCGAGACTGTAGCAACACCCAAAGGCAGGGGACGCTGAATGTTGGCATTTTGTGCTCTCAGCCTGTCAGGCGAATATGTGGAAATTTATAAAAAAGCAGCTCGCATACTTGCTTACATTTGTCAAAAGTTTTTTTTTATTTTTGCGGTGCAAAAGCTTACAGCACCTGGTATTCCCAGGCGGTCTCCCATCCAAGTACTAACCAGGCCCGACCCTGCTTAGCTTCCGAGATCGGACGAGATCGGGCGTTCTCAGGGTAGTATGGCCGTAAGCGAGCATTCCTTTCAAAATTTTGCATTTTATACATGTGGTCTTTATTGTGGCAAATACGTCAATCCAAAAATACGTAACAAGAATCTGAAACTATAACCACAGTCACAATTGTGTCACAACAATCTACAATGCATGATTGAAGTCACAGATATATGACAAATATCAGCAAATGTGTACAATGATTTGTTGGCACATACACATGGTTAAATGCGGACAAAAATCCGTAGATGGGCGACCTGTAAAAACGGGACCTTTTCTTACAGGTGACGTTTGCTACAGTCCTGCCGCGGACGACTCGCAAATGCGTGTGCTGATTTGCAAATGCGTGTCAGGAGACTTGTGTGTGGCTCCGTAGCTACACATTCGGACCACATGGGGGCACTAATATTATACCAGCCCCGTACCACCAATATATACACCAATAACTTGGGGGGGGCGTTCACTGCTATCCACCCATGGTCATGTACCATTTATTTGACATTATTTAAATTAAATTGGAATAAATGGAAGAATAAAGTGGAACTAATAAAATAAGAACCAATGATATAACCAGTGAAGCTAAAAAAAATGAATGAAGCTTCTCCACACCTGCTAATTGCCACATTAACTATACTTCCCTTTATTGCATTCAGTAAACGCCATTTTTTAAAATTGATTCATTAACTTTTTATTTAGTAAACACTCACTGCACCAACCCAACCGGACTGCATCGGGTCATCTGTCTGCTACACCTGTAGACTACGAGAGTCCCCTTTTGGTCTTAATGTGGAGCTCCGGAGCCACACTCAAGTCTCCAGACACGCATTTGCAAATTGCCACACGCATTTGCGAGTCGTCCACGGCGAGACTGTAGCAACACCCAAAGGCAGGGGACGCTGAATGTTGGCATTTTGTGCTCTCAGCCTGTCAGGCGAATATGTGGAAATTTATAAAAAAGCAGCTCGCATACTTGCTTACATTTGTCAAAAGTTTTTTTTATTTTTGCGGTGCAAAAGCTTACAGCACCTGGTATTCCCAGGCGGTCTCCCATCCAAGTACTAACCAGGCCCGACCCTGCTTAGCTTCCGAGATCGGACGAGATCGGGCGTTCTCAGGGTAGTATGGCCGTAAGCGAGCATTCCTTTCAAAATTTTGCATTTTATACATGTGGTCTTTATTGTGGCAAATACGTCAATCCAAAAATACGTAACAAGAATCTGAAACTATAACCACAGTCACAATTGTGTCACAACAATCTACAATGCATGATTGAAGTCACAGATATATGACAAATATCAGCAAATGTGTACAATGATTTGTTGGCACATACACATGGTTAAATGCGGACAAAAATCCGTAGATGGGCGACCTGTAAAAACGGGACCTTTTCTTACAGGTGACATTTGCTACAGTCCTGCCGCGGACGACTCGCAAATGCGTGTGCTGATTTGCAAATGCGTGTCAGGAGACTTGTGTGTGGCTCCGTAGCTACACATTCGGACCACATGGGGGCACTAATATTATACCAGCCCCGTACCACCAATATATACACCAATAACTTGGGGGGGCGTTCACTGCTATCCACCCATGGTCATGTACCATTTATTTGACATTATTTAAATTAAATTGGAATAAATGGAAGAATAAAGTGGAACTAATAAAATAAGAACCAATGATATAACCAGTGAAGCTAAAAAAAATGAATGAAGCTTCTCCACACCTGCTAATTGCCACATTAACTATACTTCCCTTTATTGCATTCAGTAAACGCCATTTTTAAAAATTGATTCATTAACTTTTTATTTAGTAAACACTCACTGCACCAACCCAACCGGACTGCATCGGGTCATATGTCTGCTACACCTGTAGACTCCGAGGGTACCCTTTTGGTCTTAATGTGTGGCTCCGGAGCCACAGTCAAGTCTCCAGACACGCATTTGCAAATTGCCACACGCATTTGCGAGTCGTCCACGGCGAGACTGTAGCAACACCCAAAGGCAGGGGACGCTGAATGTTGGCAATTTGTGCTCTCAGCCTGTCAGGCGAATATGTGGAAATTTATAAAAAAGCAGCTCGCATACTTGCTTAGATTTGTCAAAGTTTTTTTTATTTATTTATTTTTTGCGGTGCAAAAGCTTACAGCACCTGGTATTCCCAGGCGGTCTCCCATCCAAGTACTAACCAGGCCCGACCCTGCTTAGCTTCCGAGATCGGACGAGATCGGGCGTTCTCAGGGTAGTATGGCCGTAAGGGAGAATTCCTTTCAAAATTTTGCATTTTATACATGTTGTCTTTATTGTGGCAAATACTTCAATCCAAAAATACGTAACAAGAATCTGAAACTATAACCACAGTCACAAATGTGTCACAACAATCTACAATGCATGATTGAAGTCACAGATATATGACAAATATCAGCAAATGTGTACAATGATTTGTTGGCACATACACATGGTTAAATGCGGACAAAAATCCGTAGATGGGCGACCTGTAAAAACGGGACCTTTTCTTACAGGTGACGTTTGCTACAGTCCTGCCGCGGACGACTCGCAAATGCGTGTGCTGATTTGCAAATGCATGTCAGGAGACTTGTGTGTGGCTCCGTAGCTACACATTCGGACCACATGGGGGCACTAATATTATACCAGCCCCGTACCACCAATATATACACCAATAACTTGGGGGGGGCGTTCACTGCTATCCACCCATGGTCATGTACCATTTATTTGACATTATTTAAATTAAATTGGAATAAATGGAAGAATAAAGTGGAACTAATAAAATAAGAACCAATGATATAACCAGTGAAGCTAAAAAAAATGAATGAAGCTTCTCCACACCTGCTAATTGCCACATTAACTATACTTCCCTTTATTGCATTCAGTAAACACCATTTTTTAAAATTGAGTCATTAACTTTTTATTTAGTAAACACTCACTGCACCAACCCAACCGGACTGCATCGGGTCATCTGTCTGCTACACCTGTCGACTACGAGAGTCCCCTTTTGGTCTTAATGTGGAGCTCCGGAGCCACACTCAAGTCTCCAGACACGCATTTGCAAATTGCCACACGCATTTGCGAGTCGTCCACGGCGAGACTGTAGCAACACCCAAAGGCAGGGGACGCTGAATGTTGGCATTTTGTGCTCTCAGCCTGTCAGGCGAATATGTGGAAATTTATAAAAAAGCAGCTCGCATACTTGCTTACATTTGTCAAAAGTTTTTTTTATTTTTGCGGTGCAAAAGCTTTCAGCACCTGGTATTCCCAGGCGGTCTCCCATCCAAGTACTAACCAGGCCCGACCCTGCTTAGCTTCCGAGATCGGACGAGATCGGGCGTTCTCAGGGTAGTATGGCCGTAAGCGAGAATTCCTTTCAAAATTTTGCATTTTATACATGTTGTCTTTATTGTGGCAAATACTTCAATCCAAAAATACGTAACAAGAATCTGAAACTATAACCACAGTCACAGATGTGTCACAACAATCTACAATGCATGATTGAAGTCACAGATATATGACAAATATCAGCAAATGTGTACAATGATTTGTTGGCACATACACATGGTTAAATGCGGACAAAAATCCGTAGATGGGCGACCTGTAAAAACGGGACCTTTTCTTACAGGTGACGTTTGCTACAGTCCTGCCGCGGACGACTCGCAAATGCGTGTGCTGATTTGCAAATGCGTGTCAGGAGACTTGTGTGTGGCTCCGTAGCTACACATTCGGACCACATGGGGGCACTAATATTATACCAGCCCCGTACCACCAATATATACACCAATAACTTGGGGGGGCGTTCACTGCTATCCACCCATGGTCATGTACCATTTATTTGACATTATTTAAATTAAATTGGAATAAATGGAAGAATAAAGTGGAACTAATAAAATAAGAACCAATGATATAACCAGTGAAGCTAAAAAAAATGAATGAAGCTTCTCCACACCTGCTAATTGCCACATTAACTATACTTCCCTTTATTGCATTCAGTAAACACCATTTTTTAAAATTGATTCATTAACTTTTTATTTAGTAAACACTCACTGCACCAACCCAACCGGACTGCATCGGGTCATCTGTCTGCTACACCTGTAGACTACGAGAGTCCCCTTTTGGTCTTAATGTGGAGCTCCGGAGCCACACTCAAGTCTCCAGACACGCATTTGCAAATTGCCACACGCATTTGCGAGTCGTCCACGGCGAGACTGTAGCAACACCCAAAGGCAGGGGACGCTGAATGTTGGCATTTTGTGCTCTCAGCCTGTCAGGCGAATATGTGGAAATTTATAAAAAAGCAGCTCGCATACTTGCTTACATTTGTCAAAAGTTTTTTTTATTTTTGCGGTGCAAAAGCTTACAGCACCTGGTATTCCCAGGCGGTCTCCCATCCAAGTACTAACCAGGCCCGACCCTGCTTAGCTTCCGAGATCGGACGAGATCGGGCGTTCTCAGGGTAGTATGGCCGTAAGCGAGCATTCCTTTCAAAATTTTGCATTTTATACATGTGGTCTTTATTGTGGCAAATACGTCAATCCAAAAATACGTAACAAGAATCTGAAACTATAACCACAGTCACAATTGTGTCACAACAATCTACAATGCATGATTGAAGTCACAGATATATGACAAATATCAGCAAATGTGTACAATGATTTGTTGGCACATACACATGGTTAAATGCGGACAAAAATCCGTAGATGGGCGACCTGTAAAAACGGGACCTTTTCTTACAGGTGACGTTTGCTACAGTCCTGCCGCGGACGACTCGCAAATGCGTGTGCTGATTTGCAAATGCGTGTCAGGAGACTTGTGTGTGGCTCCGTAGCTACACATTCGGACCACATGGGGGCACTAATATTATACCAGCCCCGTACCACCAATATATACACCAATAACTTGGGGGGGGCGTTCACTGCTATCCACCCATGGTCATGTACCATTTATTTGACATTATTTAAATTAAATTGGAATAAATGGAAGAATAAAGTGGAACTAATAAAATAAGAACCAATGATATAACCAGTGAAGCTAAAAAAAATGAATGAAGCTTCTCCACACCTGCTAATTGCCACATTAACTATACTTCCCTTTATTGCATTCAGTAAACACCATTTTTTAAAATTGAGTCATTAACTTTTTATTTAGTAAACACTCACTGCACCAACCCAACCGGACTGCATCGGGTCATCTGTCTGCTACACCTGTCGACTAGGAGAGTCCCCTTTTGGTCTTAATGTGGAGCTCCGGAGCCACACTCAAGTCTCCAGACACGCATTTGCAAATTGCCACACGCATTTGCGAGTCGTCCACGGCGAGACTGTAGCAACACCCAAAGGCAGGGGACGCTGAATGTTGGCATTTTGTGCTCTCAGCCTGTCAGGCGAATATGTGGAAATTTATAAAAAAGCAGCTCGCATACTTGCTTACATTTGTCAAAAGTTTTTTTTATTTTTGCGGTGCAAAAGCTTACAGCACCTGGTATTCCCAGGCGGTCTCCCATCCAAGTACTAACCAGGCCCGACCCTGCTTAGCTTCCGAGATCGGACGAGATCGGGCGTTCTCAGGGTAGTATGGCCGTAAGCGAGAATCCCTTTCAAAATTTTGCATTTTATACATGTTGTCTTTATTGTGGCAAATATTTCAATCCAAAAATACGTAACAAGAATCTGAAACTATAACCACAGTCACAAATGTGTCACAACAATCTACAATGCATGATTGAAGTCACAGATATATGACAAATATCAGCAAATGTGTACAATGATTTGTTGGCACATACACATGGTTAAATGCGGACAAAAATCCGTAGATGGGCGACCTGTAAAAACGGGACCTTTTCTTACAGGTGACGTTTGCTACAGTCCTGCCGCGGACGACTCGCAAATGCGTGTGCTGATTTGCAAATGCGTGTCAGGAGACTTGTGTGTGGCTCCGTAGCTACACATTCGGACCACATGGGGGCACTAATATTATACCAGCCCCGTACCACCAATATATACACCAATAACTTGGGGGGGCGTTCACTGCTATCCACCCATGGTCATGTACCATTTATTTGACATTATTTAAATTAAATTGGAATAAATGGAAGAATAAAGTGGAACTAATAAAATAAGAACCAATGATATAACCAGTGAAGCTAAAAAAAATGAATGAAGCTTCTCCACACCTGCTAATTGCCACATTAACTATACTTCCCTTTATTGCATTCAGTAAACGCCATTTTTTAAAATTGATTCATTAACTTTTTATTTAGTAAACACTCACTGCACCAACCCAACCGGACTGCATCGGGTCATATGTCTGCTACACCTGTAGACTCCGAGGGTACCCTTTTGGTCTTAATGTGTGGCTCCGGAGCCACAGTCAAGTCTCCAGACACGCATTTGCAAATTGCCACACGCATTTGCGAGTCGTCCACGGCGAGACTGTAGCAACATCCAAAGGCAGGGGACGCTGAATGTTGGCAATTTGTGCTCTCAGCCTGTCAGGCGAATATGTGGAAATTTATAAAAAAGCAGCTCGCATACTTGCTTACATTTGTCAAAAGTTTTTTTTATTTTTGCGGTGCAAAAGCTTACAGCACCTGGTATTCCCAGGCGGTCTCCCATCCAAGTACTAACCAGGCCCGACCCTGCTTAGCTTCCGAGATCGGACGAGATCGGGCGTTCTCAGGGTAGTATGGCCGTAAGCGAGAATTCCTCTCAAAATTTTGCATTTTATACATGTTGTCTTTATTGTGGCAAATACTTCAATCCAAAAATACGTAACAAGAATCTGAAACTATAACCACAGTCACAAATGTGTCACAACAATCTACAATGCATGATTGAAGTCACAGATATATGACAAATATCAGCAAATGTGTACAATGATTTGTTGGCACATACACATGGTTAAATGCGGACAAAAATCCGTAGATGGGCGACCTGTAAAAACGGGACCTTTTCTTACAGGTGACGTTTGCTACAGTCCTGCTGCGGACGACTCGCAAATGCGTGTGCTATAAAAAAGCAGCTCGCATACTTGCTTACATTTGTCAAAAGTTTTTTTTATTTTTGCGGTGCAAAAGCTTACAGCACCTGGTATTCCCAGGCGGTCTCCCATCCAAGTACTAACCAGGCCCGACCCTGCTTAGCTTCCGAGATCGGACGAGATCGGGCGTTCTCAGGGTAGTATGGCCGTAAGCGAGAATTCCTTTCAAAATTTTGCATTTTATACATGTTGTCTTTATTGTGGCAAATACTTCAATCCAAAAATACGTAACAAGAATCTGAAACTATAACCACAGTCACAAATGTGTCACAACAATCTACAATGCATGATTGAAGTCACAGATATATGACAAATATCAGCAAATGTGTACAATGATTTGTTGGCACATACACATGGTTAAATGCGGACAAAAATCCGTAGATGGGCGACCTGTAAAAACGGGACCTTTTCTTACAGGTGACGTTTGCTACAGTCCTGCCGCGGACGACTCGCAAATGCGTGTGCTGATTTGCAAATGCGTGTCAGGAGACTTGTGTGTGGCTCCGTAGCTACACATTCGGACCACATGGGGGCACTAATATTATACCAGCCCCGTACCACCAATATATACACCAATAACTTGGGGGGGCGTTCACTGCTATCCACCCATGGTCATGTACCATTTATTTGACATTATTTAAATTAAATTGGAATAAATGGAAGAATAAAGTGGAACTAATAAAATAAGAACCAATGATATAACCAGTGAAGCTAAAAAAAATGAATGAAGCTTCTCCACACCTGCTAATTGCCACATTAACTATACTTCCCTTTATTGCATTCAGTAAACACCATTTTTTAAAATTGATTCATTAACTTTTTATTTAGTAAACACTCACTGCACCAACCCAACCGGACTGCATCGGGTCATCTGTCTGCTACACCTGTAGACTACGAGAGTCCCCTTTTGGTCTTAATGTGGAGCTCCGGAGCCACACTCAAGTCTCCAGACACGCATTTGCAAATTGCCACACGCATTTGCGAGTCGTCCACGGCGAGACTGTAGCAACACCCAAAGGCAGGGGACGCTGAATGTTGGCATTTTGTGCTCTCAGCCTGTCAGGCGAATATGTGGAAATTTATAAAAAAGCAGCTCGCATACTTGCTTACATTTGTCAAAAGTTTTTTTTATTTTTGCGGTGCAAAAGCTTACAGCACCTGGTATTCCCAGGCGGTCTCCCATCCAAGTACTAACCAGGCCCGACCCTGCTTAGCTTCCGAGATCGGACGAGATCGGGCGTTCTCAGGGTAGTATGGCCGTAAGCGAGAATTCCTTTCAAAATTTTGCATTTTATACATGTTGTCTTTATTGTGGCAAATACTTCAATCCAAAAATACGTAACAAGAATCTGAAACTATAACCACAGTCACAAATGTGTCACAACAATCTACAATGCATGATTGAAGTCACAGATATATGACAAATATCAGCAAATGTGTACAATGATTTGTTGGCACATACACATGGTTAAATGCGGACAAAAATCCGTGGATGGGCGACCTGTAAAAACGGGACCTTTTCTTACAGGTGACGTTTGCTACAGTCCTGCCGCGGACGACTCGCAAATGCGTGTGCTGATTTGCAAATGCGTGTCAGGAGACTTGTGTGTGGCTCCGTAGCTACACATTCGGACCACATGGGGGCACTAATATTATACCAGCCCCGTACCACCAATATATACACCAATAACTTGGGGGGGCGTTCACTGCTATCCACCCATGGTCATGTACCATTTATTTGACATTATTTAAATTAAATTGGAATAAATGGAAGAATAAAGTGGAACTAATAAAATAAGAACCAATGATATAACCAGTGAAGCTAAAAAAAATGAATGAAGCTTCTCCACACCTGCTAATTGCCACATTAACTATACTTCCCTTTATTGCATTCAGTAAACACCATTTTTTTTAATTGATTCATTAACTTTTTATTTAGTAAACACTCACTGCACCAACCCAACCGGACTGCATCGGGTCATCTGTCTGCTACACCTGTAGACTACGAGAGTCCCCTTTTGGTCTTAATGTTGAGCTCCGGAGCCACACTCAAGTCTCCAGACACGCATTTGCAAATTGCCACACGCATTTGCGAGTCGTCCACGGCGAGACTGTAGCAACACCCAAAGGCAGGGGACGCTGAATGTTGGCATTTTGTGCTCTCAGCCTGCCAGGCGAATATGTGGAAATTTATAAAAAAGCAGCTCGCATACTTGCTTACATTTGTCAAAAGTTTTTTTTATTTTTGCGGTGCAAAAGCTTACAGCACCTGGTATTCCCAGGCGGTCTCCCATCCAAGTACTAACCAGGCCCGACCCTGCTTAGCTTCCGATATCGGACGAGATCGGGCGTTCTCAGGGTAGTATGGCCGTAAGCGAGAATTCCTTTCAAAATTTTGCATTTTATACATGTTGTCTTTATTGTGGCAAATACTTCAATCCAAAAATACGTAACAAGAATCTGAAACTATAACCACAGTCACAAATGTGTCACAACAATCTACAATGCATGATTGAAGTCACAGATATATGACAAATATCAGCAAATGTGTACAATGATTTGTTGGCACATACACATGGTTAAATGCGGACAAAAATCCGTGGATGGGCGACCTGTAAAAACGGGACCTTTTCTTACAGGTGACGTTTGCTACAGTCCTGCCGCGGACGACTCGCAAATACGTGTGCTGATTTGCAAATGCGTGTCAGGAGACTTGTGTGTGGCTCCGTAGCTACACATTCGGACCACATGGGGGCACTAATATTATACCAGCCCCGTACCACCAATATATACACCAATAACTTGGGGGGGCGTTCACTGCTATCCACCCATGGTCATGTACCATTTATTTGACATTATTTAAATTAAATTGGAATAAATGGAAGAATAAAGTGGAACTAATAAAATAAGAACCAATGATATAACCAGTGAAGCTAAAAAAAATGAATGAAGCTTCTCCACACCTGCTAATTGCCACATTAACTATACTTCCCTTTATTGCATTCAGTAAACACCATTTTTTAAAATTGATTCATTAACTTTTTATTTAGTAAACACTCACTGCACCAACCCAACCGGACTGCATCGGGTCATCTGTCTGCTACACCTGTAGACTACGAGAGTCCCCTTTTGGTCTTAATGTGGAGCTCCGGAGCCACACTCAAGTCTCCAGACACGCATTTGCAAATTGCCACACGCATTTGCGAGTCGTCCACGGCGAGACTGTAGCAACACCCAAAGGCAGGGGACGCTGAATGTTGGCATTTTGTGCTCTCAGCCTGTCAGGCGAATATGTGGAAATTTATAAAAAAGCAGCTCGCATACTTGCTTACATTTGTCAAAAGTTTTTTTTATTTTTGCGGTGCAAAAGCTTACAGCACCTGGTATTCCCAGGCGGTCTCCCATCCAAGTACTAACCAGGCCCGACCCTGCTTAGCTTCCGAGATCGGACGAGATCGGGCGTTCTCAGGGTAGTATGGCCGTAAGCGAGAATTCCTTTCAAAATTTTGCATTTTATACATGTTGTCTTTATTGTGGCAAATACTTCAATCCAAAAATACGTAACAAGAATCTGAAACTATAACCACAGTCACAAATGTGTCACAACAATCTACAATGCATGATTGAAGTCACAGATATATGACAAATATCAGCAAATGTGTACAATGATTTGTTGGCACATACACATGGTTAAATGCGGACAAAAATCCGTGGATGGGCGACCTGTAAAAACGGGACCTTTTCTTACAGGTGACGTTTGCTACAGTCCTGCCGCGGACGACTCGCAAATGCGTGTGCTGATTTGCAAATGCGTGTCAGGAGACTTGTGTGTGGCTCCGTAGCTACACATTCGGACCACATGGGGGCACTAATATTATACCAGCCCCGTACCACCAATATATACACCAATAACTTGGGGGGGCGTTCACTGCTATCCACCCATGGTCATGTACCATTTATTTGACATTATTTAAATTAAATTGGAATAAATGGAAGAATAAAGTGGAACTAATAAAATAAGAACCAATGATATAACCAGTGAAGCTAAAAAAAATGAATGAAGCTTCTCCACACCTGCTAATTGCCACATTAACTATACTTCCCTTTATTGCATTCAGTAAACACCATTTTTTTTAATTGATTCATTAACTTTTTATTTAGTAAACACTCACTGCACCAACCCAACCGGACTGCATCGGGTCATCTGTCTGCTACACCTGTAGACTACGAGAGTCCCCTTTTGGTCTTAATGTTGAGCTCCGGAGCCACACTCAAGTCTCCAGACACGCATTTGCAAATTGCCACACGCATTTGCGAGTCGTCCACGGCGAGACTGTAGCAACACCCAAAGGCAGGGGACGCTGAATGTTGGCATTTTGTGCTCTCAGCCTGTCAGGCGAATATGTGGAAATTTATAAAAAAGCAGCTCGCATACTTGCTTACATTTGTCAAAAGTTTTTTTTATTTTTGCGGTGCAAAAGCTTACAGCACCTGGTATTCCCAGGCGGTCTCCCATCCAAGTACTAACCAGGCCCGACCCTGCTTAGCTTCCGAGATCGGACAAGATCGGGCGTTCTCAGGGTAGTATGGCCGTAAGCGAGAATTCCTTTCAAAATTTTGCATTTTATACATGTTGTCTTTATTGTGGCAAATACTTCAATCCAAAAATACGTAACAAGAATCTGAAACTATAACCACAGTCACAAATGTGTCACAACAATCTACAATGCATGATTGAAGTCACAGATATATGACAAATATACCAACAACCAACACCAGGGATATGTGGAAAGGCATTCAGGCCATCACCAGCTACAAGCCAACCACCCCCCCAGTGGGGGACACTGGCATGGACTTCCTGAATGACCTCAACAACTTCTTTGGGAGGTTTGAGGCACAAAATGGCACCCCTGCAGTGAAAGCGGTTCCACATCAGGACGAAAGAGCACTCCTCCTGGACTCAACTGACGTGAGGAAGACCCTGAAAAGGGTCAACACACGGAAGGCCCCAGGCCCTGACAACATTCCAGGGCGGGTCCTTAGGGAGTGCGCCGATCAGCTGGCTTGTGTCCTAACAGACATTTTCAACACCTCGCTTGACCAAGCCACGGTACCATCATGTTTCAAGATTGCCACCATCATCCCAGTGCCAAAGAAACCCCAGATCTCATCATTGAACGACTACCGGCCCGTTGCACTGACTCCTGCCATAATGAAGTGCTTTGAGAGGCTGGTTAAGGAGCACATCACCTCCAGTCTCCCCTCCTCACTTGACCCCTTTCAGTTTGCCTACCGGACAAACCGCTCCACCGGGGATGCCATCTCCTCTGCTCTTCACCTGAGCCTGACACACCTAGAGGAGAAGAACACCCACGTGCGGATGCTGTTCCTGGACTTCAGTTCAGCATTCAACACCATCATCCCACAACTCCTGGTAGACAAACTGAGACTTCTGGGTTTCAACACCCCCCTGCGGAACTGGCTGCTGGACTTCCTCACTGACAGACCCCAGTCAGTGCGGCTTGGTCAGAACACCTCCAATGTCATCACCCTCAGCACGGGCTCCCCCCAAGGTTGTGTCCTGAGCCCCCTGCTGTTCACCCTGATGACACACGACTGCGTCCCTAGGTCAGCCACAAACCACATCGTGAAGTTTGCGGACGACACAACAGTAGTGGGCCTCATCAGGGACGACAACGACCTGGCCTACAGAGAGGAGGTGGAGCAGTTGGTGGGCTGGTGCAGAGTCAACAGCCTGGTCCTGAATGTTGACAAAACTAAAGAGATCATTGTCGACTTCAGGAAAAACCAGTCCAACCATGCCCCACTTCTCATCAACAACAAGGCTGTGGAGGTGGTCAGCAGCACCAAGTTCCTAGGGGTGCACATCACAGACAAACTCACCTGGTCTGTGAACACTGCATCACTGGTGAAGAGGGCACAGCAGCGCCTGTACTTCCTGCGGAGGATGAGGAGAGCCCACCTGCCCCCACCCACCCTCATCACATTCTACAGAAGCACCATAGAGAGCATCCTGACTAACTGTATCTCTGTGTGGTGTGGAGGCTGCAGTGCCTCCGACTGGAGTAGTGTGAGGAGGGTGGTGAGGACAGCAGAGAAAATCATCGGGACTTCTCTCCCCTCCATTCAGGACATTGGCCAGAAGCGCTGCCTATCCCGAGCCAAAAACATCATTAGGGACCCCTCTCACCCCCATCATGGACTGTTCACTCTGCTAGCCTCTGGGAAGAGGTACTGCAGTGTGCGGTGCAGGACCACCAGGTTCTGCAACAGCTTTGTCCCCCTAGCCATTAGACTGTTAAACGGTCAATCACACATATAGTAAGCCTACCCAGCTGTTACCCCCCCACTTGCGTGTTTGCACTCTACAAACTTTCTATTTTTTTGCACTGTTGTACATAAAATCCCTTTTCTAGATTCCTACTCAATACGACATATTTATATCTGTATATTTAAGGAAACTGTGCGGGTCAGATGTATCGACATTTCGTTCTGTATACATGTGTACAAGAATGACAATAAAGTATATCTGAATCTGAATCTGAATCTGAATATCAGCAAATGTGTACAATGATTTGTTGGCACATACACATGGTTAAATGCGGACAAAAATCCGTGGATGGGCGACCTGTAAAAACGGGACCTTTTCTTACAGGTGACGTTTGCTACAGTCCTGCCGCGGACGACTCGCAAATGCGTGTGCTGATTTGCAAATGCGTGTCAGGAGACTTGTGTGTGGCTCCGTAGCTACACATTCGGACCACATGGGGGCACTAATATTATACCAGCCCCGTACCACCAATATATACACCAATAACTTGGGGGGGCGTTCACTGCTATCCACCCATGGTCATGTACCATTTATTTGACATTATTTAAATTAAATTGGAATAAATGGAAGAATAAAGTGGAACTAATAAAATAAGAACCAATGATATAACCAGTGAAGCTAAAAAAAATGAATGAAGCTTCTCCACACCTGCTAATTGCCACATTAACTATACTTCGCTTTATTGCATTCAGTAAACACCATTTTTTAAAATTGATTCATTAACTTTTTATTTAGTAAACACTCACTGCACCAACCCAACCGGACTGCATCGGGTCATCTGTCTGCTACACCTGTAGACTACGAGAGTCCCCTTTTGGTCTTAATGTGGAGCTCCGGAGCCACACTCAAGTCTCCAGACACGCATTTGCAAATTGCCACACGCATTTGCGAGTCGTCCACGGCGAGACTGTAGCAACACCCAAAGGCAGGGGACGCTGAATGTTGGCATTTTGTGCTCTCAGCCTGTCAGGCGAATATGTGGAAATTTATAAAAAAGCAGCTCGCATACTTGCTTACATTTGTCAAAAGTTTTTTTTATTTTTGCGGTGCAAAAGCTTACAGCACCTGGTATTCCCAGGCGGTCTCCCATCCAAGTACTAACCAGGCCCGACCCTGCTTAGCTTCCGAGATCGGACGAGATCGGGCGTTCTCAGGGTAGTATGGCCGTAAGCGAGAATTCCTTTCAAAATTTTGCATTTTATACATGTTGTCTTTATTGTGGCAAATACTTCAATCCAAAAATACGTAACAAGAATCTGAAACTATAACCACAGTCACAAATGTGTCACAACAATCTACAATGCATGATTGAAGTCACAGATATATGACAAATATCAGCAAATGTGTACAATGATTTGTTGGCACATACACATGGTTAAATGCGGACAAAAATCCGTAGATGGGCGACCTGTAAAAACGGGACCTTTTCTTACAGGTGACGTTTGCTCCAGTCCTGCCGCGGACGACTCGCAAATGCGTGTGCTGATTTGCAAATGCGTGTCAGGAGACTTGTGTGTGGCTCCGTAGCTACACATTCGGACCACATGGGGGCACTAATATTATACCAGCCCCGTACCACCAATATATACACCAATAACTTGGGGGGGCGTTCACTGCTATCCACCCATGGTCATGTACCATTTATTTGACATTATTTAAATTAAATTGGAATAAATGGAAGAATAAAGTGGAACTAATAAAATAAGAACCAATGATATAACCAGTGAAGCTAAAAAAAATGAATGAAGCTTCTCCACACCTGCTAATTGCCACATTAACTATACTTCCCTTTATTGCATTCAGTAATGGTACTGAATTCCATTGCACTGTCTTCTTTATTTATCTAATTTATATATTTGTCTGTATTATTGTTGTATTGCACTGGAGAGGGGAGCCCTCTAATCTCGTTGCACACTTGAGTACAATGACAATAAAGGGATTTCTATTCTAAACACCATTTTTTAAAATTGATTCATTAACTTTTTATTTAGTAAACACTCACTGCACCAACCCAACCGGACTGCATCGGGTCATCTGTCTGCTACACCTGTAGACTACGAGAGTCCCCTTTTGGTCTTAATGTGGAGCTCCGGAGCCACAGTCAAGTCTCCAGACACGCATTTGCAAATTGCCACACGCATTTGCGAGTCGTCCACGGCGAGACTGTAGCAACACCCAAAGGCAGGGGACGCTGAATGTTGGCATTTTGTGCTCTCAGCCTGTCAGGCGAATATGTGGAAATTTATAAAAAAGCAGCTCGCATACTTGCTTACATTTGTCAAAAGTTTTTTTTATTTTTGCGGTGCAAAAGCTTACAGCACCTGGTATTCCCAGGCGGTCTCCCATCCAAGTACTAACCAGGCCCGACCCTGCTTAGCTTCCGAGATCGGACGAGATCGGGCGTTCTCAGGGTAGTATGGCCGTAAGCGAGAATTCCTTTCAAAATTTTGCATTTTATACATGTTGTCTTTATTGTGGCAAATACTTCAATCCAAAAATACGTAACAAGAATCTGAAACTATAACCACAGTCACAAATGTGTCACAACAATCTACAATGCATGATTGAAGTCACAGATATATGACAAATATACCAACAACCAACACCAGGGATATGTGGAAAGGCATTCAGGCCATCACCAGCTACAAGCCAACCACCCCCCCAGTGGGGGACACTGGCATGGACTTCCTGAATGACCTCAACAACTTCTTTGGGAGGTTTGAGGCACAAAATGGCACCCCTGCAGTGAAAGCGGTTCCACATCAGGACGAAAGAGCACTCCTCCTGGACTCAACTGACGTGAGGAAGACCCTGAAAAGGGTCAACACACGGAAGGCCCCAGGCCCTGACAACATTCCAGGGCGGGTCCTTAGGGAGTGCGCCGATCAGCTGGCTTGTGTCCTAAATGACATTTTCAACACCTCGCTTGACCAAGCCACGGTACCATCATGTTTCAAGATTGCCACCATCATCCCAGTGCCAAAGAAACCCCAGATCTCATCATTGAACGACTACCGGCCCGTTGCACTGACTCCTGCCATAATGAAGTGCTTTGAGAGGCTGGTTAAGGAGCACATCACCTCCAGTCTCCCCTCCTCACTTGACCCCTTTCAGTTTGCCTACCGGACAAACCGCTCCACCGGGGATGCCATCTCCTCTGCTCTTCACCTGAGCCTGACACACCTAGAGGAGAAGAACACCCACGTGCGGATGCTGTTCCTGGACTTCAGTTCAGCATTCAACACCATCATCCCACAACTCCTGGTAGACAAACTGAGACTTCTGGGCTTCAACACCCCCCTGCGGAACTGGCTGCTGGACTTCCTCACTGACAGACCCCAGTCAGTGCGGCTTGGTCAGAACACCTCCAATGTCATCACCCTCAGCACGGGCTCCCCCCAAGGTTGTGTCCTGAGCCCCCTGCTGTTCACCCTGATGACACACGACTGCGTCCCTAGGTCAGCCACAAACCACATCGTGAAGTTTGCGGACGACACAACAGTAGTGGGCCTCATCAGGGACGACAACGACCTGGCCTACAGAGAGGAGGTGGAGCAGTTGGTGGGCTGGTGCAGAGTCAACAGCCTGGTCCTGAATGTTGACAAAACTAAAGAGATCATTGTCGACTTCAGGAAAAACCAGTCCAACCATGCCCCACTTCTCATCAACAACAAGGCTGTGGAGGTGGTCAGCAGCACCAAGTTCCTAGGGGTGCACATCACAGACAAACTCACCTGGTCTGTGAACACTGCATCACTGGTGAAGAGGGCACAGCAGCGCCTGTACTTCCTGCGGAGGATGAGGAGAGCCCACCTGCCCCCACCCACCCTCATCACATTCTACAGAAGCACCATAGAGAGCATCCTGACTAACTGTATCTCTGTGTGGTGTGGAGGCTGCAGTGCCTCCGACTGGAGTAGTGTGAGGAGGGTGGTGAGGACAGCAGAGAAAATCATCGGGACTTCTCTCCCCTCCATTCAGGACATTGGCCAGAAGCGCTGCCTATCCCGAGCCAAAAACATCATTAGGGACCCCTCTCACCCCCATCATGGACTGTTCACTCTGCTAGCCTCTGGGAAGAGGTACTGCAGTGTGCGGTGCAGGACCACCAGGTTCTGCAACAGCTTTGTCCCCCTAGCCATTAGACTGTTAAACGGTCAATCACACATATAGTAAGCCTACCCAGCTGTTACCCCCCCACTTGCGTGTTTGCACTCTACAAACTTTCTATTTTTTTGCACTGTTGTACATAAAATCCCTTTTCTAGATTCCTACTCAATACGACATATTTATATCTGTATATTTAAGGAAACTGTGCGGGTCAGATGTATCGACATTTCGTTCTGTATACATGTGTACAAGAATGACAATAAAGTATATCTGAATCTGAATCTGAATCTGAATATCAGCAAATGTGTACAATGATTTGTTGGCACATACACATGGTTAAATGCGGACAAAAATCCGTGGATGGGCGACCTGTAAAAACGGGACCTTTTCTTACAGGTGACGTTTGCTACAGTCCTGCCGCGGACGACTCGCAAATGCGTGTGCTGATTTGCAAATGCGTGTCAGGAGACTTGTGTGTGGCTCCGTAGCTACACATTCGGACCACATGGGGGCACTAATATTATACCAGCCCCGTACCACCAATATATACACCAATAACTTGGGGGGGCGTTCACTGCTATCCACCCATGGTCATGTACCATTTATTTGACATTATTTAAATTAAATTGGAATAAATGGAAGAATAAAGTGGAACTAATAAAATAAGAACCAATGATATAACCAGTGAAGCTAAAAAAAATGAATGAAGCTTCTCCACACCTGCTAATTGCCACATTAACTATACTTCGCTTTATTGCATTCAGTAAACACCATTTTTTAAAATTGATTCATTAACTTTTTATTTAGTAAACACTCACTGCACCAACCCAACCGGACTGCATCGGGTCATCTGTCTGCTACACCTGTAGACTACGAGAGTCCCCTTTTGGTCTTAATGTGGAGCTCCGGAGCCACACTCAAGTCTCCAGACACGCATTTGCAAATTGCCACACGCATTTGCGAGTCGTCCACGGCGAGACTGTAGCAACACCCAAAGGCAGGGGACGCTGAATGTTGGCATTTTGTGCTCTCAGCCTGTCAGGCGAATATGTGGAAATTTATAAAAAAGCAGCTCGCATACTTGCTTACATTTGTCAAAAGTTTTTTTTATTTTTGCGGTGCAAAAGCTTACAGCACCTGGTATTCCCAGGCGGTCTCCCATCCAAGTACTAACCAGGCCCGACCCTGCTTAGCTTCCGAGATCGGACGAGATCGGGCGTTCTCAGGGTAGTATGGCCGTAAGCGAGAATTCCTTTCAAAATTTTGCATTTTATACATGTTGTCTTTATTGTGGCAAATACTTCAATCCAAAAATACGTAACAAGAATCTGAAACTATAACCACAGTCACAAATGTGTCACAACAATCTACAATGCATGATTGAAGTCACAGATATATGACAAATATCAGCAAATGTGTACAATGATTTGTTGGCACATACACATGGTTAAATGCGGACAAAAATCCGTGGATGGGCGACCTGTAAAAACGGGACCTTGTCTTACAGGTGACGTTTGCTACAGTCCTGCCGCGGACGACTCGCAAATACGTGTGCTGATTTGCAAATGCGTGTCAGGAGACTTGTGTGTGGCTCCGTAGCTACACATTCGGACCACATGGGGGCACTAATATTATACCAGCCCCGTACCACCAATATATACACCAATAACTTGGGGGGGCGTTCACTGCTATCCACCCATGGTCATGTACCATTTATTTGACATTATTTAAATTAAATTGGAATAAATGGAAGAATAAAGTGGAACTAATAAAATAAGAACCAATGATATAACCAGTGAAGCTAAAAAAAATGAATGAAGCTTCTCCACACCTGCTAATTGCCACATTAACTATACTTCCCTTTATTGCATTCAGTAAACACCATTTTTTAAAATTGATTCATTAACTTTTTATTTAGTAAACACTCACTGCACCAACCCAACCGGACTGCATCGGGTCATCTGTCTGCTACACCTGTAGACTACGAGAGTCCCCTTTTGGTCTTAATGTGGAGCTCCGGAGCCACACTCAAGTCTCCAGACACGCATTTGCAAATTGCCACACGCATTTGCGAGTCGTCCACGGCGAGACTGTAGCAACACCCAAAGGCAGGGGACGCTGAATGTTGGCATTTTGTGCTCTCAGCCTGTCAGGCGAATATGTGGAAATTTATAAAAAAGCAGCTCGCATACTTGCTTACATTTGTCAAAAGTTTTTTTTATTTTTGCGGTGCAAAAGCTTACAGCACCTGGTATTCCCAGGCGGTCTCCCATCCAAGTACTAACCAGGCCCGACCCTGCTTAGCTTCAGAGATCGGACGAGATCGGGCGTTCTCAGGGTAGTATGGCCGTAAGCGAGAATTCCTTTCAAAATTTTGCATTTTATACATGTTGTCTTTATTGTGGCAAATACTTCAATCCAAAAATACGTAACAAGAATCTGAAACTATAACCACAGTCACAAATGTGTCACAACAATCTACAATGCATGATTGAAGTCACAGATATATGACAAATATCAGCAAATGTGTACAATGATTTGTTGGCACATACACATGGTTAAATGCGGACAAAAATCCGTGGATGGGCGACCTGTAAAAACGGGACCTTTTCTTACAGGTGACGTTTGCTACAGTCCTGCCGCGGACGACTCGCAAATGCGTGTGCTGATTTGCAAATGCGTGTCAGGAGACTTGTGTGTGGCTCCGTAGCTACACATTCGGACCACATGGGGGCACTAATATTATACCAGCCCCGTACCACCAATATATACACCAATAACTTGGGGGGGCGTTCACTGCTATCCACCCATGGTCATGTACCATTTATTTGACATTATTTAAATTAAATTGGAATAAATGGAAGAATAAAGTGGAACTAATAAAATAAGAACCAATGATATAACCAGTGAAGCTAAAAAAAATGAATGAAGCTTCTCCACACCTGCTAATTGCCACATTAACTATACTTCCCTTTATTGCATTCAGTAAACACCATTTTTTTTAATTGATTCATTAACTTTTTATTTAGTAAACACTCACTGCACCAACCCAACCGGACTGCATCGGGTCATCTGTCTGCTACACCTGTAGACTACGAGAGTCCCCTTTTGGTCTTAATGTTGAGCTCCGGAGCCACACTCAAGTCTCCAGACACGCATTTGCAAATTGCCACACGCATTTGCGAGTCGTCCACGGCGAGACTGTAGCAACACCCAAAGGCAGGGGACGCTGAATGTTGGCATTTTGTGCTCTCAGCCTGTCAGGCGAATATGTGGAAATTTATAAAAAAGCAGCTCGCATACTTGCTTACATTTGTCAAAAGTTTTTTTTATTTTTGCGGTGCAAAAGCTTACAGCACCTGGTATTCCCAGGCGGTCTCCCATCCAAGTACTAACCAGGCCCGACCCTGCTTAGCTTCCGAGATCGGACGAGATCGGGCGTTCTCAGGGTAGTATGGCCGTAAGCGAGAATTCCTTTCAAAATTTTGCATTTTATACATGTTGTCTTTATTGTGGCAAATACTTCAATCCAAAAATACGTAACAAGAATCTGAAACTATAACCACAGTCACAAATGTGTCACAACAATCTACAATGCATGATTGAAGTCACAGATATATGACAAATATCAGCAAATGTGTACAATGATTTGTTGGCACATACACATGGTTAAATGCGGACAAAAATCCGTGGATGGGCGACCTGTAAAAACGGGACCTTTTCTTACAGGTGACGTTTGCTACAGTCCTGCCGCGGACGACTCGCAAATGCGTGTGCTGATTTGCAAATGCGTGTCAGGAGACTTGTGTGTGGCTCCGTAGCTACACATTCGGACCACATGGGGGCACTAATATTATACCAGCCCCGTACCACCAATATATACACCAATAACTTGGGGGGGCGTTCACTGCTATCCACCCATGGTCATGTACCATTTATTTGACATTATTTAAATTAAATTGGAATAAATGGAAGAATAAAGTGGAACTAATAAAATAAGAACCAATGATATAACCAGTGAAGCTAAAAAAAATGAATGAAGCTTCTCCACACCTGCTAATTGCCACATTAACTATACTTCCCTTTATTGCATTCAGTAAACACCATTTTTTAAAATTGATTCATTAACTTTTTATTTAGTAAACACTCACTGCACCAACCCAACCGGACTGCATCGGGTCATCTGTCTGCTACACCTGTAGACTACGAGAGTCCCCTTTTGGTCTTAATGTGGAGCTCCGGAGCCACACTCAAGTCTCCAGACACGCATTTGCAAATTGCCACACGCATTTGCGAGTCGTCCACGGCGAGACTGTAGCAACACCCAAAGGCAGGGGACGCTGAATGTTGGCATTTTGTGCTCTCAGCCTGTCAGGCGAATATGTGGAAATTTATAAAAAAGCAGCTCGCATACTTGCTTACATTTGTCAAAAGTTTTTTTTATTTTTGCGGTGCAAAAGCTTACAGCACCTGGTATTCCCAGGCGGTCTCCCATCCAAGTACTAACCAGGCCCGACCCTGCTTAGCTTCCGAGATCGGACAAGATCGGGCGTTCTCAGGGTAGTATGGCCGTAAGCGAGAATTCCTTTCAAAATTTTGCATTTTATACATGTTGTCTTTATTGTGGCAAATACTTCAATCCAAAAATACGTAACAAGAATCTGAAACTATAACCACAGTCACAAATGTGTCACAACAATCTACAATGCATGATTGAAGTCACAGATATATGACAAATATCAGCAAATGTGTACAATGATTTGTTGGCACATACACATGGTTAAATGCGGACAAAAATCCGTGGATGGGCGACCTGTAAAAACGGGACCTTTTCTTACAGGTGACGTTTGCTACAGTCCTGCCGCGGACGACTCGCAAATGCGTGTGCTGATTTGCAAATGCGTGTCAGGAGACTTGTGTGTGGCTCCGTAGCTACACATTCGGACCACATGGGGGCACTAATATTATACCAGCCCCGTACCACCAATATATACACCAATAACTTGGGGGGGCGTTCACTGCTATCCACCCATGGTCATGTACCATTTATTTGACATTATTTAAATTAAATTGGAATAAATGGAAGAATAAAGTGGAACTAATAAAATAAGAACCAATGATATAACCAGTGAAGCTAAAAAAAATGAATGAAGCTTCTCCACACCTGCTAATTGCCACATTAACTATACTTCCCTTTATTGCATTCAGTAAACACCATTTTTTAAAATTGATTCATTAACTTTTTATTTAGTAAACACTCACTGCACCAACCCAACCGGACTGCATCGGGTCATCTGTCTGCTACACCTGTAGACTACGAGAGTCCCCTTTTGGTCTTAATGTGGAGCTCCGGAGCCACACTCAAGTCTCCAGACACGCATTTGCAAATTGCCACACGCATTTGCGAGTCGTCCACGGCGAGACTGTAGCAACACCCAAAGGCAGGGGACGCTGAATGTTGGCATTTTGTGCTCTCAGCCTGTCAGGCGAATATGTGGAAATTTATAAAAAAGCAGCTCGCATACTTGCTTACATTTGTCAAAAGTTTTTTTTATTTTTGCGGTGCAAAAGCTTACAGCACCTGGTATTCCCAGGCGGTCTCCCATCCAAGTACTAACCAGGCCCGACCCTGCTTAGCTTCCGAGATCAGACGAGATCGGGCGTTCTCAGGGTAGTATGGCCGTAAGCGAGAATTCCTCTCAAAATTTTGCATTTTATACATGTTGTCTTTATTGTGGCAAATACTTCAATCCAAAAATACGTAACAAGAATCTGAAACTATAACCACAGTCACAAATGTGTCACAACAATCTACAATGCATGATTGAAGTCACAGATATATGACAAATATCAGCAAATGTGTACAATGATTTGTTGGCACATACACATGGTTAAATGCGGACAAAAATCCGTAGATGGGCGACCTGTAAAAACGGGACCTTTTCTTACAGGTGACGTTTGCTACAGTCCTGCTGCGGACGACTCGCAAATGCGTGTGCTATAAAAAAGCAGCTCGCATACTTGCTTACATTTGTCAAAAGTTTTTTTTATTTTTGCGGTGCAAAAGCTTACAGCACCTGGTATTCCCAGGCGGTCTCCCATCCAAGTACTAACCAGGCCCGACCCTGCTTAGCTTCAGAGATCGGACGAGATCGGGCGTTCTCAGGGTAGTATGGCCGTAAGCGAGAATTCCTTTCAAAATTTTGCATTTTATACATGTTGTCTTTATTGTGGCAAATACTTCAATCCAAAAATACGTAACAAGAATCTGAAACTATAACCACAGTCACAAATGTGTCACAACAATCTACAATGCATGATTGAAGTCACAGATATATGACAAATATCAGCAAATGTGTACAATGATTTGTTGGCACATACACATGGTTAAATGCGGACAAAAATCCGTGGATGGGCGACCTGTAAAAACGGGACCTTTTCTTACAGGTGACGTTTGCTACAGTCCTGCCGCGGACGACTCGCAAATGCGTGTGCTGATTTGCAAATGCGTGTCAGGAGACTTGTGTGTGGCTCCGTAGCTACACATTCGGACCACATGGGGGCACTAATATTATACCAGCCCCGTACCACCAATATATACACCAATAACTTGGGGGGGCGTTCACTGCTATCCACCCATGGTCATGTACCATTTATTTGACATTATTTAAATTAAATTGGAATAAATGGAAGAATAAAGTGGAACTAATAAAATAAGAACCAATGATATAACCAGTGAAGCTAAAAAAAATGAATGAAGCTTCTCCACACCTGCTAATTGCCACATTAACTATACTTCCCTTTATTGCATTCAGTAAACACCATTTTTTTTAATTGATTCATTAACTTTTTATTTAGTAAACACTCACTGCACCAACCCAACCGGACTGCATCGGGTCATCTGTCTGCTACACCTGTAGACTACGAGAGTCCCCTTTTGGTCTTAATGTTGAGCTCCGGAGCCACACTCAAGTCTCCAGACACGCATTTGCAAATTGCCACACGCATTTGCGAGTCGTCCACGGCGAGACTGTAGCAACACCCAAAGGCAGGGGACGCTGAATGTTGGCATTTTGTGCTCTCAGCCTGTCAGGCGAATATGTGGAAATTTATAAAAAAGCAGCTCGCATACTTGCTTACATTTGTCAAAAGTTTTTTTTATTTTTGCGGTGCAAAAGCTTACAGCACCTGGTATTCCCAGGCGGTCTCCCATCCAAGTACTAACCAGGCCCGACCCTGCTTAGCTTCCGAGATCGGACGAGATCGGGCGTTCTCAGGGTAGTATGGCCGTAAGCGAGAATTCCTTTCAAAATTTTGCATTTTATACATGTTGTCTTTATTGTGGCAAATACTTCAATCCAAAAATACGTAACAAGAATCTGAAACTATAACCACAGTCACAAATGTGTCACAACAATCTACAATGCATGATTGAAGTCACAGATATATGACAAATATACCAACAACCAACACCAGGGATATGTGGAAAGGCATTCAGGCCATCACCAGCTACAAGCCAACCACCCCCCCAGTGGGGGACACTGGCATGGACTTCCTGAATGACCTCAACAACTTCTTTGGGAGGTTTGAGGCACAAAATGGCACCCCTGCAGTGAAAGCGGTTCCACATCAGGACGAAAGAGCACTCCTCCTGGACTCAACTGACGTGAGGAAGACCCTGAAAAGGGTCAACACACGGAAGGCCCCAGGCCCTGACAACATTCCAGGGCGGGTCCTTAGGGAGTGCGCCGATCAGCTGGCTTGTGTCCTAACAGACATTTTCAACACCTCGCTTGACCAAGCCACGGTACCATCATGTTTCAAGATTGCCACCATCATCCCAGTGCCAAAGAAACCCCAGATCTCATCATTGAACGACTACCGGCCCGTTGCACTGACTCCTGCCATAATGAAGTGCTTTGAGAGGCTGGTTAAGGAGCACATCACCTCCAGTCTCCCCTCCTCACTTGACCCCTTTCAGTTTGCCTACCGGACAAACCGCTCCACCGGGGATGCCATCTCCTCTGCTCTTCACCTGAGCTTGACACACCTAGAGGAGAAGAACACCCACGTGCGGATGCTGTTCCTGGACTTCAGTTCAGCATTCAACACCATCATCCCACAACTCCTGGTAGACAAACTGAGACTTCTGGGCTTCAACACCCCCCTGCGGAACTGGCTGCTGGACTTCCTCACTGACAGACCCCAGTCAGTGCGGCTTGGTCAGAACACCTCCAATGTCATCACCCTCAGCACGGGCTCCCCCCAAGGTTGTGTCCTGAGCCCCCTGCTGTTCACCCTGATGACACACGACTGCGTCCCTAGGTCAGCCACAAACCACATCGTGAAGTTTGCGGACGACACAACAGTAGTGGGCCTCATCAGGGACGACAACGACCTGGCCTACAGAGAGGAGGTGGAGCAGTTGGTGGGCTGGTGCAGAGTCAACAGCCTGGTCCTGAATGTTGACAAAACTAAAGAGATCATTGTCGACTTCAGGAAAAACCAGTCCAACCATGCCCCACTTCTCATCAACAACAAGGCTGTGGAGGTGGTCAGCAGCACCAAGTTCCTAGGGGTGCACATCACAGACAAACTCACCTGGTCTGTGAACACTGCATCACTGGTGAAGAGGGCACAGCAGCGCCTGTACTTCCTGCGGAGGATGAGGAGAGCCCACCTGCCCCCACCCACCCTCATCACATTCTACAGAAGCACCATAGAGAGCATCCTGACTAACTGTATCTCTGTGTGGTGTGGAGGCTGCAGTGCCTCCGACTGGAGTAGTGTGAGGAGGGTGGTGAGGACAGCAGAGAAAATCATCGGGACTTCTCTCCCCTCCATTCAGGACATTGGCCAGAAGCGCTGCCTATCCCGAGCCAAAAACATCATTAGGGACCCCTCTCACCCCCATCATGGACTGTTCACTCTGCTAGCCTCTGGGAAGAGGTACTGCAGTGTGCGGTGCAGGACCACCAGGTTCTGCAACAGCTTTGTCCCCCTAGCCATTAGACTGTTAAACGGTCAATCACACATATAGTAAGCCTACCCAGCTGTTACCCCCCCACTTGCGTGTTTGCACTCTACAAACTTTCTATTTTTTTGCACTGTTGTACATAAAATCCCTTTTCTAGATTCCTACTCAATACGACATATTTATATCTGTATATTTAAGGAAACTGTGCGGGTCAGATGTATCGACATTTCGTTCTGTATACATGTGTACAAGAATGACAATAAAGTATATCTGAATCTGAATCTGAATCTGAATATCAGCAAATGTGTACAATGATTTGTTGGCACATACACATGGTTAAATGCGGACAAAAATCCGTAGATGGGCGACCTGTAAAAACGGGACCTTTTCTTACAGGTGACGTTTGCTACAGTCCTGCCGCGGACGACTCGCAAATGCGTGTGCTGATTTGCAAATGCGTGTCAGGAGACTTGTGTGTGGCTCCGTAGCTACACATTCGGACCACATGGGGGCACTAATATTATACCAGCCCCGTACCACCAATATATACACCAATAACTTGGGGGGGCGTTCACTGCTATCCACCCATGGTCATGTACCATTTATTTGACATTATTTAAATTAAATTGGAATAAATGGAAGAATAAAGTGGAACTAATAAAATAAGAACCAATGATATAACCAGTGAAGCTAAAAAAAATGAATGAAGCTTCTCCACACCTGCTAATTGCCACATTAACTATACTTCCCTTTATTGCATTCAGTAAACACCATTTTTTAAAATTGATTCATTAACTTTTTATTTAGTAAACACTCACTGCACCAACCCAACCGGACTGCATCGGGTCATCTGTCTGCTACACCTGTAGACTACGAGAGTCCCCTTTTGGTCTTAATGTGGAGCTCCGGAGCCACACTCAAGTCTCCAGACACGCATTTGCAAATTGCCACACGCATTTGCGAGTCGTCCACGGCGAGACTGTAGCAACACCCAAAGGCAGGGGACGCTGAATGTTGGCATTTTGTGCTCTCAGCCTGCCAGGCGAATATGTGGGAATTTATAAAAAAGCAGCTCGCATACTTGCTTACATTTGTCAAAAGTTTTTTTTATTTTTGCGGTGCAAAAGCTTACAGCACCTGGTATTCCCAGGCGGTCTCCCATCCAAGTACTAACCAGGCCCGACCCTGCTTAGCTTCCGAGATCGGACGAGATCGGGCGTTCTCAGGGTAGTATGGCCGTAAGCGAGAATTCCTTTCAAAATTTTGCATTTTATACATGTTGTCTTTATTGTGGCAAATACTTCAATCCAAAAATACGTAACAAGAATCTGAAACTATAACCACAGTCACAAATGTGTCACAACAATCTACAATGCATGATTGAAGTCACAGATATATGACAAATATCAGCAAATGTGTACAATGATTTGTTGGCACATACACATGGTTAAATGCGGACAAAAATCCGTAGATGGGCGACCTGTAAAAACGGGACCTTTTCTTACAGGTGACGTTTGCTACAGTCCTGCCGCGGACTACTCGCAAATGCGTGTGCTGATTTACAAATGCGTGTCAGGAGACTTGTGTGTGGCTCCGTAGCTACACGTTCGGAACACATGGGGGCACTAATATTATACCAGGCGCGTACCACCAATATATCCACCAATAACAAGGGGTGGCGTTCACTCCGATCCACCCATGGTCATGTACCATTTATTTGACATTATTTAAATTAAATTGGAATAAATGGAAGAATAAAGTGGAACTAATAAAATAAAAACAAATGATATAACCAGTGAAGCTAAAAAAAAATGAATGAAGCTTCTCTAACCTGCTAATTTCCACATTAACTAAACTTCCCTTTATTGCATTCAGTAAACACCATTTTTTAAAATTGATTCATTAACTTTTTATTTAGTAAACACTCACTGCACCAACCCAACCGGACTGCATCGGGTCATCTGTCTGCTACACCTGTAGACTACGAGAGTCCCCTTTTGGTCTTAATGTGGAGCTCCGGTGATAAAATCCATGGTCATGTGGCATCATAGGATTATACCTTGATGCCCAGTCGCAGAAGAAGAATAATTCTGATATGTAGACAACTTCTCTCGTTAGCCAACTGGCGTAGTATATTTCAGCAACACACACGAACTGCTCTTCTCCAGAGCCAAAAGCAGAGAGAGAGAAATAAGGCTTGAACACCTGCCTAACATCGCATCGTCTGTTAGCGACAGCACCCCTTGTGGCAAATAAGCACATTACAGTTACAAGCAGTCATTCAATAACACTCAACACTCCCACTTATGAATGATTTGTATACTGTACAACTTTCAAAAAGACATAAAAAAAAACAAATAACATGACATTTGAATGTCAATTATTTACATGCCAAGGAAATGTTTTAATCTGCCTAGATCCTTCATTTTAAACTTGATGGAGAGCATGCTCTTCACTTGTTCTAATCCACTTGTGTTATTGGCTGCAATAATAAGGTCATCCACCCAGATAATTATCACTTTCCCTTCTACTTTCGACTCCTTTGTGTATACACAGTGGTCTGCTGGGTTCTGGATGAATTTGTTCTCGGTTAGGTATTTGTGAAGTAATAAATTCCAATTACGTCCAGATTGCTTTAGGACTTCTCCAGCTTACACACTAGCCCATGTCTTCCTTTCTCATAACCCTCAGGTTGTTCCATGTATATTTCTCTATCAATGGGGGCGTGCAAATATGCTGTTTTTATGTCCATTTGGTGTAAGATTAAGTCATCCTTGGCAGCCTTTTGCATTCCTACCCGTACACTAGTCAGATTCGCTGTCGGTGAGAATGTTTCACCATAGTCTATTCCTGCTCTCTGGCTATATCCCTTAACCACAAACCTGGCCTTGTACATCTCACGTCCATCACTGTTTTCCTTGATTGAATAGACCCACTTTCCTCCCACTGTCTCCCGGCCTTCTGGCAATTTAGTCAAAGTAAAAGTTTGGATGTCCTCTAAGGACTTCATCTCCTCATCCATTGCTTTCTTCCATCTTTCTGACTCAGTTGATGTCATGACCTCTTTAAAGTTTTGGGGAATATTACACATTACTCGGTAGCAGTAGTCTATACTCATGAGTGTACTGTACTCCTCCTCACTGCTGTCTTGACTATAATCTTTTAGATAACCCGGTGGTCTATGTGTCAAGGTTGAGGAAGGTGAGGACCCAAACGCAGGGAAGCCAGGCAGGGGTAACTTAAAGGGCATTTATTAAACAGAAAACTAAGGCAAACAAGGAACTTGGAAAAACTTAACGACAGGAAACCAACTACAGGGAGAGGCGACAGGAACTGGCAACAGGCACAGGCAACCGGGACAAGCGACAGGGACAAGCGACACTTAAAATGACAATGAACCAACAAGAACTGAAAGCAACCAGGGAACTAAATACACACAAATTGACGAGACAACGAGGAGCACCTGGACAAGACATGGAGGGTTGGAAGGACCGGATTGGTTAACACTAGGGCTTGGGTAAACGAGCACAGGTGGACACAATAGACAAGACGAGACAAGACACATGAACAAGGCCAAAACATGAAACCAAATACTAAACCAAAAATAACAAATACAAATCATGACAGTACTCCCCCCTTAATGGACGGATCCCAGACGTCCCAAACACAAACAAAAGAAAATTGTCCAAAATCAGGGTGGGCGGAAGGGGGCCAGGAGGCGGGACCGCAGTCCGCAATCAAGGCTGGTCAGGCGGGCGTCCAGGAGGCCAGACCAGCGAGTCTAGTCGTGGCCCATCAGGCGGGCGTCCGGGAGGCCAGACCAACGAGTCTAGCCGTGGCCCTTCAGGCGGGCGGACATTGCAGCCGCATGGAGTGTCGCGCCGAGGGCAAGACGAAAGGCGGCTGCGGGGTCGGGTGGCGCCGAGGCAGAGACGAGACGCGGCGGCGGGTCGTCGGCCATCGTCGAGTCAGGCACTTGGAGCGGCGGCCGGTCGTCGAGCCCCGCCGAGACAGGAACGTGGAGCGGCGGCTGGTCGTCGAACCCCGCCGAGACAGGAACGTGGAGCGCCGGCCGGTCGTCGAGCCCCGCCGAGACAGGAACGTGGAGCGGCGGCCGGTCGTCGAACGCCGCCGAGACTGGAACGTGGAGCGGCGGCTGGTCGTCGAACCCCGCAGAGACAGGAACGTGGAGAGCGGCGGCTGGTCGTCGAACCCCGCCGAGACAGGAACGTGGAGTGGCGGCTGGTCGTCGAACCCCGCCGAGACAGGAACGTGGAGCGGCGGCCGGTGGTCGAACGCCACCGAGACTGGAATGTGGAGCGGTGGCTGGCCGTCGAACCCCGCCGAGACAGGCACCGGGAGCGGCGGCGCTTCATCGGGCGCCGCTGTGGCAGAGACGAGAAGCGACGGCGGGTCGTCATCCACCGCCCAGGCAGGAAACTGGAGCGCCGGTGGATCGTCGAGTCCCGCCGAAAAAGGAGCTTGGGGCGACGGCGGAGCGTCGAGCACCGCCGAGGCAGCGACGGGAAGCGAGGCGTGTCCTCGGGCGCCGCCCGGACAGGGAATTGGGGTGGCGGCGGGCCGTATGGCACCGCCGAGGCAGGGATTTGGAGTGGCGGCGGGCCGGGCGTACCAGAGGCCGGGACTTGGAGCGGCAGCAGGCCGGGCGCAGCGGGGACAGGGACTGGTGGCGGACGCAGAACGTGCTCCGCCGGAACAGGGACTTGTGGCGGACGCAGGACGTGCTCCGCCGGAACAGGGACTTGTGGCGGACGCAGGACGTGTTCCGCCGGAACAGGGACTTGTGGCGGACGCAGGACGTGCTCCGCCGGAACAGGGACTGGTGGCGGACGCAGGATGTGCTCCGCCATAACAGGGACTGGTGGCGGACGCAGGGCGTGCTCCGCCGGAACAGGGACTTGTGGCGGACGCAGGGCGTGCTCCGCCGGACCAGGGACTTGTGGCGGACGCAGGGCGTGCTCCGCCGGAACAGGGACTGGTGGCGGACGCAGAACGTGCTACGCCGGAATAGGGACTTGTGGCGGACGCAGGACGTGCTCCGCCAGAACAGGGACTTGTGGCGGACGCAGAACGTGCTCCGCCAGAACAGGGACTTGCGGCGGACGCGTCGCGTGCTCCGCCGGAACAGGGACTGGTGGCGGACGCAGGGCGTGCTCCGCCGGAACAGGGACTTGTGGCGGACGCAGGACGTGCTCCGCCGGAACAGGGACTTGTGGCGGACGCAGGACGTGCTCCGCCGGAACAGGGACTTGTGGCGGACGCAGGACGTGCTCCGTCGGAACAGAGACTTGTGGCGGACGCAGAACGTGCTCCGCCAGAACAGGGACTTGTGGCGGACGCGTGGCGTGCTCCGCCAGAACAGGGACTTGTGGCGGACGCAGGACGTGCTCCGCCGGAACAGGGACTTGTGGCGGACGCAGGACGTGCTCCGCCGGAACAGGGACTTGTGGCGGACACAGGACGTGCTCCGCCGGAACAGGGACTTGTGGCGGACGCCGGGCGTGCTCCGCCGGAACAGGGACTTGTGGCGGACGCAGGACGTGCTCCGCCGGAACAGGGACTTGTGGCGGACGCAGGGCGTGCTCCGCCGGAACAGGGACTTGTGGCGGACGCAGGGCGTGCTCCGCCGGAACAGGGACTTGTGGCGGACGCAGGGCGTGCTCCGCCGGAACAGGGACTTGGGGCGGACGCAGGGCGTGCTCCGCCGGAACAGGGACTTGTGGCGGACGCAGGGCGTTCTCCGCCGGAACAGGGACTTGTGGCGGACGCAGGACGTGCTCCGCCGGAACAGGGACTTGTGGCGGACGCAGGACGTGCTCCGCCGGAACAGGGACTTGTGGCGGACGCAGGACGTGCTCCGCCGGAACAGGGACTTGTGGCGGACGCAGGGCATGCTCCGCCGGAACAGGGACTGGTGGCGGACGCAGGGCATGCTCCGCCGGAACAGGGACTGGTGGCGGACGCAGGGCGTGCTCCGCCGGAACAGGGACTTGTGGCGGACGCAGGGCGTGCTCCGCCGGAACAGGGACTTGTGGCGGACGCAGGGCGTGCTCCGCCGGAACAGGGACTTGTGGCGGACGCAGGGCGTGCTCCGCCGGAACAGGGACTGGTGGCGGACGCAGGACGTGCTCCGCCGGAATAGGGACTTGTGGCGGACGCAGAACGTGCTCCGCCAGAACAGGGACTTGTGGCGGACGCAGAACGTGCTCCGCCAGAACAGGGACTTGCGGCGGACGCGTCGCGTGCTCCGCCGGAACAGGGACTGGTGGCGGACGCAGGGCGTGCTCCGCCGGAACAGGGACTTGTGGCGGACGCAGGACGTGCTCCGCCGGAACAGGGACTTGTGGCGGACGCAGGACGTGCTCCGCCGGAACAGGGACTTGTGGCGGACGCAGGACGTGCTCCGCTGGAACAGGGAATTGAAGCACTGGCGAGGCGCCGGAACGGGGGTCAGCAGCTCTCGGGAGGTCAGAACGGGCCCCAGCAGCTCGGGGGGAACCGGGACGGGGCTTATCAGCTGGCGGGGAGCCGGAACGGGGCTCATCCGCTGGCGGGGAGCCGGAACGGGGATCATCCGCTGGCGGGGAGCCGGAACGGGGCTCAGCAGCTGGCGGGGAGCCGAGACGGGGCTCATCAGCTGTCGAGGAGCCGGGACGAGGCTCAGCAGCTGGGGAGGAGCCGGAACAGGGTTCAGCAGCTGACGGTGAGCAGGAGTGGGACTCTGGTGGCTGCGTGGGATGCTGCAGCTGGCGAGGAGCCGGAATGGGACGCTGCAGCTGGCGAGGAGCCGGAACAGGAGGCTCCAGCTGGCGAGGAGCCGGGACAGGACGCTGCAGCTGGCGAGGAGCCGGGACGGGACGCTGCAGCTGGTGAGGAGCCGGGACGGGACGCTGCAGCTGGCGAGGAGCCGGGACGGGACGCTGCAGCTGGCGAGGGGCCGGGACGGGAGGCTGCAGCTGGCGAGGAGCCGGGTCGGGGACCTGATCCCTATCAGCCTGCCGCCATAGGGATTCAGGGGAACGGGAGACGCGAAGGACACGAGGGACCGGGACTACAGGGGCTGGTGAACGTGAGCTATGAGACGCAAGGGGGACGTGACAAGGTGCGGAAACCGACAGTGGACGAGGTGAACGACGTGGCCGTGATTTACGTGACTTTCGTGATTTAGGGCGTGGTGAACGACGCGAGGTAACGTGGGAGGTGGTCTCAAAAGGGTCAAAAGAAAAAGGGGACAGAAATTGTTCGGGGGGAGGAAAGTGACTGGACCTAACAGAAACCGGGTCGCGCTGGGCATCTAAAAGGTTGTATATATATTCAAAATCATACTCATGATCCGAGTCAACTAAAACGTGAGGGGGTGAAATAGCAGGGTGCTCAAAATCATCTTCAAAATCAGAATCGATGATACGGTGGGGAGGTTCGACAGGTGGGTAGTCATTATCGTGATCGTGGAACGAAGGGGGAAAAACAGACATAGAACGAAAAAAGGAACCTACGTGAAGGGGGCGGGGTTGGTCGGCAGGCTGAGGGGGGTACCAGCTTGAGCGGCGACGGCGAACTCGTCGCCGTGAGCTTCCTGCTGGGTCCAGTACAGGTTGGTTCATTCTGTCAAGGTTGAGGAAGGTGAGGACCCAAACGCAGGGAAGCCAGGCAGGGGTAACTTAAAGGGCATTTATTAAACAGAAAACTAAGGCAAACAAGGAACTTGGAAAAACTTAACGACAGGAAACCAACTACAGGGAGAGGCGACAGGAACTGGCGACAGGAACTGGCAACAGGCACAGGCAACCGGGACAAGCGACAGGGACAAGCGACACTTAAAATGACAATGAACCAACAAGAACTGAAAGCAACCAGGGAACTAAATACACACAAATTGACGAGACAACGAGGAGCACCTGGACAAGACATGGAGGGTTGGAAGGACCGGATTGGTTAACACTAGGGCTTGGGTAAACGAGCACAGGTGGACACAACAGACAAGACGAGACAAGACACATGAACAAGGCCAAAACATGAAACCAAATACTAAACCAAAAATAACAAATACAAATCATGACACTATGTTCTCGGGTAGGATATCTCCCACTGCTTGGGACCTGTGGTGTCCCTTTAGGGTGCTTGTCATAATCGTCCTTCGGTAGTTTTGAACCACCAGTTTGTATGTCTGTGCTCGCACTTGATTGTGTGGTGTCTTTGACTTCACAACTCACTCTAGGTTCCAGTTCTAACTCATAAGTCTGTGTTTCGTCTTCACATGTTGTCCTGGTGACAAACTTTACCAGTCTATGCTTTTGTACTTTTCTGTCACTGGGATAATAAACCAGAAAGGCTGGACTGCCTTTGTCGTGCCCCACAAAATGTCCTTTTTTGCATCTAGAGTCTAGTTTACCCCTGTCTTGTTGATAGGCATAGCATATTGACCCGAATTTGTGCATTCTTGATAAATTACACATTTTCCCTGTCAGTGCTGTGTATGGTGTGGTGCCAGTATGCTTATTAAAACACCTATTTCTTGTAAATGCTGCCTCCTGAACAGCATAGTGCCAGAGGCTCTTTGGTAAGTTGCAGTCAATAAGATTACATCTGGCCATCTCAAAGAGAGTACGCCATTTCCTCTCTGCTACGCCATTCTGGTGTGGGGAATAAGGGCAGGAGGTTTCATGTCTAATCTTGTTCTTTCGTAGCAGTGTCTTAAAGTCTCCGTTTGTGAACTCTGTTCCATTGTCTGACCGTATGCACTTCACAGTGCCATAAGGTGCTACATCAGATAAGAACTTCTCTGTAGCTTGAAGAGCATCACTCTTTGCTTTCAAAAAATAAACAAATACAGCCCCTGTATACACATCTGTGAAAGATTGCACATACTTAAAACCATCAATGGATTTGTTGCTTATCGGACCAGCTAAATCTGTGTTCACCAGTTCTAGCGGTGTCTTTACCTTGTCAGTTGGAGTTCGGTTTCTCGTTTGGGTGAACTTCCCTTTTATGCATACATCACATTCTTTAACAGGCTTGTGTTTTGCACCACTAATGTGCATGCCAACTGTTACATTTTGCAATTTCAATATATCCTCATAGTTGCAGTGCCCCATTATCTCATGCCATGTCTGAATATCATGGCTGACTTTACACACATCGTTTTCATCACACGCTGTTTTCAAGTAGTACATTCTGTTATGCACATAAATGTCAAATGTTGTACCATCAGGTGCCGTAAGAACGTCTTCACCTTCCTTGAAGAACACTTCGGCACCGTTAGCCGTAGCTGACTTAACAGAAAACAGTTCTTGAGGGAAGGATGGGATGTATAGGGCGTTCTTTAACGCGACTTTACACCGACGCCCCTTACTGTCGATTAAACATACCTGTGCATCTCCCTTGCCTCGTGCCAGCCCAAAACACGTTTTCCTTCTGCTAGTTCCATGCTGTGTTTTCCGGCCTGAAATGGCTCACAAAGTTCTTAAACCGTCTTTTGTCATTCATAATGTGGGACGATGCACCTGTGTCCACAATCAGTACCATTCGTTGCAATTGCTGTGTTGTCCAGCTGGTATCCTCAGTCTCCATCCTGAAGGAGTAATCCTCACCTCCAGTTGCTCTGCTGGCGTCATCATGTTGCATTTCATGGCTGCCACCGCCGTCATCTTCTCCGCCATCTTGGACGCGTGCGTAACGGGCGCTCTGTCCGCGCTTCTTCCGGCATGCTTGGTCCGCGTGTCCCGTGTGTTTACAGAAACTACACCAAACAGTCTTTGAGCAGTCATCTTTACGGTGACCCTTTTCGCCGCATCGCCAACACGCCAGCCCCGTCGGCGGTCCGCTTTTCTTCTTTTGCGCCGCCCGTGCTTTCATCACTCTCTCTCCCGCCTCCTCGGCGAGCGATCCTGTGTCTTCCGCTGCCTCGAAGTTCCGTAATTTGGCCTTGAACTCCCCCAGCGAAACGTCCGTTGAGCCGTGCGTCACCATTAACGTGAACGGCTTATATTTTTACGGTAGCCCTCTCATAATCATTGCCATCATCAACCCTTCGCTCGGCGCTTCACCCGCGCGTCTCAGTGCCGTGATAATCTGTTCAGCTCTGATGATATATTCAGTCACAGTCTCTGTGTCCGCTTTCTTCAGCGCCGTCATCGTAATGTATAGGGAGACGATGCGGGGCCTACCTTTGCCGATATAGTGTTCTCGCAACATTCTGAGACTTTACCGGCCCTTGTCTTTTGTGTCTCTGAATATGAGTCCTAAACTTGTGTTGTCGAGGAGTGGTGCCAGCGCATAATATGCGTCGGCATTCAGCTTGTCGTCCTGGGCCCTGGCTTCCTCTGTCAGCGGGCCAGTCGGCTCTTTCAAAATTGTCTCTTTCAAACCCACTCCGTGCATACAGCACAACATCCTCTCTTCCCAGAGCTCGTACTCATCTGCTCTCCCATCGAAGGTGGGCCACTTGCTCTTGCTTCTGTTCGCCATGGCTTGTGTGTTCGTAGCTCCGCTTTACTGTCCGTTAGCCTAGCTTTAGCTTCCCGTGGTACTCCCGCCGCTAAACTAGCTATACCTTGCAGCTAACTCGCTACCGTTGCTTCACCGTGCTAACGTGCACTTCGTTACTGCATTCAGAATCTATTCTCGCGACTCTGGGCCCATAACCTGATAAAATCCATGGTCATGTGGCATCATAGGATTATACCTTGATGCCCAGTCGCAGCAGAAGAATAATTCTGATATGTAGACAACTTCTCTCGTTAGCCAACTGGCGTAGTTTATTTCAGCAACACACACGAACTGCTCTTCTCCAGAGCCAAAAGAAGCTGCTGCTAGCCTTCTACCACTCGTCCATCGAGAGCCTGCTGACGTACTGTGTCTCCACCTGGTACAGCGGCTGCACTGAGGCGGACAGAGTGAGGCTCCAGAGGACAGTCAAAACAGCGCAAAGGATTATTGGCTGCCCTCTCCCCTCACTATCGGACATCTACACCCCCCGGTGCCTCTGAAGGGCTCTCAACATCGTCAAAGACAATACCCACCCAAACTCACACCTGTTCGACCTGATGCCCTCTGGCAGGCGCTACAGATGCATCAAATCGAGGACAAATCGACTGAGAAACAGTTTCTTTCCGAGAGCCATCTCCATTCTGAACTCTCACACACACACGAGAACACCCTTACCTTGCAGAACAGCATTGTGATGTGTTTTTATATACCCTATTCAGTACTAAATTCCATTGCACTCTCTTATTTATTTATCTAATTTATATATTTGTCTGTATTATTGTTGTATTGCACTGGAGAGGGGAGCCCTCTAATCTCGTTGCACACTTGAGTACAATGACAATAAAGGGATTTCTAATTCTAAAGTATTCCCAGGCGGTCTCCCATCCAAGTACTAACCAGGCCCGACCCTGCTTAGCTTCCGAGATCAGACGAGATCGGGCGTTCTCAGGGTAGTATGGCCGTAAGCGACAATTCCTTTCAAAATTTTGCATTTTATACATGTGGTCTTTATTGTGGCAAATACTTCAATCCAAAAATACGTAACAAGAATCTGAAACTATAACCACAGTCACAAATGTGTAACAACAATCTACAATGCATGATTGAAGTCACAGATATATGACAAATATCAGCAAATGTGTACAATGATTTGTTGGCACATACACATGGTTAAATGCGGACAAAAATCCATAGATGGGCGACCTGTAAAAACGGGACCTTTTGATTGGCTGTGTTCTTACATGTGACGTTTGCGTGTGCTGATTTGCAAATGCGTGTCAGGAGACTTGTGTGTGGCTCCGTAGCTACACATTCGGACCACATGGGGGCACTAATATTATACCAGCCCCATACCACCAATATATACACCAATAACATGAGGGGGCGTTCACTGCTATCCACCCATGGTCACGTACAATTTATTTGACATTATTTAAATTAAATTGGAATAAATGGAAGAATAAAGTGGAACTAATAAAATAAGAACCAATGATATAACCAGTGAAGCTAAAAAAAATGAATGAAGCTTCTCCACACCTGCTAATTGCCACATTAACCATACTTCCCTTTATTGCATTCAGTAAACACCATTTGTTTAAATTGATTCATTAACTTTTTATTTAGTAAACACTCACTGCACCGACCCAACCGGACTGCATCGGGTCATCTGTCTGCTACACCTGTGGACTCCGAGGGTCCCCTTTTGGTCTTAATTTGTAGCTCCGGAGCCACACTCAAGTCTCCAGACAAGCATTTGCAAATTACCACACGCATTTGCGAGTCGTCCACGGCAAGACTGTAGCAACACCCAAAGGCAGACCTGCGTGAAGTTGGCGCCCCATTTCTTGCAAAAATAGGGGGAAACAGTTTGTTTCGTTTGTGCTGCGTTTGTGCTCGTTTGTGCTGTTAAAATTTTCGTTTGTGCTGCTACGGTTCCAGAGATATTACACTTTGTTTTATTTCGAGTGATGACGTCACCCTGCCCCCCATTTTCATCCAAATGGGTCGGGAATGGTGCCATTCGTTTGTGCTGCGTTTGTGCTCGTTTGTGCTGTTAAAAGTTTCGTTTGTGCTGCTTCGGTTCCAGAGATATTACACTTTTTTATTTCGAGTGGTTACTCTGGACAGGCGTAATGGTGCCTCTCTTCCGAAGTACCAGCATCACTGCAAGTTTGGCAGCTGTTGAAGCAGAGTTCAACAACATAAAAAAGGGCTTTTCAAGCATGAAGCTTCTCATTCGTGTTGACCGTTTCGTTGCTCGTCATCTTGCCTTCATTGAGGGAAACGTGGATTTCTGCTGCAAAACAAAAAAGCTGATGTAGGTGATGGATTAAGACCTGACGATGCCTCTACTACTTCTCATACTGAGGGAAAAAATACATTAAAAAAATTATCTTGCCCTTGGTGATGAGTCTGATGCTGCTACAGTCTTCATACTACTACTACTGAAGTTGAGAACTGGAGAGGCTTCGTAGATTGACACCGACTGTAACTCCCTCCGCAGGCACGACAAACACAAATGGTTTTCTTTTGGATAACGGGTTTAATGAAGGCATCTTATTCCAACAAAGTAACTAATGTCACATACTGGAAGAATATAGAAACGAAAAAATTCTCGTTAGCTGCTGCCGCAAAAGAAGGAATTGAAGGGTGAATTTCTGAGGTGATCACTTGTCCTCCTTGTCTCTATTCTTAATAAAGTTTGACTGAAGCAACTGCAGGGTCAAACCAGTTGATCGTCGAAACACGTGCGGAGCCAAAACCGGGAAGTATTTAAAGGGAAACGGAAGGCAAGGGCGTGTCCTCCAAACAATGCGATACTATGTGTATAATTAAATGTAAATACTAATATGTAAATTACTTAACTGCATACATGAACTATACATATAATTAATTATAAATAAATAACAAGGAACAAATTAATTAAATCCATGCCCAATTATGGCTACATTTACACTGACTGACCTTGGTATGAGTTGAACAGAAGTTGCCCTGCTAGAAATTCCCAGAAGTCTGGTGCTGACAGAATTTACTTTGAGAGCAGTCATAGCATTTCAAAGAGGCTTGACCCAGGATTATCTTAGACATTATGTGGCATACTGCAGGAGGGCTGCTTTTGGCTGGGAGATGTACAATGACCTGGAAAGTGGAGTGCAAGCAGCATCAGAAAAGACAAAGATCTTCCCACATGCTTTGTTCTTCACAAAGCAGTGATTGCTTAATTGTTGCAATGTAAATAGTTAGGTGTTTTTTTTTGTTTCAGTTTTTTTTTTTTTTACACATAAAGCTATTTCAACCCAAGCTTTCCCTGCAGGCTCTCATCAATTACACATGTACTGTTTTTACATGAATTCAGTTGTTCTCAAATGAGGGAATGCTACATTGAGGGGTGTGTTTATGTTGTTTTTATTTCAAAATAGTTCAACGGATATGTTTCGACCTCACGTCTGCTATAATTTAAGAAATAATCACATAGCTTTAATGACTACTGATGAAATAAATGAGTGAGCAGTAGAACAACATATTAAAAGAAATAAGATCAAATTTAAAGTAATTGACAGCAGTGAAAACAGGAAGATTTTAAGATAACTGTATGCTAGCAAAAAAAGCTACAACTGTGAGTGTAACATGTTTACCTGAAGTTCCTCCGGCAACAGTTGCTTTCCAGAATCATGAAGAATGTAAAATGCGCAGAAACATACAAAACATCGGTTCATTCCAGGAACTAGTTTATAACCTGGAATTAATAACAAATACGAGTGATTGAAGTGATTAACTGAACGCGGTAGCACAATACCTAGCTCCTTGTTCGACAGCATCCAAAACAAATTAGACTGACGCCGGAGCGTTAGTGTTTGTGACGTCACCGCGTGAATTAAAACGTAGAATATCTATCGAACCGAAGCAGCACAAACGAAACTTTAAACAGCACAAACGAGCACAAACGCAGCACAAACGAATGGCACCATTCCCGACCCATTTGGATGAAAATGGGGGGCTGGGTGACGTCATCACTCGAAATAAAACAAAGTGTAATATATCTGGAACCGTAGCAGCACAAACGAAAATTTTAACAGCACAAACGAGCACAAACGAAACAATTTCCCCCTATTTTTGCAAGAAATGGGGGGCCAACTTCACGCAGGTGTGGAGCATCACTTCGATAGCTCAGTTGGTAGAGCAGATGACTGTAGAGTATCAAAACTGACATCCTTTCAGCGGAACGCGATTGAAGTTCTAATCGGAAATCCTTCGGTAGCTGGTTCAACTCCGGCTCGAAGGAACTATTGCAGGTTTTCCAATTTTAATCCAAAACTGTAAATTAAAATCTTTGGCGAATTTGTCTGAATCTACTCAAGTCAATTTATATCTGGTATCTCCCAACGTCACGAGTAGGGACTCCCAAAACCAGAGTGAGTTCCAGCAATACTTCGATAGCTCTGTTGGTAAAGCGGAGGACTTAAGTAATTCCGAGCACAAGTACTTTGCTCCCTGGTTTTCATCCAGCTCAAAGGATGTTGCCCGAATTTCAAATCAATCAAAAATTGTAACTAAAGATCTGATGCAAATTCATCCGCCCAGAGCCAAGGCTGGCGCTCCCAGTTGGGGGATTATCTAAATATATAAGGAACATGCCACAATTACTTAATACTACCTGTTGTAAAATCCAGTCTATATCAGTTGTCTGTCCCAATAGCACAAATCTGGTAACTCAGTTGGCAAAGTGGAAAACTGTTGTGGTTCCACACCAAAATTTTGAAGTAGCTATTTAAAATGCAGCTCAAAGGACATTTTACTGGATTTCATATCTTAATCAAGATTGAAAAAGTAGATAAAATTCTGTTGCTACTTCATCAAAATCCACTAGTCGGCCATCCTAACACCACAGGTAGGCACTCCCAATAATGCAGATGCGTGGAGCATCCCTTCGATAGCTCAGTTGGTAGTGCGGAGGACTGTAGAGTGTGAAAACTGACATCCTTTCGGCGGAATGCGATGGAACTTCTAATCGGAAGTCCTTAGGTCGCTGGTTCAAATCCGGCTCGAAGGAACTGTTACAAGCTTTCCAATTTTAATCCAAAACTGTAAATAAAAATCTTTGGTGAATTTGTATGAATCTACACAAGTCTAGTCTGGTCTATCCCAATGTCATGAGGAGGTCCTCCCAAAACCAGAGTGAGGTCCAGCAATACTTTGATAGCTCTGTTGGTTAAGCGGAGGTCTTAAGTAATTCCGAGCACAAGTCCTTTACTCCCTGGTTTTCATCCGGCTCAAAGGATGTTGCCCCGAATTTCAAATCAATCAAAAATTGGAACTAAAGATCTGATGCAAAATCATCCTCCCAGAGCCAGGGCTGGCACTCCCAATTAGGAGAGCATCTAAATATATGAAGAACATACCACAATTACTGAATACTACCTGTTGTAAAATCCAGTCTATATCAGTTGTCTGTCCCAATAGCACAAATCTGGTAACTCAGTTGGCAAAGTGGAAAACTGATGTGGTTCCACACCAAAATTGTGAGGCAGCTATTTAAAATGCAGCTCTAAGGACATTTTATTGGATTTCAAATCTTAATCAATATTGAAAAAATGAAATAAAAATCTGTTGCTACTTCATCAAAATCCACTAGTCGGCCATCCTAACACCACATGTAGGCACTCCCAATAATGCAGATGAGTGGAGCATCCCTTCGATAGCTCAGTTGGTAGAGCGGAGGACTGTAGAGTGTGCGAACGGACATCCTTTCGGCGGAACGCAATAGAAATTCTAATCTGAAATCCTTAGGTAGCTAGTTCAAATCTGGCTTGAAGGAACTATTGCAGGTTTTCCAATTTTAATCCAAAACTGTAAATAAAAATCTTTAGCGAATTTGTCTGAATCTACTCAAGTCAATTTATATCTGGTATCTCCCAACGTCATGAGTATGGACTCCCAAAACTAGAGTGAGTTCCAGCAATATTTCGATAGCTCTGTTGGTAAAGCGGAGCATTTAAGTAATTCCGAGCACAAGTCCTTTGCTCCCTGGTTTTAATCCGGCTCAAAGGATGTCGCCCCGAATTTCAAATAAATCACAAATTGTCACTAAAGATATGAAGCAAATTCATCCTACCAGAGCCAAGGCTGGCGATCCCAATTAGGAGAGCATCTAAATATATGAAGAACATACCACAATTACTGAATACTACCTGTTGTAAAATCCAGTCTATATCAGTTGTCTGTCCCAATAGCACAAATCTGGTAACTCAGTTGGCAAAGTGGAAAACTGATGTGGTTCCACACCAAAATTGTGAGGCAGCTATTTAAAATGCAGCTCTAAGGACATTTTATTGGATTTCAAATCTTAATCAATATTGAAAAAATGAAATAAAAATCTGTTGCTACTTCATCAAAATCCACTAGTCGGCCATCCTAACACCACATGTAGGCACTCCCAATAATGCAGATGAGTGGAGCATCCCTTCGATAGCTCAGTTGGTAGAGCGGAGGACTGTAGAGTGTGCGAACGGACATCCTTTCGGCGGAACGCAATAGAAATTCTAATCTGAAATCCTTAGGTAGCTAGTTCAAATCTGGCTTGAAGGAACTATTGCAGGTTTTCCAATTTTAATCCAAAACTGTAAATAAAAATCTTTAGCGAATTTGTCTGAATCTACTCAAGTCAATTTATATCTGGTATCTCCCAACGTCATGAGTATGGACTCCCAAAACTAGAGTGAGTTCCAGCAATATTTCGATAGCTCTGTTGGTAAAGCGGAGCATTTAAGTAATTCCGAGCACAAGTCCTTTGCTCCCTGGTTTTAATCCGGCTCAAAGGATGTCGCCCCGAATTTCAAATAAATCACAAATTGTAACTAAAGATATGAAGCAAATTCATCCTACCAGAGCCAAGGCTGGCGCTCCCAATTGGGAGAGCATCTAAATATATGAAGAACATGCCACAATTACGGAATACTACCTGTTGTAAAATCCAATCTATATCGGTTGTCTGTCCCAATAGCACAAATCTGGTAACTCAGTTGGCAAAGTGGAAAACTGTTGTGGTTCCACACCAAAATTTTGAAGTAGCTATTTCAAATGCAGCTCAAAGGACATTTTACTGGATTTTAAATCTTAATCATGATTGAAAAAATGAAATAAAAATTTGTTGCTACTTCATCAAAATCCACTAGTCGGCCATCCTAATACCACAGGTAGGCACTCCCAATAATGCAGACGACTGGCGGATCTGTTCGATACCTCAGTTGGTAGAGCGGAGGACTGTAGAGTGTGAAAACTGACATCCTTTCGGCGGAACGCAATGGATGTTCTAATCGGAAATCCTTAGGTCGCTGGTTTAAATCCGGCTCGAAGGAACTGTTAGAGGCTTTCCAATTTTAATCCAAAACTGTAAATAAAAATCTTTGGTGAATTTGTATGAATCTACACAAGTCGAGTCTGGTCTATCCCAACGTCATGAGTAGGTGCACCCAAAACCAGAGTGAGGTCCAGCAATACTTCGATAGCTCTGTTGGTAAAGCGGAGGTCTTAAGTAATTCCGACCACAAGTCCTTTACTCCCTGGTTTTCATCCGGCTCAAAGGATGGTGCCCCGAATTTCAAATCTATCAAAAATTGGAACTAAAGATCTGATGCAAAATCATCCTCCCAGAGCCAAGGCTGGCGCTCCCAATTGGGAGAGCATCTAAATATATGAAGAACATGCCACAATTACTGAATCCTACCTGTTGTAAAATCCAATCTATATCAGTTGTCTGTCCCAATAGCACAAATCACGTAACTCAGTTGGCAAAGTGGAAAACTGTTGTGGTTCCACACCAAGATTTTGAGATAGCTATTTAAAATGCAGCTCAAAGGACATTTGACTGGATTTTAAATCTTAAACAATATTGAAAAAATGAAATAAAAATCCGTTGCTACTTCATCAAAATCCACTAGTCGGCCATCCTTACACTATTGGTGGACACTTTCAATAATGCCGATCTGCGGCGCACCCCTTCCATAGCTCAATAGGTTGAGGGGAGGACTGTAGAGTTTGAAAACTGACCTCCTTTCGACTGAAAGCGATCGAAGTTCTAATAAAATACTTGGGTTGCTGTTTCAAATCTGGCCCCAATGAATTTTTGCAGACTTTCTATTCTTGATCAAAAATTGTAAATAAAAATCTTTGGCAAATTTGTTTGAATCTACTCGAGTCAAATCTGGTATCTCCCAACGTCATGAGTAGGGACTCCCAAAACCAGAGTGAGTACCAGCAATACTTTGATAGCTCTGTTGGTAAAGCAGAGGACTTAAGTAATTCCTAGCACAAGTCCTTTGCTCCCTGGTTTTCATCCGGCTCAAAGGATGGTGCCCCGAATTTCAAATCAATCAAAAATTGTAACTAAAGATCTGAAGCAAATTGATCCTCCCAGAGCCAAGGCTGGCGCTCCCAATTGGGAGAGCATCTAAATATATAAGGAACATGCCACAATTACTGAATACTACCTGTTGTAAAATCCAATCTATATCGGTTGTCTGTCCCAATAGCACAAATCTGGAAACTCAGTTGGCAAAGTGGAAAACTGTTGTGGTTCCACACCAAAATTTTGAAGTAGCTATTTCAAATGCAGCTCAAAGGACATTTTACTGGATTTTAAATGTTAATCAAGATTGAAAAAGTAGATAAAATTCTGTTGCTACTTCATCAAAATCCACTAGTCGGCCATCCTAATACCACAGGTAGGCACTCCCAATAATGCAGATGACTGGCGGATCCCTTCGATAGCTCAGTTGGTAGAGTGGAGGACTGTAGAGTGTGAAAACTGACATCCTTTCGGCGGAATGCGATGGAAGTTCTAACCAGAAATCCTTAGGTCGCTGATTCAAATCCGGCTCGTAGGAACTATTGCAGGGTTTCCAATTTTAATCCAAAACTGTAAATAAAAATCTTTGGCGAATTTGTCTGAATCTACTCAAGTCAATTTATATCTGGTTTCTCCCAACGTCATGAGTAGGGACTCCCCAAACCAGAGTGAGTTCAAGCAATACTTTGATAGCTCTGTTGGTAAAGCGGAGGACTAAAGTAATTCCGAGGACAAGTCCTTTGCTCCCTGGTTTTCATTCGGCTCAAAGGATGTTGCCCCGAATTTCAAATCAATCAAATATTGGAACTAAAGATCAGATGCAAATTCATCCTCCCAGAGCCAAGGCTGGCGCTCCCAATTGGGAGAGCATCTAAATATATGAAGAACATGCCACAATTACTGAATACTACCTCTTGTAAAATCCAATCTATATCGGTTGTCTGTCCCAATAGCACAAATCTGGTAAGTCAGTTGGCAAAGTGGAAAACTGTTGAAGTTCCACACCAAAATTTTGAAGTAGCAATTTCAAATGCAGCTCAAAGGACATTTGACTGGATTTTAAATCTTAATCAAGATTGAAAAAATGAAATAAAAATCTTTTGCTACTTCATCAAAATCCACTAGTCGGCCATCCTAACACCACAGGTAAGCACTCCTAATAATGCAGACTAGTGGAGCATCCCTGCGATAGCTCAGTCGGTAGAGCGGAGGACTGTAGAGTGTGAAAACTGACATCCTTTCGGCGGAACGCGATGGAAGTTCTAATCGGAAATCCTTAGGTCGCTGGTTCAAATCCGGCTCGAAGGAACTATTACCGGCTTTCCAATTTTAATTCAAAACTGTAAATAAAAATCTTTGGTGAATTTGTATGAATCTACACAAGTCTAGTCTGGTCAATCCCAACGTCATGAGTAGGGACTCCCAAAACCAGAGTGAGTTCCAGCAATACTTCGATTGCTCTGTTGGTAAAGCGGAGGATTTAAGTAATTCCGAGCACAAGTACTTTGCTCCCTGGTTTTAATCCGGCTCAAAGGATGTTGCCCCGAATTTCAAATGGATCAAATATTGTAACTAAAGATCTGAAGGAAATTCATCCTCCCAGACCCAAGGCTGGCCCTCCCAATTGGGTGATTATCTAAATATATAAGGAAGATGCATCAATTACTTAATACTACCTCTTGTAAAATCCAATCTATATCGGTTGTCTGTCCCAATAGCACAAATCTGGTAACTCAGTTTTCTAAGTGGAAAACTGTTGTGGTTCCATACCAAAATTTTGAGGTAGCTATTTAAATTGTAGCTCAATGGACATTTTCCTGGATTTCAAATTTTAATCAATCTTGAAAAATTTAAAGAAAAATCTGTTGCTACTTCATCAAAATCCACTAGTCAGCCATTCTAACACCACAGGTAAGCACTCCCAATAATGCAGACCCGTGGAGCATCCCTTCGATAGCTCAGTTGGTAGAGCGGAGGACTGTAGAGTGTGAAAACTGACATCCTTTTGGCGGAACGCGATGGATGTTTGAATTGGAAATCCTTAGGTTCCTGGTTCAAATCCAGCTCAAAGGAACTATTGCAGGGTTTCCAATTTTAATCCAAAACTGTAAATAAAAATCTTTGGCGAATTTGTCTGAATCTACTCAAGTCAATTTATATCTTGTATGTCCCAACGTCATGAGAAGGGACTTCCAAAACCCGAGTGAGTTCCAGCAATACTTCGATAACTCTGTTGGTAAAGCGGAGGATTTAAGTAATTCCGAGCACAAGTACTTTGCTCCCTGGTTTTCATCCGGCTCAAAGGATGTTGCCCCGAATTTCAAATGGATCAAATATTGTAACTAAAGATCTGATGCAAATTCATCCTCCCAGAGCCAAGGCTGGCGCTCCCAATTGGGTGATTATCTAAATATATAAGGAAGATGCATCAATTACTTAATACTACCTGTTGTAAATTCCAGTCTATATCAGTTGTCTGTCCCAATAGCACAAATCTGGTAACTCAGTTGGCAAAGTGGAAAACTGTTGTGGTTCCACTCCAAAATATTGAGGTAACTATTTAAAATGCAGCTCTAAGGACATTTTACTGGATTTTAAATCTTAATCAATTTTGAAAAAATGAAATAAAAATCTGTTGCTACTTCATCAAAATCCACTAGTCGGCCATTCTAACACCCAAGGTAGGCACTCCCAACAATGCAGCTGAGTAGAGCATCCCTTCGGTAGCTCAGTTGGTAGAGCGGAGGACTATAGAGTGAGCAAACTTACATTCATTCATCTGAACGCGATGGAAGTTCTAATCGGAAATCCTTAGGTCGCTGGTTCAAATCCGGCTCGTAGGAACTATTGCAGGGTTTCCAATTTTAATCCAAAACTGTAAATAAAAATCTTTGGCGAATTTGTCTGAATCTACTCAAGTCAATTTATATCTGGTTTCTCCCAACGTCATGAGTAGGGACTCCCCAAACCAGAGTGAGTTCCAGCAATCCTTTGATAGCTCTGTTGGTAAAGCGGAGGACGAAAGTAATTCCGAGGACAAGTCCTTTGCTCCCTGATTTTCATTCGGCTCAAAAGATGTTGCCCAGAATTTCAAATCAATCAAATATTGTAACTAGAATTAGAAATCCCTTTCATCCTCCCAGAGCCAAGGCTGGCGCTCCCAATTGGGAGAGCATCTAAATATATGAAGAACATGCCACAATTACTGAATACTACCTGTTGTAAAATCCAATCTATATCGGATGTCTGTCCCAATAGCACAAATCTGGTAACTCAGTTGGCAAAGTGGAAAACTGTTGTGGTTCCACACCAAAATTTTGAGGGAGCTATTTAAATTGCAGCTCAAAGGACATTTTCCTGGATTTCAAATTGTAATCAATCTTGAAAAATTAAAAAAAAAATCTGTTGCTACATCATCAAAATCCACTTTTCAGCCGTCCTAACACCACAGGTAGGCACTCCCAATAATGCAGACAAGAGGAGCATCCCTTCGATAGCTCAGTTGGTAGCGCAGAGGACTGTATAGTTTGAAAACTGACATCCTTTTGGCGGAACGCGATGGAAGTTCTAATTGGGAATCCTTAGGTCGCTGGTTAAAATCCGGCTCGAAGGAACTATTACCGGCGTCCCAATTTTAATTCAAAACTGTAAATAAAAATCTTTGGTGAATTTGTATGAATCTACACAAGTCGAGTCTGGTCTATCCCAACGTCATGAGTAGGTGCACCCAAAACCAGAGTGAGGTCCAGCAATACTTCGATAGCTCTGTTGGTAAAGCGGAGGTCTTAAGTAATTCCGACCACAAGTCCTTTACTCCCTGGTTTTCATCCGGCTCAAAGGATGTTGCCCCGAATTTCAAATCAATCAAAAATTGGAACTAAAGATCTGATGCAAAATCATCCTCCCAGAGCCAAGGCTGGCCCTCCCAATTGGGAGAGCATCTAAATATATGAAGAACATGCCACAATTACTGAATACTAACTGTTGTAAATTCCAGTCTATATCAGTTGTCTGTCCCAATAGCACAAATCTGGTAACTCAGTTTTCTAAGTGGAAAACTGTTGTGGTTCCACTCCAAAATATTGAGGTAACTATTTAAAATGCAGCTCTAAGGACATTTGACTGGATTTTAAATCTTAATCAATTTTGAAAAAATGAAATAAAAATCTGTTGCTACTTCATCAAAATCCACTAGTCGGCCATCCTAACACCACAGGTAGGCACTCCCAACAATGCACATGAGTGGAGCATCCCTTCGGTAGCTCAGTTGGTAGAGCGGAGGACTGTAGAGTGTGCAAACTTACATTCATTCAGCTGAACGCGATGGAAGTTCTGATCGGAAATCCTTAGGTTCCTGGTTCAAATCCAGCTCAAAGGAACTATTGCAGGGTTTCCAATTTTAATCCAAAACTGTAAATAAAAATCTTTGGCGAATTTGTCTGAATCTACTCAAGTCAATTTATATCTTGTATGTCCCAACGTCATGAGAAGGGACTTCCAAAACCCGAGTGAGTTCCAGCAATACTTCGATAACTCTGTTGGTAAAGCGGAGGATTTAAGTAATTCCGAGCACAAGTACTTTGCTCCCTGGTTTTCATCCGGCTCAAAGGATGTTGCCCCGAATTTCAAATGGATCAAATATTGTAACTAAAGATCTGAAGGAAATTCATCCTCCCAGAGCCAAGGCTGGCCCTCCCAATTGGGAGAGCATCTAAATATATAAGGAACATGCCACAATTACTGAATACTACCTGTTGTAAAATCCAATCTATATCAGTTGTCTGTCCCAATAGCACAAATCTGGTAAGTCAGTTGGCAAAGTGGAAAACTCTTGTGGTTCCACACCAAATTTTTGAAGTAGCTATTTCAAATGCAGCTCAAAGGACATTTTACTGAATTGTAAATCTTAATCAAGATTGAAAAAATGAAATAAAAATCTGTTGCTACTTCATCAAAATCCACCAGTCCGCCATCCTAACACCACAGGTAAGCAATCCCAATAATGCAGACTAGTGGAGCATCCCTGCGATAGCGCAGTTGGTAGAGCGGAGGACTGTAGAGTGTGAAAACTGACATCCTTTCGGCGGAACACGATGGATGTTTGAATTGGAAATCCTTAGGTTCCGGGTTCAAATCCGGCTCGAAGGAACAATTGCAGGGTTCCCAATTTTAATCCAAAACTGTAAATAAAAATCTTTGGCGAATTTGTCTGAATCTACTCAAGTCATTTATATCTGGTATCTCCCAACGTCATGAGTAGGGACTCCCAAAAGCAGAGTGAGTTCCAGAAATACTTCGATTACTCTGTTGGTAAAGCGGAGGATTTAAGTAATTCCGAGCACAAGTACTTTGCTCCCTGGTTTTAATCCGGCTCAAGGGATGTTGCCCCGAATTTCAAATCAATCAAAAATTGTAACTCAAGATCTGATGCAAATTCATCCTCCCAGAGCCAAGGCTGGCGCTCCCAATTGGGAGAGCATCTAAATATATGAAGAACATGCCACAATTACTGAATACTAACTGTTGTAAAATCCAGTCTATATCAGTTGTCTGTCCCAATAGCACAAATCTGGTAACTCAGTTGGCAAAGTGGAAAACTGTTGTGGTTCCACTCCAAAATATTGAGGTAGCTATTTAAAATGCAGCTCTAAGGACATTTTACTGGATTTTAAATCTTAATTAATTTTGAAAAAATGAAATAAAAATCTGTTGCTACTTCATAAAAATCCACAAGTCGGCCATCCTAACACCACAGGTAGGCAACTCCCAACAATGCAGATGAGTGGAGCATCCCTTCGGTAGCTCAGTTGGTAGAGCGGAGGACTGTAGAGTGTGCAAACTGACATTCTTTCAGCGGAGCGCGATGGAAGTTCTAATCGGAAATCCATAGGTCGCTGGTTCAAATCCGGCTCGAAGGAACTATTGCAGGGTCTCCAATTTTACTTCAAAACTGTAAAGTAAAATCTTTGGTGAATTTGTCTGAATCTACTCAAGTCAATTTATATCTGGTTTCTCCCAACGTCATGAGTAGGGACTCCCCAAACCTGAGTGAGTTCCAGCAATCCTTTGATAGCTCTGTTGGTAAAGCGGAGGACGAAAGTAATTCCGAGGACAAGTCCTTTGCTCCCTGATTTTCATTCGGCTCAAAAGATGTTGCCCAGAATTTCAAATCAATCAAATATTGTAACTAGAATTAGAAATCCCTTTCATCCTCCCAGAGCCAAGGCTGGCGCTCCCAATTGGGAGAGCATCTAAATATATGAAGAACATGCCACAATTACTGAATACTACCTGTTGTAAAATCCAATCTATATCGGATGTCTGTCCCAATAGCACAAATCTGGTAACTCAGTTGGCAAAGTGGAAAACTGTTGTGGTTCCACACCAAAATTTTGAGGGAGCTATTTAAATTGCAGCTCAAAGGACATTTTCCTGGATTTCAAATTGTAATCAATCTTGAAAAATTAAAAAAAAAATCTGTTGCTACATCATCAAAATCCACTTTTCAGCCGTCCTAACACCACAGGTAGGCACTCCCAATAATGCAGACAAGAGGAGCATCCCTTCGATAGCTCAGTTGGTAGAGCGGAGGACTGTAGAGTTTGAAAACTGACATCCTTTCGACGGAATGCGATGGAAGTTCTAATGGGAAATCCTTAGGTCGCTGGTTGAAATCCGGCTCGAAGCAACTATTGCAGGGTTAAAAATTTTAATCCAAAACTAAATAAAAAATGTTGGCGAATTTGTCTGAATCTACTCAAGTCAATTTATATCTGGTATCTCCCAACGTCATGAGTAGGGACTCCTAACACCAGAGAGTTCCAGCAATACTTCGATAGCTCTGTTGGTAAAGCGGAGGATTTATGTAATTCCGAGCACAAATACTTTGCTCCCTGGTTTTAATCCGGCTCAAACGATGTTGCCCCGAATATCAAATCAATCAAAAATTGTAACTAAAGATCTGATGCAAATTCATCCTCCCAGAGTCAAGGCTGGCGCTCCCAATTGGGAGAGCATCTAAATATATGAAGAACATGCCACAATTACTGAATACTACCTCTTGTAAAATCCAATCTCTATCTGTTGTCTGTCCCAATAGCACAAATCTGGTAAATCAGTTGGCAAAGTGGAAAACTGTTGTGGTTCCACACGAAAATTTTGAAGTAGCTATTTCAAATGCAGCTCAAAGGACATTTTACTGGATTTTAAATCTTAATCAAGATTGAAAAAATGAAATAAAAATCTGTTGCTACTTCATCAAAATCCACTAGTCGGCCATCCTAACACCACAGGTAATCACTCCCAATAATGCAGACTAGTGGAGGATACCTGCGATAGCGCAGTTGGTAGAGCGGAGGACTGTAGAGTGTGAAAACTGACATCCTTTCGGCGGAACACGATGGATGTTTGAATTGGAAATCCTTAGGTTCCTGGTTCAAATCCGTCTCAAAGGAACTATTGCAGGGTTCCTAATTTTAATCCAAAACTGTCAATAAAAAACTTTGGCGAATTTGTCTGAATCTACTCAAATCAATTTATATCTGGTATCTCCCAACGTCATGAGGAGGGACTCCCAAAAGCAGAGTGAGTTCCAGAAATACTTCGATTGCTCTGTTGGTAAAGCGGAGGATTTAAGTAATTCCCAGCACAAGTACTTTGCTCCCTGGTTTTAATCCGTCTTAAAGGATGTTGCCCCGAATTTCAAATCAATCAAAAATTGTAACTAAAGATCTGAAGCAAATTCATCCTCCCAGAGCCAAGGCTGGCCCTCCCAATTGGGAGAGCATCTAAATATATAAGGAACATGCCACAATTACTGAATACTACCTGTTGTGAAATCCAATCTCTATCTGTTGTCTGTCCCAATAGCACAAATCTGGTAAATCAGTTGGCAAAGTGGAAAACTGTTGTGGTTCCACACCAAAATTTTGAAGTAGCTATTTCAAATGCAGCTCAAAGGACATTTTACTGGATTTTAAATCTTAATCAAGATTGAAAAAATGAAATAAAAATCTGTTGCTACTTCATCAAAATCCACTAGTCGGCCATCCTAACACCACAGGTAATCACTCCCAATAATGCAGACTAGTGGAGGATACCTGCGATAGCGCAGTTGGTAGAGCGGAGGACTATAGAGTGTGAAAACTGACATCCTTTCGGCGGAACACGATGGATGTTTGAATTGGAAATCCTTAGGTTCCTGGTTCAAATCCGTCTCAAAGGAACTATTGCAGGGTTACTAATTTTAATCCAAAACTGTCAATAAAAAACTTTGGCGAATTTGTCTGAATCTACTCAAGTCAATTTATATCTGGTATCTCCCAACGTCATGAGTAGGGACTCCCAAATGCAGAGTGAGTTCCAGAAATACTTCGATTGCTCTGTTGGTAAAGCGGAGGATTTAAGTAATTCCCAGCACAAGTACTTTGCTCCCTGGTTTTAATCCGTCTTAAAGGATGTTGCCCCGAATTTCAAATCAATCAAAAATTGTAACTAAAGATCTGAAGCAAATTCATCCTCCCAGAGCCAAGGCTGGCCCTCCCAATTGGGAGAGCATCTAAATATATAAGGAACATGCCACAATTACTGAATACTACCTGTTGTAAAATCCAATCTATATTGGATGTCTGTCCCAATAGCACAAATCTGGTAACTCAGTTGGCAAAGTGGACAACTGTTGTGGTTCCACACCAAAATTTTGAGGTAGCTATTTAAATTGCAGCTCAAAGGACATTTTCCTGGATTTCAAATTTTAATCAATCTTGAAAAAGGTAAAGAAAAATCTGTTGCTACATCATCAAAATCCACTTCTCAGCCGTCCTAACACCACAGGTAGGGACTCCCAATAATGCAGACAAGAGGAGCATCCCTTCGATAGCTCAGTCGGTAGAGCGGAGTACTGTAGAGTGTGAAAACAGACATCCTTTCGGCGGAGCGCGATGGACGTTCTAATCGGAAATCCTTTGGTCGCTGGTTCAAATCCGGCTCGAAGGAACTATTACCGCCGTCCCAATTTTAATTCAAACTGTAAATAAAAATCTTTGGTGAATTTGTATGAATCTACACAAGTCTAGTCTGGTCTATCCCAACGTCATGAGTAGGTGATCCCAAAACCAGAGTGAGGTCCAGCAATACTTTGATAGCTCTGTTGGTAAAGCGGAGGTCTTCAGTGATTCCGAGCACTAGTCCTTTGCTCCCTGGTTTTCATCCGGCTCAAAGGATGTTGCCCCGAATTTCAAATCAATCAAAAATTGGAACTAAAGATCTGAAGCAAATTCATCCTCCCAGAGCCAAGGCTGGCCCTCCCAATTGGGAGAGCATCTAAATATATAAGGAACATGCCACAATTACTGAATACTACCTGTTGTAAAATCCAATCTATATCGGTTGTCTGTCCCAAAAGCACAAATCTGGTAACTCAGTTGGCAAAGTGGAAAACTGTTGTGTTCCACACCAAAATTTTGAAGTAGCTATTTCAAATGCAGCTCAAAGGACATTTTACTGGATTTTAAATCTTAATCAAGATTGAAAAAATGAAATAAAAATCTGTTGCTACTTCATCAAAATCCACTAGTCGGCCATCCTAATACCTCAGGTAGGCACTCCCAATAATGCAGATGACTGGCGACTCCCTTCGATAGCTCAGTTGGTAGAGTGGAGGACTGTAGAGTGTGAAAACTGACGTCCTTTCGGCGGAATGCGATGGAACTTCTAACCAGAAATCCTTAGGTCGCTGGTTCAAATCCGGCTCGAAGGAACTATTACAGGCTTTCCAATTTTAATCCAAAACTGTAAATAAAATTTTTTGGCGAATGTGTCTGAATCTACTCAAGTCAATTTATATCTGGTATCTCCCAACGTCATGAGTAGGTGATCCCAAAACCAGAGTGAGGTCCAGCAATACTTTGATAGCTCTGTTGGTAAAGCGGAGGTCTAAAGTAATTCCGAGCACATGTACTCTGCTCCCTGGTTTTAATCCGGCTCAAAGGATGTTGCCCGAATTTCAAATTAATCAAAAATTGTAACTAAAGATCTTATAAAAATTCATCCGCCCAAAACCACGGCTGGCGCTCCCAATTGGGTGATTATCTAAATATATCAGGAACATGCCACAATTACTGAATACTACCTGTTATAAATTCCAGTCTATATCAGTGTTCTGTCCCAATAGCACAAATCTGGTAACTCAGTTGGCAAAGTGGAAAACTGTTGTGGTTCCACTCCAAAATATTGAGGTAGCTATTTAAAATGCAGCTCTAATGGCATTTTACTGGATTTTAAATTTTAAGCAATTTTGAAAAAATGAAATAAAAATCTGTTGCGACTTCATCAAAATCCACTCGTCGGCCATCCTAACACCACAGGTAGGCACTCCCAACAATGCATATGAGTGGAGCATCCCTTCGGTAGCTCAGTTGGTAAAACGGAGGACTGTAGAGTGTGAAAACTGACATACTTTCGGCGGAAAACGATGGATGTTCTAATTGGAAATCCTTAGGTTACTGGTTCAAATCCGGCTCGAAGGAACTATTGCAGTGTTACCAATTTTAATCCAAAACTGTAAATAAAAATCTTTGGCAAATTTGTCTGAATCTACCCAAGTCAATTTATATCTGGTATCTCCCAACGTCATGAGTAGGGACTCCCCAAACCAGAGTGAGTTCCAGCAATACTTCGATTGCTCTGTTGGTAAAGCGGAGGATTTAAGTAATTCCGAGCACAAGTACTTTGCTCCCTGGTTTTAATCCGGCTCAAAGGATGTTGCCCCGAATATCAAATCAATCAAAAATTTTAACTAAAGATCTGATGCAAATTCATCCTCCCAGAGCCAAGGCTGGCGCTCCCAATTGGGAGAGCATCTAAATATTTGAAGAACATGCCACAATTACTGAATACTACCTGTTGTAAAATCCAATCTATATCGGTTGTCTGTCCCAATAGCACAAATCTGGTAACTCAGTTGGCAAAGTGGAAAACTGTTGTGGTTCCACACCAAAATTTTGAGGTAGCTATTTAAATTGCAGCTCAAAGGACATTTTCCTGGATTTCAAATTTTAATCAATCTTGAAAAATTTAAAGAAAAATCTGTTGCTACATCATCAAAATCCACTTGTCAGCCGTCCTAACACCACAGGTAGGCACTCCCAATAATGCAGACAAGAAGAGCATCCCTTCGATAGCTCAGTCGGTAGAGCGGACGACTGTAGAGTGTGAAAACAGACATCCTTTCGGCGGAACGCGATGGAAGTTCTAATCGGAAATCCTTAGGTCGCTGGTTCAAATCCGGCTCGAAGGAACTATTACCGGCGTCCCAATTTTAATTCAAAACTGTAAATAAAAATCTTTGGTGAATTTGTATGAATCTACACACGTCTAGTCTGGTCTATCCCAACGTCATGAGTAGGTGATCCCAAAACCAGAGTGAGGTCCAGCAATACTTTGATAGCTCTGTTGGTAAAGCGGAGGTCTTAAGTGATTCCGAGCACAAGTCCTTTGCTCCCTGGTTTTCATCCGGCTCAAAGGATGTTGCCCCGAATTTCAAATCAATCAAAAATTGTAACTAAAGATCTGAAGGAAATTATCCTCCCAGAGCCAAGGCTGGCCCTCCCAATTGGGAGAGCATCTAAATATATAAGGAACATGCCACAATTACTGAATACTACCTGTTGTAAAATCCAATCTATATCGGTTGTCTGTCCCAATAGCACAAATCTGGTAAGTCAGTTGGCAAAGTGGAAAACTCTTGTGGTTCCACACCAAAATTATGTAGTAGCTATTTCAAATGCATTGGTTGAGCGGAGGACTGTAGAGTGTGAAAACTGACATTCATTCAGCTGAACGCGATGGAAGTTCTAATCGGAAATCCTTAGGTCGCTGGTTCAAATCCGGCTCGAAGGAACTATTGCAGGGTTTCCAATTTTAATCTAAAACTGTAAATAAAAATCTTTGGCGAATTTGTCTGAATCTACTCAAGTCAATTTATATCTGGTTTCTCCCAACGTCATGAGTAGGGACTCCCCAAACCAGAGTGAGTTCCAGCAATACTTTGATAGCTCTGTTGGTAAAGCGGAGGACTAAAGTAATTCCGAGGACAAGTCCTTTGCTCCCTGGTTTTCATTCGGCTCAAAGGATGTTGCCCCGAATTTCAAATCAATCAAATATTGTAACTAAAGATCAGATGCAAATTCATCCTCCCAGAGCCAAGGCTGGCGCTCCCAATTGGGAGAGCATCTAAATATATGAAGAACATGCCACAATTACTGAATACTACCTGTTGTAAAATCCAATCTATATCGGATGTCTGTCCCAATAGCACAAATCTGGTAACTCAGTTGGCAAAGTGGAAAACTGTTGTGGTTCCACACCAAAATTTTGAGGTAGCTATTTAAATTGCAGCTCAAAGGACATTTTCCTGGATTTCAAATTTTAATCAATCTTGAAAAATTTCAAGAAAAATCTGTTGCTACATCATCAAAATCCACTTTTCAGCCGTCCTAACACCACAGGTAGGCACTCCCAATAATGCAGACAAGAGGAGCATCCCTTCGATAGCTCAGTTGGTAGAGCGGAAGACTGTAGAGTTTGAAAACTGACATCCTTTCGACAGAACGCGATGGAAGTTCTAATTGGAAATCCTTAGGTCGCTGGTTCAAATCCGGCTCGAAGCAACTATTGCAGGTTTACCAATATTAATCCAAAACTAAATAAAAAATTTTGGCGAATTTGTCTGAATCTACTCAATTCAATTTATATCTGGTATCTCCCAACGTCATGAGTAGGGACTCCCAAAACCAGAGTGAGTTCCAGCAATACTTCGATAGCTCTGTTGGTAAAGCGGAGGATTTAAGTAATTCCGAGCACAAATACTTTGCTCTCTGGTTTTAATCCGGCTCAAACGATGTTGCCCCGAATATCAAATCAATCAAAAATTGTAACTAAAGATCTGATGCAAATTAATCCTCCCAGAGCCAAGGCTGGCGCTCCCAATTGGGAGAGCATCTAAATATATGAAGAACATGCCACAATTACTGAATACTACCTCATGTAAAATCCAATCTATATCGGTTGTCTGTCCCAATAGCACAAATCTGGTAACTCAGTTGGCAAAGTGGAAAACTGTTGTGGTTCCACACCAAAATTTTGAAGTAGCTATTTCAAATGCAGCTCAAAGGACATTTTTCTGGATTTTAAATCTTAATCAAGATTGAAAAAATGAAATAAAAATCTGTTGCTACTTCATCAAAATCCACTAGTCGGCCATCCTAACACCACAGGTAAGCACTCCCAATAATGCAGACTAGTGGAGCATCCCTGCGATAGCGCAGTTGGTAGAGCGGAGGACTGTAGAGTGTGAAAACTGATATCCTTTCGGCGGAACACAATGGATGTTTGAATTGGAAATCCTTAGGTTCCTGGTTCAAATCCGGCTCGAAGGAACTATTGCAGGGTTCCCAATTTTAATCCAAAACTGTAAATAAAAATCTTTGGCGAATTTGTCTTAATCTACTCAAGTCAATTTATATCTGGTATCTCCCAACGTCATGAGTAGGGACTCCCAAAAGCAGAGTGAGTTCCAGAAATACTTCGATTGCTCTGTTGGTAAAGCGGAGGATTTAAGTAATTCCCAGCACAAGTACTTTGCTCCCTGGTTTTAATCCATTTTAAAGGATGTTGCCCCGAATTTCAAATCAATCAAAAATTGTAACTAAAGATCTGATGCAAATTCATCCTCCCAGAGCCAAGGCTGGCACTCCCAATTGGGAGAGCATCTAAATATATGAAGAACATGCCACAATTACTGAATACTACCTGTTGTAAAATCCAATCTATATCGGATGTCTGTCCCAATAGCACAAATCTGGTAACTCAGTTGGCAAAGTGGAAAACTGTTGTGGTTCCACACCAAAATTTTGAGGTAGCTATTTAAATTGCAGCTCAAAGGACATTTTCCTGGATTTCAAATTTTAATCAATCTTGAAAAATTTAAAGAAAAATCTGTTGCTACATCATCAAAATCCACTTGTCAGCCGTCCTAACACCACAGGAATGCACTCCCAATAATGCAGACAAGAGGAGCATCTCTTCGATAGCTCAGTCGGTAGAGCGGAGGACTGTAGAGTGTGAAAACAGACATCCTTTCGGCGGAACGCGATGGAAGTTCTAACTGGAAATCCTTCGGTCGCTGGTTCATATCCGGCTCGAAGGAACTATTACCGGCGTCCCAATATTAATTCAAAACTGTAAATAAAAATCTTTGGTGAATTTGTATGAATCTACACAAGTCTAGTCTGGTCTATCCCAACGTCATGAGTAGGTGATCCCAAAACCAGAGTGAGGTCCAGCAATACTTTGATAGCTCTGTTGGTAAAGCGGAGGTCTTAAGTGATTCCGAGCACAAGTCCTTTGCTCCCTGGTTTTCATCCGGCTCAAAGGATGTTGCCCCGAATTTCAAATCAATCAAAAATTGTAACTAAAGATCTGAAGCAAATTCATCCTCCCAGAGCCAAGGCTGGCCCTCCCAATTGGGAGAGCATCTAAATATATTAGGAACATGCCACAATTACTGAATACTACCTGTTGTAAATTCCAGTCTATATCAGTTGTCTGTCCCAATATCACAAATCTGGTAACTCAGTTTTCTAAGTGGAAAACTGTTGTGGTTCCACTCCAAAATATTGAGGTAACTATTTAAAATGCAGCTCTAAGGACATTTTACTGGATTTTAAATCTTAATCAATTTTGAAAAAATGAAATAAAAATCTGTTGCTACTTCATCAAAATCCACTAGTCGGCCATCCTAACACCACAGGTAGGCACTCCCAACAATGCACATGAGTGGAGCATCCCTTCGGTAGCTCAGTTGGTAGAGCGGAGGACTGTAGAGTGTGCAAACTTACATTCATTCAGCTGAACGCGATGGAAGTTCTGATCGGAAATCCTTAGGTCGCTGGTTCAAATCCAGCTCGAAGGAACTATTGCAGGGTTTCCAATTTTAATCCAAAACTGTAAATAAAAATCTTTGGCCAATTTGTCTGAATCTGCTCAAGTCAATTTATATCTGGTTTCTCCCAACGTCATGAGTAGGGACTCCCCAAACCAGAGTGAGTTCCAGCAATACTTTGATAGCTCTGTTGGTAAAGTGGAGGACTAAAGTAATTCAGAGGACAAGTCCTTTGCTCCCTGATTTTCATTCGGCTCAAAGGATGTTGCCCCGAATTTCAAATCAATCAAATATTGTAACTAGAATTAGAAATCCCTTTCATCCTCCCATAGCCAAGGCTGGCGCTCCCAATTGGGAGAGCATCTAAATATATGAAGAACATGCCACAATTACTGAATACTACCTGTTGTAAAATCCAATCTATATCGGATGTCTGTCCCAATAGCACAAATCTGGTAACTCAGTTGGCAAAGTGGAAAACTGTTGTGGTTCCACACCAAAATTTTGAGGGAGCTATTTAAATTGCAGCTCAAAGGACATTTTCCTGGATTTCAAATTTTAATCAATCTTGAAAAATTTAAAAAAAAATCTGTTGCTACATCATCAAAATCCACTTTTCAGCCGTCCTAACAACACAGGTAGGCACTCCCAATAATGCAGACAAGAGGAGCATCCCTTCGATAGCTCAGTTCGTAGAGCGGAGGACTGTAGAGTTTGAAAACTGACATCCTTTCGGCGGAACGCGATGGAAGTTCTAATTGGAAATCCTTAGGTCGCTGGTTCAAATCCGGCTCGAAGGAACTATTACCGGCTTTTCAATTTTAATTCAAAACTGTAAAGAAAAATCTTTGGTGAATTTGTATGAATCTACACAAGTCTAGTCTGGTCAATCCCAACGTCATGAGTAGGTGATCCCAAAACCAGAGTGAGGTCCAGCAATACTTTGATAGCTCTGTTGGTAAAGCGGAGGTCTTAAGTGATTCCGAGCACAAGTCCTTTGCTCCCTGGTTTTCATCCGGCTCAAAGGATGTTGCCCCGAATTTCAAATCAATCAAAAATTGTTACTAAAGATATGAAGGAAATTCATCCTCCCAGAGCCAAGGCTGGCCCTCCCAATTGGGAGAGCATCTAAATATATAAGGAACATGCCACAATTACTGAATACTACCTGTTGTAAAATCCAATCTATATCACTTGTCTGTCCCAATAGCACAAATCTGGTAAGTCAGTTGGCAAAGTGGAAAATTCTTGTGGTTCCACACCAAATTTTTGAAGTAGCTATTTCAAATGCAGCTCAAAGGACATTTTACTGAATTGTAAATCTTAATCAAGATTAAAAAAATGAAATAAAAATCTGTTGCTACTTCATCAAAATCCACCATCCGCCATCCTAACACCACAGGTAAGCAATCCCAATAATGCAGACTAGTGGAGCATCCCTGCGATAGCGCATTTGGTAGAGCGGAGGACTGTAGAGTGTGAAAACTGACATCCTTTCGGCGGAACACAATGGATGTTTGAATTGGAAATCCTTAGGTTCCGGGTTCAAATCCGGCTCGAAGGAACAATTGCAGGGTTCCCAATTTTAATCCAAAACTGTAAATAAAAATCTTTGGCGAATTTGTCTGAATCTACTCAAGTCAATTTATATCTGGTATCTCCCAACGTCATGAGTAGGGAATCCCAAAACCAGAGTGAGTTCCAGCAATACTTCGATTACTCTGTTGGTAAAGCGGAGGATTTAAGTAATTCCGAGGACAAGTCCTTTGCTCCCTGGTTTTCATTCGGCTCAAAGGATGTTGCCCCGAATTTCAAATCAATCAAATATTGTAACTAAAGATCAGATGCAAATCATCTTCCCAGAGCCAAGGCTGGCGCTCCCAATTGGGAGAGCATCTAAATATATGAAGAACATGCCACAATTACTGAATACTACCTGTTGTAAAATCCAATCTATATCGGATGTCTGTCCCAATAGCACAAATCTGGTAACTCAGTTGGCAAAGTGGAAAACTGTTGTGGTTCCACACCAAAATTTTGAGGTAGCTATTTCAAATGCAGCTCAAAGGACATTTTCCAGGATTTCAAATTTAAATCAATCTTGAAAAATTTAAAGAAAAATCAGTTGCTACATCATCAAAATCCACTTTTCCGCAGTCCTAACACCACAGGTAGGCACTCCCAATAATGCAGACAAGAGGAGCATCCCTTCGATAGCTCAGTTGGTAGAGCGGAGGACTGTAGAGTTTGAAAACTGACATCCTTTTGACGGAACGCGATGGCAGTTCTCATTGGAAATCCTTAGGTCGCTGGTTCAAATCCGGCTCGAAGGGACTATTGCAGGGTTACCAATTTTAATCCAAAACTAAATAAAAATTTTTGGCGAATTTGTCTGAATCTACTCTAGTTAATTTATATCTGGTATCTCCCAACGTCATGAGTAGGGACTCCCAAAACCAGAGTGAGTTCCAGCAATACTTCGATAACTCTGTTGGTAAAGCGGAGGATTTAAGTAATTCCGAGCACAAATACTTTGCTCCCTGGTTTTAATCCGGCTCAAACGATGTTGCCCCGAATATCAAATCAATCAAAAATTGTAACTAAAGATCTGATGCAAATTCATCCTCCCAGAGCCAAGGCTGGCGCTCCCAATTGGGAGAGCATCTAAATATATGAAGAACATGCCACAATTACTGAATACTACCGCTTGTAAAATCCAATCTATATCGATTGTCTGTCCCAATAGCACAAATCTGGTAAATCAGTTGGCAAAGTGGAAAACTGTAGTGGTTCCACACCAAAATTTTGAAGTAGCTATTTCAAATGCAGCTCAAAGGACATTTTCCAGGATTTCAAATTGTAATCAATCTTGAAAAATCTAAAGAAAAATCTGTTGCTACTTCATCAAAATCCACTAGTCGGCCATTCTAACACCACAGGTAAGCAATCCCAATAATGCAGACCAGTGGAGCATCCCTGCGATAGCGCAGTTGGTAGAGCGGAGGACTGTAGAGTGTGAAAACTGACATCCTTTCGGCGGAACACGATGGATGTTTGAATTGGAAATCCTTAGGTTCCTGGTTAAAATCCGGCTCGAAGGAACTATTGCAGGGTTCCCAATTTTAATCCAAAACTGTAAATAAAAATCTTTGGCGAATTTGTCTGAATCTACTCAAGTCAATTTATATCTGGTATCTCCCAACGTCATGAGTAGGGACTCCCAAAACCAGAGTGAGTTCCAGCAATACTTCGATTGCTCTGTTGGTAAAGCGGAGGATTTAAGTAATTCCGAGCACAAGTACTTTGCTCCCTGGTTTTAATCCGGCTCAAAGGATGTTGCCCCGAATTTCAAATCAATCAAAAATTGTAACTAAAGATCTGAAGGAAATTCATCCTCCCAGAGCCAAGGCTGGCCCTCCCAATTGGGAGAGCATCTAAATATATATGGAACATGCCACAATTACTGAATACTACCTGTTGTAAAATCCAATCTATATCGGATGTCTGTCCCAATAGCACAAATCTGGTAACTCAGTTGGCAAAGTGGAAAACTCTTGTGGTTCCACACCAAAATTTTGAAGTAGCTATTTAAATTGCAGCTCAAAGGACATTTTCCTGGATTTCAAATTTTAATCAATCTTGAAAATTTTTAAAAAAAATCTGTTGCTACATCATCAAAATCCACTTTTCAGCCGTCCTCACACCACAGGTAGGCACTCCCAATAATGCAGACAAGAGGAGCATCCCTTCGATAGCTCAGTTGGTAGACCGGAGGACTGTAGAGTTTGAAAACTGACATCCTTTCGGTGGAACGCGATGGAAGTTCTAATTGGAAATCCTTAGGTCGCTGGTTCAAATCCGGCTCGAAGGAACTATTACCGGCTTTCCAATTTTAATTCAAAACTGTAAATAAAAATCTTTGGTGAATTCGTATGAATCTACACAAGTCTAGTCTGGTCAATCCCAACGTCATGAGTAGGTGATCCCAAAACCAGAGTGAGGTCCAGCAATACTTTGATAGCTCTGTTGGTAAAGCGGAGGTCTTAAGTGATTCCGAGCACAAGTCCTTTGCTCCCTGGTTTTCATCCGGCTCAAAGGATGTTGCCCCGAATTTTAAATCAATCAAAAATTGTAACTAAAGATCTGAAGGAAATTCATCCTCCCAGACCCAAGGCTGGCCCTCCCAATTGGGAGAGCATCTAAATATATCAGGAACATGCCACAATTACTGAATACTACCTGTTGTAAAATCCAATCTATATCGGTTGTCTGTCCCAAAAGCACAAATCTGGTAAGTCAGTTGGCAAAGTGGAAAACTCTTGTGGTTCCACACCAAAATTTTGAAGTAGCTATTTCAAATGCAGCTCAAAGGACATTTTACTGGATTTTAAATCTTAATCAAGATTGAAAAAATGAAATAAAAATCTGTTGCTACTTCATCAAAATCCACTAGTCGGCCATCCTAACACCACAGGTAGGCACTCCCAACAATGCAGGTGAGTGGAGCATCCCTTCGGTAGCTCAGTTGGTAGAGCGGAGGACTGTAGAGTGTGCGAATTGGCATTCTTTCAGCTGACTGCGATGGAAGTACTAATCGGTAATCCTTAGGTCGCTGGTTCAAATCCTGCTTGAATGAACTATTGCAGGGTTTCCAATTTTAATCCAAAACTGTAAATAAAAATCTTTGGCGAATTTGTCTGAATCTACTCAAGTCAATTTATATCTGGTTTCTCCCAACGTCATGAGTAGGGACTCCCCAAACCAGAGTGAGTTCCAGCAATACTTCGATAGCTCTGTTGGTAAAGCGGAGGACTAAAGTAATTCCGAGGACAAGTCCTTTGCTCCCTGGTTTTCATCCGGCTCAAAGGATGTTGCCCCGAATTTCAAATCAATAAAATATTGTAACTAAAGATCAGATGCATATTCATCCTCCCAGAGCCAAGGCTGGCGCTCCCAATTGGGAGGGCATCTAAATATATGAAGAACATGCCACAATTATTGAATACTAACTGTTGTAAATTCCAGTCTATATCAGTTGTGTGTCCCAATAGCACAAATCTGGTAACTCAGTTGGCAAAGTGGAAAACTGTTGTGGTTCCACTCCAAAATATTGAGGTAGCTATTTAAAATGCAGCTCTAAGGACATTTTACTGGATTTTAAATCTTAATCAATTTTGAAAAAATGAAATAAAAATATGTTGCTACTTCATAAAAATCCACTAGTCGGCCATCCTCACACCACAGGTAGGCACTCCCAACAATGCAGATCAGTGGAGCATCCCTTCGGTAGCTCTGTTGGTAGAGCGGAGGACTGTAGCGTGTGCAAACTGACATTCTTTCAGCGGAGCGCGATGGAAGTTCTAATCGGAAATCCTTAGGTCGCTGGTTCAAATCCGGCTCGAAGGAACTATTGCAGGTTTTCCAATTTTACTTCAAAACTGTAAATTAAAATCTTTGGTGAATTTGTCTGAATCTACTCAAGTCAATTTATATCTGGTTTCTCCCAACGTCATGAGTAGGGACTCCCCAAACCAGAGTGAGTTCCAGCAATACTTCGATAGCTCTGTTGGTAAAGCGGACGACTAAAGTAATTCCGAGGACAAGTCCTTTGCTCCCTGGTTTTCATCCGGCTCAAAGGATGTTGCCCAGAATTTCAAATCAATGAAAAATTGTAACTAAAGATCTGATGCAAATTCATCCTCTCAGAGCCAAGGCTGGCGCTCCCAATTGGGAGAGCATCTAAATATATGAAGAACATGCCACAATTACTGAATACTAACTGTTGTAAAATCCAATCTATATCGGATGTCTGTCCCAATAGCACAAATCTGGTAACTCAGTTTTCTAAGTGGAAAACTGTTGTAGTTCCACACCAAAATTTTGAGGTAGCTATTTAAATTGCAGCTCAATGGACATTTTCCTGGATTTCAAATTTTCATCAATCTTGAAAAATTTAAAGAAAAATCTGTTGCTACTTCATCAAAATCCACTAGTCGGCCATTCTAACACCACAGGTAAGCAATCCCAATAATGCAGACCAGTGGAGCATCCCTTCGATAGCTCAGTTGGTAGATCGGAGGACTGTCGAGTGTGAAAACTAACATCCTTTTGGCGGAACACGATGCATGTTTGAATTGGAAATCCTTAGGTTCCTGGTTCAAATCCAGCTCGAAGGAACTATTGCAGGGTTTCCTATTTTAATCCAAAACTGTAAATAAAAATCTTTGGCGAATTTGTCTGAATCTACTCAAGTCAATTTATATCTGGTATGTCCCAACGTCATGAGTAGGGACTCCCAAAACCAGAGTGAGTTCCAGCAATACTTCGATAACTCTGTTGGTAAAGCGGAGGATTTAAGTAATTCCGAGCACAAGTACTTTGCTCCCTGGTTTTCATCCGGCTCAAAGGATGTTGCCCCGAATTTCAAATGGATCAAATATTGTAACTAAAGATCTGATGCAAATTCATCCTCCCAGAGCCAAGGCTGGCGCTCCTAATTGGGTGATTTTCTAAATATATAAGGAACATACCACAATTACTTAATACTACCTGTTGTAAATTCCAGTCTATATCAGTTGTCTGTCCCAATAGCACAAATCTGGTAACTCAGTTGGCAAAGTGGAAAACTGTTGTGGTTCTACTCCAAAATATTGAGGTAGCTATTTAAAATGCAGCTCTAAGGACATTTTACTGGATTTTAAATCTTAATAAATTTTGAAAAAATGAAATAAAAATCTGTTGCTACTTCATCAAAATCCACTAGTCGGCCATCCTAACACCACAGGTAGGCACTCCCAACAATGCAGATGAGTGGAGCATCCCTTCGGTAGCTCAGTTGGTAGAGCGGAGGACTGGAGAGTGTGCAAACTGACATCCTTTCGACGGAACGCGATGGAAGTTCTAATTGGTAATCCTTAGGTTGCTGGTTCAAATCCGGCTCGAAGCAACTATTGCAGGGTTACCAATTTTAATCCAAAACTAAATAAAAATTTTTGGCGAATTTGTCTGAATCTACTCAAGTCAATTTATATCTGGTATCTCCCAACGTCATGAGTAGGGACTCCCAAAACCAGAGTGAGTTCCAGCAATACTTCGATAGCTCTGTTGGTAAAGCAGAGGACTTAAGTAATTCCTAGCACAAGTCCTTTGCTCCCTGGTTTTCATCCGGCTCAAAGGATGTTGCCCCGAATATTAAATCAATCAAAAATTGTAACTAAAGATCTGATGCAAATTCATCCTCCCAGAGCCAAGGCTGGCACTCCCAATTGGGAGAGCATATAAATATATGAAGAACATGCCACAATTACTGAATACTACCTCTTGTAAAATCCAATCTATATCGGTTGTCTGTCCCAATAGCACAAATCTGGTAAGTCAGTTGGCAAAGTGGAAAAATGTTGTGGTTCCACACCAAAATTTTGAAGTAGCTATTTCAAATGCAGCTCAAAGGACATTTTACTGGATTTTAAATCTTAATCAAGATTGAAAAAATGAAATAAAAATCTGTTGCTACTTCATCAAAATCCACTAGTCGGCCATCCTAACATCACAGGTAAGCACTCCCAATAATGCAGACCAGTGGAGCATCCCTTCGATAGCTCAGTTGGTAGATCGGAGGACTGTCGAGTGTGAAAACTAACATCCTTTCGGCGGAACACGATGGATGTTTGAATTGGAAATCCATAGGTTCCGGGTTCAAATCCGGCTCGAAGGAACTATTGCAGGGTTCCCAATTTTCATCCAAAACTGTAAATAAAAATCTTTGGCGAATTTGTCTGAATCTACTCAAGTCAATTTATATCTGGTATCTCCCAACATCATGAGGAGGGACTCCCAAAACCAGACTGAGTTCCAGCAATACTTCGATTGCTCTGTTGGTAAAGCGGAGGATTTAAGTAATTCCGAGCACAAGTACTTTGCTCCCTGGTTTTAATCCGGCTCAAAGGATGTTGCCCCGAATTTCAAATCAATCAAAAATTGTAACTAAAGATCTGATGCAAATTCATCCTCCCAGAGCCAAGGCTGGCGCTCCCAATTGGGAGACCATCTAAATATATGAAGAACATGCCACAATTACTGAATACTAACTGTTGTAAAATCCAATCTATATCGGATGTCTGTCCCAATAGCACAAATCTGGTAACTCAGTTTTCTAAGTGAAAAACTGTTGTGGTTCCACACCATAATTTTGAGGTAGCTATTTAAATTGCAGCTCAATGGACATTTTCCTGGATTTCAAATCTTAATCAATTTTGAAAAAATGAAATAAAAATCTGTTGCTACTTCATAAAAATCCACTAGTCGGCCATCCTAACACCACAGGTAGGCAACTCCCAACAATGCAGATGAGTGGAGCATCCCTTCGGTAGCTCAGTTGGTAGAGCGGAGGACTGTAGAGTGTGCAAACTGACATTCTTTCAGCGGAGCGCGATGGAAGTTCTAATTGGAAATCCTTAGGTCGCTGGTTCAAATCCGGCTCGAAAGAACTATTGCAGGGTTTCCAATTTTACTTCAAAACTGTAAAGTAAAATCTTTGGGGAATTTGTCTGAATCTACTCAAGTCAATTTATATCTGGTTTCTCCCAACGTCATGAGTAGGGACTTCCCAAACCTGAGTGAGTTCCAGCAATACTTTGATAGCTCTGTTGGTAAAGCGGAGGACTAAAGTAATTCCGAGGACAAGTCCTTTGCTCCCTGGTTTTCATTCGGCTCAAAGGATGTTGCCCCGAATTTCAAATCAATCAAATATTGTAACTAAAGATCAGATGCAAATCATCTTCCCAGAGCCAAGGCTGGCGCTCCCAATTGGGAGAGCATCTAAATATATGAAGAACATGCCACAATTACTGAATACTAACTGTTGTAAATTCCAGTCTATATCAGTTGTCTGTCCCAATAGCACAAATCTGGTAACTCAGTTGGCAAAGTCGAAAACTGTTGTGGTTCCACTCCAAAATATTGAGGTAGCTATTTAAAATGCAGCTCTAAGGACATTTTACTGGATTTTAAATCTTAATCAATTTTGAAAAAATGAAATAAAAATTTGTTGCTACTTCATAAAAATCCACTAGTCGGCCATCCTAACATCACAGGTAGGCACTCCCAACAATGCAGATGAGTGGAGCATCCCTTCGGTAGCTCAGTTGGTAGAGCGGAGGACTGTAGAGTGTGCATACTGACATTCTTTCAGCGGAGCGCGATGGAAGTTCTAATCGGAAATCCTTAGGTCGCTGGTTCAAATCCGGCTCAAAGGAACTATTGCAGGGTTTCCAATTTTACTTCAAAACTGTAAAGTAAAATCTTTGGTGAATTTGTCTGAATCTACTCAAGTCAATTTATATCTGGTTTCTCCCAACGTCATGAGTAGGGACTCCCCAAACCTGAGTGAGTTCCAGCAATACTTCGATAGCTCTGTTGGTAAAGCGGAGGATTTAAGTAATTCCGAGCACAAGTACTTTGCTCCCTGGTTTTAATCCGTCTCAAAGGATGTTGCCCCGAATTTCAAATCAATCAAAAATTGTAACTAAAGATCTGATGCAAATTCATCCTCCCAGAGCCAAGGCTGGCGCTCCCAATTGGGAGAGCATCTAAATATTTGAAGAACATGCCACAATTACTGAATACTAACTGTTGTAAAATCCAATCTATATCGGATGTCTGTCCCAATAGCACAAATCTGGTAACTCAGTTTTCTAAGTGGAAAACTGTTGTGGTTCCACACCAAAATGTTGAGGTAGCTATTTAAATTGCAGCTCAATGGACATTTTCCTGGATTTCAAATTTTAATCAATCTTGAAAAATATAAAGAAAAATCTGTTGCTACTTCATCAATATCCACTAGTCGGCCATTCTAACACCAAAGATAAGCACTCCCAATAATAATAATAATAATAATAATTTGCCCTTTATTAGTCCCACAATGGGGAAATTCGAGATTCGAAACCAGGCCTCCTGGGGAGACTGGGTCCTGAACGCGGCGCCTTAGACCACTCGGCCATCCTGGCAGACGAGTGGAGTATCCCTTCGATAGCTCAGTTGGTAGAGCGGAGGACTGTAGAGTGTGAAAACTGACATCCTTTCGGCGGAACACGATGGATGTTTGAATTGGAAATCCTTAGGTTCCTGGTTCTAATCCGGGTCGAAGGAACTATTGCAGGGTTTCCAATTTTAATCCAAAACTGCAAATAAAAATCTTTGGCGAATTTGTCTGAATCTACTCAAGTCAATTTATATCTGGTTTCTCCCAACGTCATGAGTAGGGACTCCCCAAACCAGAGTGAGTTCCAGCAATACTTTGATAGCTCTGTTGGTAAAGCGGAGGACTAAAGTAATTTCCGAGGACAAGTCCTTTGCTCCCTGGTTTTCATTCGGCTCAAAGGATGTTGCCCCGAATTTCAAATCAATCAAATATTGTAACTAAAGATCAGATGCAAATCATCTTCCCAGAGCCAAGGCTGGCGCTCCCAATTGGGAGAGCATCTAAATATATGAAGAACATGCCACAATTACTGAATACTACCTGTTGTAAAATCCAATCTATATCGGATGTCTGTCCCAATAGCACAAATCTGGTAACTCAGTTGGCAAAGTGGAAAACTGTTGTGGTTCCACACCAAAATTTTGAGGTAGCTATTTAAATTGCAGCTCAAAGGACATTTTCCAGGATTTCAAATTTTAATCAATCTTGAAAAATCTAAAGAAAAATCTGTTGCTACATCATCAAAATCCACTTTTCAGCCGTCCTAACACCACAGGTAGGCACTCCCAATAATGCAGACAAGAGGAGCATCCCTTCGATAGCTCAGTTGGTAGAGCGGAGGACTGTAGAGTTTGAAAACTGACATCCTTTCGATGGAATGCGATGGAAGTTCTAATTGGAAATCCTTAGGTCACTGGTTGAAATCCGGCTCGAAGCAACTATTGCAGGGTTAACAATTTTAATCCAAAACTAAATAAAATATTTTGGCGAATTTGTCTGAATCTACTCAAGTCAATTTATATCTGGTATCTCCCAACGTCATGAGTAGGGACTCCCAACACCAGAGTGAGTTCCAGCAATACTTCGATAGCTCTGTTGGTAAAGCGGAGGATTTAAGTAATTCCGAGCACAAGTACTTTGCTCCCTGGTTTTAATCCGGCTCAAAGGATGTTGCCCCGAATTTCAAATCAATCAAAAATTGTAACTAAAGATCTGATGCAAATTCATCCTCCCAGAGTCAAGGCTGGCGCTCCCAATTGGGAGAGCATCTAAATACCGTATTTTTGGACCCATAAGGCGCACTTTAAAGTCCGGAAAGCCGTCCAAAAAAGCCAGGGCGCCCTTTGAGGTGGAGCGCCCATTGCGTCGACCAAGTGCGCCGCTGGGCTGACGGCGAACATCAACTGCCTGCACACCGCTTATATAGAGAGAAGGCGGGTGTGGCTTACGACAGCAGGGGGGCGTGAGAGGGGATCGATGGGTGTGGACAACAGGCGGACGTGAGAGGGGAGATGGGTGTGAATGACAACAGGCGGGAGAGGGGAGACAAAACAACACAAAGGCACGCCCCCAGTGCAAAGCAGCGCGATGCCCCTATATATACTAGGTGCAACACGTTGCTTAAGCAATTGATCAGCAAAAATGGCATCACTGAAGAGACATTCCTACGAGGCACAGTTTAAGCTACACGCTATAAACTACGCCATTGTTCATGGGAATCGAGCAGCTGCGAGAGAATTAAGGATCAACGAATCCATGGTTCGCAAGTGGAGGAAGCAGGAAGACAGACTGCGCCAAGTCAAGAAAACTACACTGAGTTTTCGTGGATGCAAGGCAAGATGGCCCGTGTTGGAAGACCAGCTCGAGCAGTGGATTGCTTCTCAGAGAACAGCTGGGAGAAGTGTATCAACCATCACCATTCGACAGAGAGCAGTAATGCTTGCTGGCGAATTGAACATCGAACACTTCCAAGGAGGGGCATCTTGGTGTTTTCGTTTTATGAAACGGCGCCATCTATCCATCCGGGCAAAGACGACCGTCGCGCAGCAACTCCCAGCGGATTACAAGGAGAAGATTGTCGCCTTCCGCTCTTACTGCAGCAAAAAGATTGCCGACAAACGTATCCAGCCCAGCCACATCACCAACATGGACGAGGTGCCGCTGACTTTCGACATCCCGGTGAACCGCACTGTGGAGAAGAAGGGGATGAGCACGGTAGCAATCCGCACAACGGGGCACGAGAAGTCTGCTTTTACTGTTGTGCTAGCTTGCCATGCTAACGGACAAAAATTGCCACCTATGGTGATTTTTAAGCGGAAGACGCTGCCTAAAGAGAAGTTTCCTGCCGGCGTTATCATCAAGGCCAATCAAAAGGGCTGGATGGACGAGGACAAAATGAGAGAGTGGTTGAGTGAGGTGTACGTAAAAAGACCCGGTGGTTTTTTCCACGCGTCACCGTCGCTGTTGGTCTGTGACTCCATGCGTGCCCATCTGACAGCCGCTGTGAAAAGTCAAGTCACGCATATGAACTCAGAGCTTGCCATCATCCCGGGAGGCTTGACAAAGGAACTCCAACCACTCGACTTAAGTATAAACAGAGCGTTCAAAGTGAAGTTGCGTGCTGCGTGGGAGCGATGGATGGCGGAGGGCGAACACAGCTTCACAAAGACTGGGAGACAGCGAAGAGCAAGTTATGCCACAATTTGCGAGTGGATTGTAGCTGCTTGGACGAACGTGTCTGCTAGCTCTATTGCAAGAGCTTTCGCGAAAGCCGGCATTACATCCGGGGAGACGCTCAGCAGCGACACAGACTCGGACAATGACGAGAGGGAACCTGGCGTGTTTGAGGGAGAATTTGCCCAACTATTTCTGTCTGATACGGAAGACGATGATTTTGAAGGATTTGTGGATGACTGATAACTCTTAATGTGAGTACCTTGTTAAATAAAATACAACCAAACGCAGTTTTGCTCCTGTTGCCGTTTTTCAAAACAGCTAGCCATGCTATCGTCTGTTTTAGTGTGCATGCATGTAAACTAAGGTAATGTATGGTAGGCTGGGAGGCAGAATTTTGCTGGGCCTACACTTTTATGCTTTTCAGTTGATTTGGGATGATAGTTTTAGTTTTGATGTAACACCGTGACCGCACATCGTTTGTTGACAAGTGACTTGCTCACACCGGCATTGTGTCGGCATCCCATCTGAGGGGCTGCGCCGCAGCGAGACGGCGAAGAAGCGAGATGGCGAGGCAGACTGATAATGACTCGTGTTGTTTATCTTGGATACAGAAGACAAGGACTTGGTGCATTTTTGGATGAGGACAACTTCAGCACGTTGTTAAAAGCTAAAATAAAGTACCACTGAACTCCCGCTGCCATTTTAAAAACACGCTAGCGTGACTGAGCAGCCAGCGAGACTGCTCGATTGGTCGGTTGTGTTAGCGCCCGATGAGTCGGCGCGTTCTATCTATGTAACAAATACAGAAATAGCGCCCCCAACAGGTGTTGCGCCCTTTGACACGGCGCGTCTTTTGAGTCCAAAAATACGGTATATGAAGAACATGCCACAATTACTGAATACTACCTGTTGTAAAATCCAATCTATATCGGATGTCTGTCCCAATAGCACAAATCTGGTAACTCAGTTGGCAAAGTGGAAAACTGTTGTGGTTCCACACCAAAATTTTGAGGTAGCTATTTAAATTGCAGCTCAAAGGACATTTTCCTGGATTTCAAATTTTAATCAATCTTGTAAAATTTAAAGAAAAATCTGCATCATCAAAATCCACTTGTCAGCCGTCCTAACACCACAGGTAGGCACTCCCAATAATGCAGACAAGAGGAGCATCCCTTCGATAGCTCAGTCGGTAGAGCGGAGGACTGTAGAGTTTGAAAACTGACATCCTTTCGGCGGAACGCGATGGAAGTTCTAATTGGAAATCCTTAGGTCGCTGGTTCAAATCCGGCTCGAAGGAACTATTACCGGCTTTCCAATTTTAATTCAAAACTGTAAATAAAAATCTTTGGTGAATTTGTATGAATCTACACGAGTCTCGTCTTGTCAATCCCAACGTCATGAGTAGGGACTCCCCAAACCAGAGTGAGTTCCAGCAATACTTTGATAGCTCTGTTGGTAAAGCGGAGGACTAAAGTAAATCCGAGGACAAGTCCTTTGCTCCCTGGTTTTCATTCGGCTCAAAGGATGTTGCCCCGAATTTCAAATCAATCAAATATTGTAACTAAAGATCAGATGCAAATTCATCCTCCCAGAGCCAAGGCTGGCCCTCCCAATTGGGAGAGCATCTAAATATATACGGAACATACCACAATTACTGAAGACTACCTGTTGTAAAATCCAATCTACATTGGTTGTCTGTCCCAAAAGCACAAATCTGGTAACTCAGTTGGCAAAGTGGAAAAATGTTGTGGTTCCACACCAAAAATTTGAAGTAGCTATTTCAAATGCAGCTCAAAGGACTTTTTACTGGATTTTAAATCTTAATCAAGATTGAAAAAATGAAATAAAAATCTGTTGCTACTTCATCAAAATCCACTAGTCGGCCATCCTAACACCACAGGTAATCACTCCCAATAATGCAGACTAGTGGAGGATACCTGCGATAGCGCAGTTGGTAGAGCGGAGGACTGTAGAGTGTGAAAACTGACATCCTTTCGGCGGAACACGATGGATGTTTGAATTGGAAATCCTTAGGTTCCTGGTTCAAATCCGTCTCAAAGGAACTATTGCAGGGTTCCTAATTTTAATCCAAAACTGTCAATAAAAAACTTTGGCGAATTTGTCTGAATCTACTCAAGTCAATTTATATCTGGTATCTCCCAACGTCATGAGTAGGGACTCCCAAAAGCAGAGTGAGTTCCAGAAATACTTCGATTGCTCTGTTGGTAAAGCGGAGGATTTGAGTAATTCCCAGCACAAGTACTTTGCTCCCTGGTTTTAATCCGGCTTAAAGGATGTTGCCCCGAATTTCAAATCAATCAAAAATTGTAACTAAAGATCTGATGCAAATTCATTCTCCCAGAGCCAAGGCTGGCGCTCCCAATTGGGAGAGCATCTAAATATATGAAGAACATGCCACAATTACTGAATACTACCTGTTGTGAAATCCAATCTATATCGGATGTCTGTCCCAATAGCACAAATCTGGTAACTCAGTTGGCAAAGTGGAAAACTGTTGTGGTTCCACACCAAAATTTTGAGGTAGCTATTTAAATTGCAGCTCAAAGGACATTTTCCTGGATTTTAAATCTTAATCAAGATTGAAAAAATGAAATAAAAATCTGTTGCTACTTCATCAAAATCCACTAGTCGGCCATCCTAACATCACAGGTAAGCACTCCCAATAATGCAGACCAGTGGAGCATCCCTTCGATAGCTCAGTTGGTAGATCGGAGGACTGTCGAGTGTGAAAACTAACATCCTTTCGGCGGAACACGATGGATGTTTGAATTGGAAATCCATAGGTTCCGGGTTCAAATCCGGCTCGAAGGAACTATTGCAGGGTTCCCAATTTTCATCCAAAACTGTAAATAAAAATCTTTGGCGAATTTGTCTGAATCTACTCAAGTCAATTTATATCTGGTATCTCCCAACATCATGAGGAGGGACTCCCAAAACCAGACTGAGTTCCAGCAATACTTCGATTGCTCTGTTGGTAAAGCGGAGGATTTAAGTAATTCCGAGCACAAGTACTTTGCTCCCTGGTTTTAATCCGGCTCAAAGGATGTTGCCCCGAATTTCAAATCAATCAAAAATTGTAACTAAAGATCTGATGCAAATTCATCCTCCCAGAGCCAAGGCTGGCGCTCCCAATTGGGAGACCATCTAAATATATGAAGAACATGCCACAATTACTGAATACTAACTGTTGTAAAATCCAATCTATATCGGATGTCTGTCCCAATAGCACAAATCTGGTAACTCAGTTTTCTAAGTGAAAAACTGTTGTGGTTCCACACCATAATTTTGAGGTAGCTATTTAAATTGCAGCTCAATGGACATTTTCCTGGATTTCAAATCTTAATCAATTTTGAAAAAATGAAATAAAAATCTGTTGCTACTTCATAAAAATCCACTAGTCGGCCATCCTAACACCACAGGTAGGCAACTCCCAACAATGCAGATGAGTGGAGCATCCCTTCGGTAGCTCAGTTGGTAGAGCGGAGGACTGTAGAGTGTGCAAACTGACATTCTTTCAGCGGAGCGCGATGGAAGTTCTAATTGGAAATCCTTAGGTCGCTGGTTCAAATCCGGCTCGAAAGAACTATTGCAGGGTTTCCAATTTTACTTCAAAATTGTAAAGTAAAATCTTTGGGGAATTTGTCTGAATCTACTCAAGTCAATTTATATCTGGTTTCTCCCAACGTCATGAGTAGGGACTTCCCAAACCTGAGTGAGTTCCAGCAATACTTTGATAGCTCTGTTGGTAAAGCGGAGGACTAAAGTAATTCCGAGGACAAGTCCTTTGCTCCCTGGTTTTCATTCGGCTCAAAGGATGTTGCCCCGAATTTCAAATCAATCAAATATTGTAACTAAAGATCAGATGCAAATCATCTTCCCAGAGCCAAGGCTGGCGCTCCCAATTGGGAGAGCATCTAAATATATGAAGAACATGCCACAATTACTGAATACTAACTGTTGTAAATTCCAGTCTATATCAGTTGTCTGTCCCAATAGCACAAATCTGGTAACTCAGTTGGCAAAGTGGAAAACTGTTGTGGTTCCACTCCAAAATATTGAGGTAGCTATTTAAAATGCAGCTCTAAGGACATTTTACTGGATTTTAAATCTTAATCAATTTTGAAAAAATGAAATAAAAATTTGTTGCTACTTCATAAAAATCCACTAGTCGGCCATCCTAACATCACAGGTAGGCACTCCCAACAATGCAGATGAGTGGAGCATCCCTTCGGTAGCTCAGTTGGTAGAGCGGAGGACTGTAGAGTGTGCATACTGACATTCTTTCAGCGGAGCGCGATGGAAGTTCTAATCGGAAATCCTTAGGTCGCTGGTTCAAATCCGGCTCAAAGGAACTATTGCAGGGTTTCCAATTTTACTTCAAAACTGTAAAGTAAAATCTTTGGTGAATTTGTCTGAATCTACTCAAGTCAATTTATATCTGGTTTCTCCCAACGTCATGAGTAGGGACTCCCCAAACCTGAGTGAGTTCCAGCAATACTTCGATAGCTCTGTTGGTAAAGCGGAGGATTTAAGTAATTCCGAGCACAAGTACTTTGCTCCCTGGTTTTAATCCGTCTCAAAGGATGTTGCCCCGAATTTCAAATCAATCAAAAATTGTAACTAAAGATCTGATGCAAATTCATCCTCCCAGAGCCAAGGCTGGCGCTCCCAATTGGGAGAGCATCTAAATATTTGAAGAACATGCCACAATTACTGAATACTAACTGTTGTAAAATCCAATCTATATCGGATGTCTGTCCCAATAGCACAAATCTGGTAACTCAGTTTTCTAAGTGGAAAACTGTTGTGGTTCCACACCAAAATGTTGAGGTAGCTATTTAAATTGCAGCTCAATGGACATTTTCCTGGATTTCAAATTTTAATCAATCTTGAAAAATATAAAGAAAAATCTGTTGCTACTTCATCAATATCCACTAGTCGGCCATTCTAACACCAAAGATAAGCACTCCCAATAATAATAATAATAATAATAATTTGCCCTTTATTAGTCCCACAATGGGGAAATTCGAGATTCGAAACCAGGCCTCCTGGGGAGACTGGGTCCTGAACGCGGCGCCTTAGACCACTCGGCCATCCTGGCAGACGAGTGGAGTATCCCTTCGATAGCTCAGTTGGTAGAGCGGAGGACTGTAGAGTGTGAAAACTGACATCCTTTCGGCGGAACACGATGGATGTTTGAATTGGAAATCCTTAGGTTCCTGGTTCTAATCCGGGTCGAAGGAACTATTGCAGGGTTTCCAATTTTAATCCAAAACTGCAAATAAAAATCTTTGGCGAATTTGTCTGAATCTACTCAAGTCAATTTATATCTGGTTTCTCCCAACGTCATGAGTAGGGACTCCCCAAACCAGAGTGAGTTCCAGCAATACTTTGATAGCTCTGTTGGTAAAGCGGAGGAATAAAGTAATTTCCGAGGACAAGTCCTTTGCTCCCTGGTTTTCATTCGGCTCAAAGGATGTTGCCCCGAATTTCAAATCAATCAAATATTGTAACTAAAGATCAGATGCAAATCATCTTCCCAGAGCCAAGGCTGGCGCTCCCAATTGGGAGAGCATCTAAATATATGAAGAACATGCCACAATTACTGAATACTACCTGTTGTAAAATCCAATCTATATCGGATGTCTGTCCCAATAGCACAAATCTGGTAACTCAGTTGGCAAAGTGGAAAACTGTTGTGGTTCCACACCAAAATTTTGAGGTAGCTATTTAAATTGCAGCTCAAAGGACATTTTCCAGGATTTCAAATTTTAATCAATCTTGAAAAATCTAAAGAAAAATCTGTTGCTACATCATCAAAATCCACTTTT